>NC_079976.1:19432616-20032616 GCF_029852145.1 Microplitis mediator
AAAGGGCAGTTTAAAAAACTTGAATAAATTTCCTACAAGCTTCATTTTCGATTTAAAAATAAAAAAATTTTTTTTCATCCTTGATATCCATTTGAAAAACCCTTAAAAAATAGCCATTTTCTGGTTTTTTTAGTCAACTCATCGCAACTCTGCAAATATGGATAAAAAAAATAATGTTGCCAGGTTATTTTACAGCTCAATGTACCCTCAAAAACCCTGGAAATTTTCAGATTGATCCATTAAACCGTTTGTCCGGGCCGATTGCTCAAAGTTTAACAAAATATTTAACGGAACAAGTTTTGTTCTTTAATTTGTGTAATCATTACCAAAATGAAAAAATCATTTTTTTTCAGATTTTCTTTCATTTTTGCGTGAATTATTCAGTAAATGTAAGGTAATGAGAAAAAAAAATTTTCCGAAAAGCGAGGTAAAACAAGATTTTTTTTACTTTTTATTTTTACGTTTTATTCAGTTTTTTTTTTCGTTTTTCGGAAAAAAATTTTTTTTTCTCATTACCTTACATTTACTGAATAATTCACGCAAAAATGAAAGAAAATCTGAAAAAAAATGATTTTTTCATTTTGGTAATGATTACACAAATTAAAGAACAAAACTTGTTCCGTTAAATATTTTGTTAAACTTTGAGCAATCGGCCCGGACAAACGGTTTAATGGATCAATCTGAAAATTTCCAGGGTTTTTGAGGGTACATTGAGCTGTAAAATAACCTGGCAACATTAATTTTTCTATCGACATTTGCAGCTTAGCGATGAGTTGACTAAAAAAACCAGAAAATGGCTATTTTTTAAGGGTTTTTCAAATGGATATCAAGGATGAAAAAAAATTTTTTTATTTTTAAATCGAAAATGAAGCTTGTAGGAAATTTATTCAAGTTTCTTAAACTGCCCTTTAAATTACTATGTGACCATTATTTGCTGAGATATCAATAATCAAAGATAAAAGGATTCTTTTCCATTTGAAGGATGATATCTCAGCAGAAAATTGTCGTACAGAGAAACAAAAAAAGCAAATTGTAGCTGAATAAATTTTCTAAACGAGCCATGAATTTGTTTTTTTGAAAAAATTTTTTCTGGCCCCGTAGACCTTTAAAACAAAACCAAAAAATTTAGAAAAATTTTGTCTCGACCTTTTTCTTATGATTCCGCAAAAACCGTGGCTCGAAAAAACATTTTTCTGGGAGATCTATAAACTAATGATTTCAAGCTTCAATTTGTTTTTTTGTTTTTTCGATACGATCATTTTTCACGAAAATACAGTCTTCCAAAAATTACTAAAAAATTTATAAAATTTTTTTGTTCCTTTAATTTTTTGGATAAGTGTAGTATAGTATCGGATAGCTTAACTGGTAGAGCACTCGGGGCGATACCGAATTGTTCTGGGTTCGATTCCCAGTTCGGGCTATGTTTTTCTCAATTTATCTATAAATTGTCTTATTGAGAAGGTTTGCATGTTTAGGTTTCCACTATATTTAAATGGTTAAGATTCCTAACAGTGGATACAGTGGGTATCATTACACCATTGCAGCTAAGTTTAATGATCGACTGATCAATCATATCTACGTAGGAAGCAGAGCCAAATAAGATAGCCTTGGTCTTGCTTAGTTTCAATTCCAGGCGTTTTGCCACAGCTCAAGCATGAATATGTTCAATATCATCATCGATCAGTCGGATAGATTCATCCAGCTGATGAGGTAAACACGCCAAGTAGGTTTCTAGGTCATCAGCATAGAGAAGGCGTCTACAGAACCGAATGCTCAAACCAATGTCGTTAATGAAGAGTGAGAACCATAGCGTGTCCAGTATTGATCCTTGGGGGACACCAGCGTTAGTATGGATCCAGTCAGTGAGGTTTCCAACAGAATCTTTGACAGTAATGGATCTGCCAGTCAGATATGAAGCAATCCACCTAGATGCTGACTCAGAAAAACCAATTATGACTAACTTCTGAATTAGGAGATCAGGATCAACTGTGTCAAAAGCCTTGGAGAAGTCAAATAGAATTAGGAAAGTAACCATGTGTTTATCCATGTTGAACCGGATATCATTAACTAACCTAATGAGAGCCGTCTGCGTGCTATGCCCAGTTCAAAATCCGCATTGTAGTGGATCAAGAAGATCATGATTGGTTAAGTACTTCGTGATCTGGTCAAACACCAGTCTCTCCAAGACTTTGCTCAGAGATTGATTGATTGATCGATTTGTTTTTTATTTACGCCAAGGCATAAGCCAAATGGCAATTACAAAATTCATATTAATTACATAACAATAATGTTAAGGAAGGTGTAGTACATAATACACTATTTTGGTTTAGTTTAAAACAAATCTAAGATTTTATATACGTAGGTAGTTTGATTCTACTAGTAACTCTAATTAATACACACAAGTTTTAAATTACAAGCTTTGAGAATCATTTTTTACTTTTGACGAAGAAAATCTCTCTACAGGTCTAAGTTTAGAAAATAGTCAAAAACTCTGTTCTTGAACACATCGATACTACTCGAATTTATTATTTCACTAGGTAATTCCTCCCACACGCGTATCATAGTTACTAAAAATGAACGTTCTAAGTAGGTTGTTGCAAAGTAAGGTAGCTTAAAGGAAGTATGTTTTTGAGTTACTAATATATTCGAGCGTCGGACATCAGTCTCTTCCATGAACATGTCTCGTAGGTACTTGGGCTTGCCAACTTGAAGTAGCTTATAAAAGAAACAACTCATGTAATACACTCGACGATACTTCACAGATAACCAAGCTAATTCCCGCCGATAAGGTGAAATATGTTCATCTTTTTCAAGATCAAAAATAAATCTTATGCAACTATTTATTGCACGTTGGAGTTTTAAATTATTTTCTAATGTAGCATCTATCAATACTATTGTACAGTAGTCAACAAGTGGAAGAATAGTTGCTGAAACTAATAGCTTCGTGATATCGGTTGTGTAGATGTTTTTCCGAACTTTGAGACAATGTAAAGTTGAATTCACTTTGCTAATAATTTGTGATACATGATGATTCCAGGATAGATCTCTGATATTTGTTCTTAAGCACTTGGTTGAGTCAAGGTATAATAATACCATCAACTACAATTGGAGGTATATCTTCATTAACCAGCTACTTCAATTTACTACGTGACCCCAGAACCATCGCTTTAGTTTATGATAAGTTTAACTCGAGTCCATGTTCTCTTGCTCAATTTGCAATTGACTGTGCATTGGAAATAATTTGTCTGACTGCTTCGTGAGTTTGATAGATGAAAAAATGTAGGTTAATATATATTTATCGTCAGCAAACATGCCATGTTTACAGTAGACAAGCCACCTGACTACAAAGTTTATAACCATCAGGAACAAGATTGGTCCAAGGACAGATCCTTGAGGAACTCCTGATGAGGTATTGGAAAGCTTGATGGGAATCCCGAAATCATTCAAAATTGACTGAGACCGATTTGATAAATGAGAGAAGAACCAAGTTATGACCTCCATGGAAAAACCAAGTTCAAGTAGAGTAATTAGTATAATCTTTGGATCCCCATTATCAAAGACCTTGCTTAAGTCGAATAAAACTAATAAAGTCAGCTGATTTTTGTCTGTAGCTTCTCTGATGCCATCTGTAAGTCTCAGTAATGCTGTCTGCGTACTATGATGCTTCCGAGAACCGGATTGGAAAGGATCAAGCAGTTCGTTGAATTCTAAATAATCACCAACTTGGTTGGCAATTATTCTTTCAAATACCTTAGCCAAGTGTGATAGGTTGGCAATCGCTCGAGTGTCTGAAGGAGATCCAGGTGGAATGACTTTGTTAAGAGGAATTATATAAATAATTTTCCATATCTCAAGAAAAGTGCTCGTGTCAACAGACCTGTTAAATAATACTGTCAAATAGAGAGATATTTGAGGGATATGGTCTCCAAGCCACCGCAGATCTAGTCCATCAGGACTATTTCCTTTAGACTTTGACAGGGTGAGATGTATAGCTTTAGTTACATCGACAATATCAATTCTTGACCAATGAAATGCGCAATCAATTTGACTTTGATAGTGAGAAGGAAGATTATTAACAAAGTCAGAATCACAAGGCGAATGCTTCCTAACTATGTTGGCATAGAACTCATTTAATTCAATAGCATCAAAGAAATTTAATAGTGAAGAAAAGTTTGAGTTTATCACCCCGAGATGTTTCAGCTTGCTCCAGACAGCTGGACCATATGGCAGATTTGACAACTCTTTCTTAAGGTAATCTTCCCGTGCATGATTTAACTCAATTTTTAGCTCCCTTCTTTTCAATTTAAATAGTAGCAGTAGATTAGGATCTCGATTTCTTTTAGCCCGTTTATAAATCATATCTCGTTCCTTACATTTCCATTTCAGTTCCGTAGTGAAACACAATTTTCTGCGTCGCGTAGTTTACTTTGTAAGTCATGGAGCAGAGAGATCTAATGAAGATAACACTTGGGCTAAGAAGATAGAAGTAATTTAATTGGATCAGTATCTTCAAGTGATGCATTATCAACTTTTAACGCATTCATTAATGTATTAGACAGATTTGGATGATCACAGCTTTTCAGACTCCTAAAGGTGATTTTCTTAGTGACTCGATTAGGATTGTTCAGTAGGTACTTACATAGTAAATAGACATGGTCGTCAATAAAAGGAGCATCAGATTTTTCGAATGATGCAAGTTTACTCTTACTGTCTAACGAGATAACATAAAACCAAGAATCACAGTTATTTTTGTGGAAAGTAGCACCATAAGGTACACAGTATAAAGATGACTTGGTTATAAACTCTTTCACGTGATTCGAAGTGTAGCTGTCTTTCAGCAGGTTACAATTTAAGTCACCAGCAATAATGATATTGTTGAAGTTCGGAGCAAGTTTAGAGTAAATGTCGAAGAATTCATTTAGAAACAGACCTTTAGGTCTCCTATAGATACAAGAGAGCAAGAGATGCGATCCAGAATTTAAGGTGACATCAACAATTAAGAACTCCAGTTGATTTAAATGATCAGAGGTTGAGTTATGTAACACCTTGGTCTTGAGGGTTTTGCGTGTGAGGCAAGCAACACCACCCCCTTGAATATAACGGTTCAACGACTAAATATTTGACCCTAAATATCTGACGTCAAAAATATCTGAGAAATTAGATCTAATCCATAAATGTCTTGTACCATAATATCTTATGGTAAAATATTGTGTACTTAAATATCTATACCAGGAATAGCAACGTATAAAATATCTTCATCTAAGTGACCGACGGAGGCGAATTGATTTGATTAATTGGGAATATGTGCACGTAGATAGCGTTGTTGGTTTATCGATTATCAATAACTCAATAAATTTACTTAATTTACTTAATTTTTACTTAATAATTAATTTTATTTAAAACCGTAAGATGAACGGTGGCGTGATAGGTCTAACCCATTTATAATTTTATGGTAACTTCAGTGTTAGGTCTGAGGCAGGATGTGATGGAGGTGACTCACTGACGATTCCACCATCACATCTGGGATGAAACCTAACATTGGTCGGAGTCTAATGAATTTATTCGTTAAAGATTGTTATTGGTGAATTAACAGCATAGTTAACTCAAAATTTGGCGATTAATTTGTTAATTAATTTATCAATTAATTAATAGGTGTAGTGAAATTTAAGCACGTGTTGTGTGTGCACAGGATGTAAAAATCAAAATGGCTGCCGATGGAGGCGAATAATTTATCGTTAGATGTATGTGTTTAGGATATCTTGTCGTCAGATATTTTGAATTAGATATTTTGGATTTGTTATTTTGTCGTGTAACCGAATATAACGACCAGTGCCACTGTGTTCCAATGTTCGGTCTCTTCGTATAACCGCATAATCTGGAAGTGAAAAGATGTTGTCATCAACTGTAGGTTTTAACCAGGTTTCAGTGACAACAATAATATCAGGTTTATTTCCATCTACTAGATTTAAAAATTGGGACACATGACCAGTAAAACTATTTATATTTAGACTTAATACAATTAGTGATGAGAAAGTATTAGTGATAGAGTTAACTGTAGAATCAGATGACTGCTAATCTAACGAGGAGAGATCAGCGATATTGTTGATGGTAAGTCGTTCAGAGCTTTCATCTTTCTTTGCAAAAATATGTCCACTTGTCACCCGGACAAACTTTTGGAGTTTAGCCTTTTCTTTAACCTGCAGCAACAATTTATGAGTCTCTGGTAATAAGAACTCGTTTACGTAAATAGCATCTTTATAATTTTGATCTACACAATCCGGGAACACTGAATTAGCCCAAACATTTTTTGATTTACGTTTAGAGGTGATAATGAAGTCACGAATTTGAGACGATTCCAGGCAGACTAGCTAAGAGTGTGTGCTAGTCTTGTCATCACTGCATCTTGGTCGCTTTTGGTATTAGAATTTGCGAGTACCCAGAACATCTCCAACTAAATTTGGCAATTCAAGAGCATTCAGAACAGAAGTTGTAATTTCTAATGGCGACAATTTATTTGCAATTGAATTCGCTATACCCGAAATCACTAGCTCTGTAGTATTTCTATGAGTTTGTGACAATGCACTAGGAGCAGTTGCAGTTAATTGTTCAATGTATGGGAGTCTTTCATAAATGAAACTCATGTCGGTTTCTCTGTCACTTTTCAACTCCATGAGTTCAGAATTTATTTTTCCAATACTGCCCTCATTCACTTTTACATTAGTAGCAACGTCTTCTAGAGCTTTGGCTGCAGAATCCTGAGAATTTTTGAGATCAACAATTTGAATGCTAAGATCCTCCAGCTTCTTGTTTGTCTTTTCTGCTGAATTCAAAAATTTCTCCATCAAGGCTGTCATCTTCTCATCAAGTGATTTTTTTGCCCAGCTGACTGGTAATTTAAACATGGTTGGTGAAGTTATTGGTGACTGAAAAACTGAATTAAAGTCAGGAGAGAATGGCGTGCTTGGCGAAGCACGAGACTTTAAAAAGGAGAGTGACTTACGAGCCGTTGACGAACAGGCAAATGGTGATGAACTTGCGGACTTGAAACTTGAAATCGAGGAGGTATTTGAGCCAACTGATTTCAAAGAAGTCAATCTTTTAGTCGTTGGTGTGAGTTTTGCGTCTAAGTTTTCCAATAGATGGTTAAATTTTCCATGGCAACAATCAGACAATGGTTTATTTTTAATAAAGTCTCGCGCACGACCCGGATGGAAATGTTGTCCACAGTTATCACAAGTAATAGGTGCCTTCACAGGTTTTTTACAATTTGCGCAGACATCAGACACCAATGGCATAACAAGCAAATCGTGGTATCGCCGTATTATCAGTGATCTATGTCAAATTTGACTCCCAACTAATTTAACACTTATGAAATAAATAACTAATCAGGCATAACCTCTCTAGATTCCCAAATAGCTAAGTTGCCAACGGAGTCATAAACAAAGTGATGATAATGTGTAAGCTTTATGTGTATGATGATAAGATGTAAACTTTAGGCAAAAGTTGACATCAAGGATGCTAATTCCGTTCAAAGTCCACTTTACACAAACACAACTGACATGACTTCTCCAATGATGAACAAGTAAATATTTAAGTCTAGCCCAACAAGGTAGTAAACAAAATGATGGTGTTTTGCGAATTGTAGACAAAAAGATGACGTCAAATGACGCTAATTCCGCTGACAGCCCACTACACACATAACACAGCTGTCATAACCTCTTCAGTAATGATGAATAAATATTTAATTTTTATACAATCCACAATGAATAAATGAATATAATTTATATATTAGCTTGTAGATTGCAATTTTCAGCCTGCAATAGTTCTGGTACAGAAAGTGCCCGAAGGCAGAATAGAGCAGAGCTATGCTCGTAATGCAGAGCGACAAAAGTAACGTGTTTATGTACTTATTCAGAGAGAGAGAGAGAGAGAGCGAGAGAGAGGGAGAAAGAAAGAAAAAAAGAGAGAGAGGTTAGATTAGATTAGATAGATATTTTATTGTTCAGTAGTAGTTGAACAGAAATGTCAAGTACAAAGTATAATTACAAACAAACAGTAATAGATAGTTGTAGTTTGGTATACAGTAAATTGTGTAGAAAAACAAAAATTAGAGTATAAAGATTATTAATTGGATAACGAGCATAAAATATTCAATGCACTAGACTAAGCTAGCATAGTTTATAACTTGATTGTAGAATTCAGTCGCCCAGTTATCATCACAGGCAAGCAGCCATTTGTTGAGTTTAGTCTTGAAAACATCAGTACTTGTTATGAGTTTGAGAGTATCTGGTAAGCATTCCAGAGATATGGTGCAGCAACTGCAAAGGCATTTCTGTAAGCCTTGGTCCGATGATTCGGTACAACGATATTTATCGTCGAAGACCGTTTGCGTGGTGATCTTGTCGCAGTATAGACAGCAAGTAGCTCCGCCAGGCATGACGGGGTACGATCTAGTAGCAATTTACGAGTTATTAGAATAACTGCACGTGCCGTAGCCTTGCTGATTTCCAGCTATCCAAGTTCAGATCTGGCTCTCGAGATGGGAGAGTCCCATGGTAGTCCAAAATTGTACCATACTCCGTTATTGACTCGTCGCTGTAGCTTGATGTCCAAGTTCACCGCGAGTCCCTGCAGCACTGCAGAGCAGTAGTTGATGTGTGGCAGTATCAACGCATTGACCAATGTCTTGCGAGAAACCACTTCAGTATAGCTGCGTAAACTATATAAATGGTATAGAGCAGAGTTAAGTTTAGCAGTTATATGCTTGACGTGGTCTTCGAACGCTAGTTTAGAATCAAGGTAGACTCCAAGGTTTCTAACTGATGATACTAGAGGAATGTTGATTCCATCACATCCTAGATCAATCCTGGTTTGATCCAGCATGTTAATGTACGGTGCAGGGCTTAGCACGATAGCCTTGGTTTTAGTGAGGTTGAGTTTCAAGCGGTTTGCAGTGGCTCACGCATATATACGAGATATGTATTTATTGAAAAACCGAACATAGTCTGCCAGTTCGTATGGAGGACAGACAATGTAAATTTGCAAGTCGTCTACATATAGCAAACGCGTGCAGAATCTGATACTCATGCCAATGTCGTTAATAAACAGCGAGAATAAGAGGGGAACTAGGATGGATCCTTGAGGGACCCCTAGGTCAGTACGTATCCAGTCGGTAATATTGCCATCTGGATCTTTTACAGCAATTGAAAGACCAGTCAGATAAGAAGTCACCCAGCAAGCTGCATTCTGCGAGAAGCCTATTTTGACTAGCTTTCAGATAAGAAAGACATGGTCAACCGTGTTTAATGCCTTGGAGAAGTCGAACAGCAGAGGTAATGTGACCATACACTCATCCATATTAAACCGAACAACGGTCAACAGCTTAGTTAGCGCAGTTTGAGTACTGTGTCCAGCTCGGAAACCGCACTGCATTGGGTCAAAAAGATTATGGGCATTCAAATACCTGACAATTTGGTCAAAGACGAATTTTCCCATGATCTTACTGAGAACAGGAAGCAGTGCCATAGGTATATTGTCCGAGACCCTACATGGAGATGCAACCTTATTGATGGAAACAATGATCGATTTTTTCCAGGGATCAGGGAAAACTGAGAGATTGATTGATTTGATTTTATTATGCCAAGGCACACGCCAAATGGCAATTTACAAAAATACAAAATACAAAAGTTTAAAAAAATAAGATTGTAGAATGTAAGTACATTAACAATAACAAAAATAAAAACTTGTTTTATGTTAAATCGTAAAATGATTTAACTAATAAACAAACATAGATTCAACTAATAAACTTTAACATTAACTTAACTGGTAAACTCCACTAACTCATTTACACTAGTTAATATAGAGGAAAAAATGATAAGTATAATTATAAAACAGGTCATAACAGTTAATAAAGACAAGTTGATATTTATCATCACTCAAGATCAAAAGTAGTACTTGATCAAAGTCAAGTCAATGATCCAAATTCAAGAGATAGTCAAAAGCTTTATCTTTAAATACTTCTAAGCTGCATGAATTTACGATTTTACCAGGTAATTCCTTCCACATCCTTATCACAGTTATCAAAAAAGATTTTTCAAAATAAGTGGTGGTGAAATTTGGCAATTTAAATACCGTATGCCTTTTAGCCGCCACTTTTTTTGAACACTTAACATCAAGCTCTACAACAAATTGATCACGCAAATACCGAAGTTTGCTGATATCCAGCAGTTTATTGAAATAGCAAACCATGTAATACAGTCTGCGGTATTCGACTGACAACCGTCTCAGTTCTCGTCAATACGGGGTGATATGTTCATATTTTTTTAAATTCAAAATGATCCTTATCGAAGCGATTACTGCACGCTGTAATTTTCAAAAGTACAGTTAATGAGTACAACAGTGCAGTAATCAATGAGAGGTAAGATGGTTGCTGATACCAATAACTTCCTGATTTCAGCAGTAAAGATGATCTTCCTGATTTTAAGACTATGAAGAGCTGAGTTTACTTTGCTGGAAATCTGTGCAACATGATTGTTCCAAGATAAGTTCAAGCTTCAATGGATCCCTAGACATTCAGTTGACTCAACATAGGGTATTACAACACCATTGACTACAATAAGAGGAACATCTATAGTTTGAATTTGCCTTAATTTACTACTCGAACCCAAGATCATAGCTGTTGTCTTTGTCAGGTAGATTTCTAATCCGTGTTGCCTCGCCCAATCTGCAACTGCTTGAGCATCAACAGTGACCTGCCTGGCTGCTTTTTGAAGTTGATAAATATAACAGTGCCGATAAATGGACTTGTCATCAGCAAACAATCCATGTTTCCAGATACTAACTGTTCGACTACAGAATTCTTGACTATCAGGAATAATATCAGTCCCAGGACAGAGCCTTGAGGAACTCCTGATGAAGTTTTCAGAAATCTTATTGGACTTTCTAAATCATTCAATAATGATTGAGATCGATTTGATAAATAAGAAAAAAACCAAGTTATCACTTCCATGGAAAAAACAAGCTTAAAAAGTGCAATAAATATAGTCTTTGGATCCACATAGTCAGACGCCCTACTTAGGTCGAATAGAACCAGCAAGGTCACCTGATTTTCATCCAGTGCTTGTCTGATGTCATCAGTGAGCTTTAACAGTGCTGACTGCGTGCTGTGATGTTTGCGAAATCCAGACCGAAATGGATCAAACAAGTCATTGCCCTTCAGGTAAGCTACCACTTGATTTGCAATAATTCTCTCAAAAACTATTGTGTACTGAGATAGATTTGCAATCGGCCTAGTATCCGACGGAGATCTTGGCGGTTTCACTTTGTTAAACGGTATTATATAGATGGCTTTCCAAACCTCAGGAAAAGTACAGGTATGGAGAGATCTGCTGAATAAAGTAGTGAGAAAGAGTGGGATTTGTGAATAATGATCTCTCAGCCATCTTGAATCCAGCCTATCAGGACTATTCCCTTTAGATTTAAAGAGTGTAAGATGTAGTGCTTTAGTAACATCGACAATATCAATTTCAAACCACTTAAACAAGCACTCAACTAGCCTCGAACAAGTCATAGTTAAA
Source organism: Microplitis mediator (assembly GCF_029852145.1). Lineage (NCBI taxonomy): Eukaryota > Metazoa > Arthropoda > Insecta > Hymenoptera > Braconidae > Microplitis > Microplitis mediator. The sequence goes on from NC_079976.1 coordinate 19,444,193, forward strand.
AGATCTATAAAATCATTACTGCAAGGTGGATGCTTTCTAACTATAGTAGCATAGTAGTCATTTAGCTCAGATGCGTTCAAGAAATTCAGCGGTGATGAAGAGTTTGATTTAATTAGTCTAAAATGCTTAAGTTTGCTCCAGACAGTTGATCCATACAGTAGATATAAGAGAGCAGTATTCAAGTAAATTTCACGGGCACGATTCAATTCAACTTATAGCTTTTTCCTCTTTACTCTATAAAGAGCAAGCAAATTTGGATCTCGATTTCTTCTAGCTCACTTGTAAATTTCATCTCGCTCCTTGCACTTTACTTTTAATTCTTTTGTAAACCAAGGATCACGTGGAGTAATCATGCTACCACGTATTTAACAAATGAATTAAATTCAGTGCAATTTATTATGAGCTCATTAAATTCATTTAATTCAGTGATCATTATTATGAAAACTCAATAATTAAATTATTATGTATTTGGTGCTATTTAGAAATAGTAATTAACGTGTTCAATAATTAACTTTGCTCAGTAACCTCTGAATTTATGGTACCTATTATACTGACATTTTTGCGATCAACTCAGTGTTCAATTAGACTCAACTTAATTATTTTAATTCATTTATTTACTCGAGCTCAAGTCAATAATTTGTATTCAATCATTTACGTATTCATGAGCTCAAATAATTAACAGTATTAAGAAATTAAATCAACGATTTAATTTGCAACCTAGTGATATTTTGTGCTGTGACAAATAAAAATATTGTTATATTTTGAAATATGCGTATTTCTCCAACAACCCAACCACCAACCAGTCCTGGCATGCATTTATTTAATTAACATTACAACAACTACAATAATAAGAATAAGTGAATTAATACGTATAAATAAATAAATGTGTTGCAGTTTTAAGTAGTAATAGGGTAATAAGATTTGCCTGTATGATTAAGACACACTGGCTAATCGGTAACTCGAGTCACTAAATAGTCATTGTCTGAATTTAAAAGCCAAACAATCAGTTTTGATTTGAAAGTAGTAGAATCACGTGCAAGTTTAATAACGTGATATTAATCATCAGGCAGGCTGCTCCAGAGTTATGGTGCTGTTACCGCAAAGGCTGCATTGTATGGACTCGTTCGGTGATTTGGAACCGTCAAGGTAATTGCAGCACTTTGATTACGCAGTGCACGAGCAGCTGTGTATATAGATATAAGTTCAGCAAGATACAAAGGAGTATGTTCATAGATTACCGCCCAGGTGATGTTCAGCATACTTCGTACTCTAGCTTTGCGGACAGTAAGCCAGTTTAAGTCTTTTCTGGCCTGCGTTATATGGGCATCCCAGGGCAGGCCTACACAAAGCGGATACCTTTATTGGCAAGACGTTGGAGCTTACCATCTAGTACAGAGCCCAGGCCATATATTACTGCTGAACAGTAGCTGATGTGCAGCTGTTTAAGCACGTTTACGAGTGTTTTGCGCATATTCACATCAGTGATGTGACGCAAGTTGTATAGCTTATATAGGGATGAGTTAACTTTACTGGTTATAAGCCTGACAACTCTCACCAGCTGTGTTGTCTCTGGACCCAATCTAATAGACCTAGCATTTGCGTCCATCCCAAATAAAACCCTACTTCACCTTAGTGCCTGAGCTACCTTTTCTAATTGCGTGATGTAAATTTCTATTTCGTCACGACACTAGGAGAATGATGGTATCACGTAGAGAGAAATGCCCGGACCCACAATTTGAGCGCATACGGACTGTGTGTGGTGCTTAGTTGAGAAACATGTATCATTTTATATTTTAGATTAGTTAAACAAATGGCTGCAAATGGCCTCTCTTCAGTTGTAGCAGCAATGTACAATTATTGCTACCAAAACCAGGTATAATAAGCATTTGTTACTCGCTGCTGTGTATGGCTGTTGCAGAAAAAGGACTGATACGATCCTCCTCCTACAAGGCACCTGTCTCGAAGACGATTCGCGTTAAAACCTCTTTCTCCTCCTTCTCTTTCTGTTGTTGTCGGAATTGGGGAGGATGGGATTTCGTTTCGCGTACCGAGATCTTCTACTGTTTCTCCTCCTGTTGCAAGCTCACCGTGGGCAAAGTTACTCGATCCTAGGCACGTACGTCGGCTTGTGCCCCGCGAACAATCTGTACCGTCTATTGATAAATCTTTTTTGAGTATTACTTCCCGTTCCGCGTTTTGTAGGTTGCTTGGTCGCGTGATTTTATCCGGGCGCGTACGCGTTTCCCGACTTTCGTGCCGACGATCAACGGGGGTACCAAAAGGCTTATCGATCAAAGTAGTCACAACACGATTCGTCACTCTGGCACTCGTTTGAACGGACGTGGTGTTTTTTGTCGTTGATGGTGTTGTTGTCCTGTTGTCTTCATTGGAATAATAAGCACCATGACCCTCCCCTCTCTCGAGGACCGATCCCACACAATCCGAACTTCGGTCCATTGGTGCAGATTTTTTTTCAAAAGAGAGGAAAGCCATGTTTTGTTTTTGCTATTTGAGTCGTTAAACTGTTAGTTGTGCCTGTAGGGAAGAAAGTTTAGATTATTGTTGCTGTTACCTGTAAGAGAGAAAAAGCGTAATTACTATTTTGGAGGGGGAAAGATGGGGTAAGGTTTTTGTCTGGGAGCTGATACTTGACCGCATTTCGCATGAAAAATTTTTATACTTGTTGCTTTGGCAATTCTTTGATAATCAAAAACTTTTGCAGGGCATGGGCCTGTTTGCGGTGGTATCAGTCCACTGTCAACATATAATAGCTTTTTGACTATCATTGCGTTCAAAAAATCGATTAAAGTGAAAAAAAATTGCCTCAAGTCCAAGGACCTTAAGACAATCGATCCACTTATAATCAACAATCATTCAAAATTCATTAAAGTAAGAAAATTCGCTTCATGTTGCAGGATATGAAGCTAGTTAATCACTTATATATTCAAAATGGATGGAAGTAAAGACCACCTCCTCGAGGGGCGCAGGCCTTTTTCACTTTTTTATATATTCAACAAATCATTTAAGTTTTTTCATTTATTTAAGTGATCGGCATCACTTTTTGGGTTGGCAGCGTTGGGCTACCTCCCTAAGCCCGTGTGCGTTCTGAACTGCTCCAAAAGAACATACTAGTACACAAGCTGTATCACTCCACAACATTACTTCCTGCTCGTAGTTTCCGTAACGAAGGTACACAGCGTTGTACAAATACAAATTATCACACGTTTACTTCGGATTGGAGCGGCCTTTCAGCCTTCGAAGTGAACATGCGCCGTTTCTCCTACGTTACTTTCTCCAGAATAGCGCTGAGGATAGCTTGCGCTTACCAAACGGTTTCGGAAGCAGCCGTGATAGTCATCGCGGGTGTGATTCCAATCGACCTTTTAGGGTGTCACGGCTGCTACATTCGAAAATTTTATTATTTTTCTTCCCAAATAAGTACACACTGAGATTTTTTGCACTTATACCTTTTTTATGACGTCCGACTTACTGACGCCAGCAGTCGTACCGGACAATATACCTACCTGAACATTGTCAACGCTTTACAATTAAGTCGTATTGTACTAATCGACCACGCGTACTATCGATTTCTTTTTCGTTTAAATTTCATCATTTTTACTTAACGTACTTTTAAAATTTATGTATCCGTGCCCATTTAAGAATCTAGGCATAGGAGCGGTAATCTTTCTTTGATTTTCTTCTCAAAACTATAGACCACCCAACTCATGTGCACCTGCATGTAATTCTTGGAAATTAGAGAAAGCTCATGGAAACTACCAAATTTATGGCTTCTTGCACGAGCACTGTTCGGCGACAAAGCCTCTTTTCTAAACTTGCCTAATTCCAAGAGATTCATAGGACACTGCTTTCGCAGAACGTCTGCTACCCTACTGTCTGATTCTGGTGCAAATATACAAACGATCAAGAAGTTGGGGAGATGGCATTCTGACTTAACAGTACAAGGATACATAGAAAATTCTATGCAAAACAGAGAAATGATTTACCATGGTGTAATTCAAAAATCCAATGAAAATATTGAAGAAAAATCTCAATCAATTGAAAAGGCTCGAATTTTGTAGATATTCAACCTCAACCATCCACTAACAGGCAAACGACCATTAATTCTGATTTTGATGTGAATTCGATAGATTTCGAAGATGAATTTACAATTGATGACGTTAATCAAGCTCTCATGAGTAAGTAAAGATCAATACATCCATTGAATTAATAAAGATTTCCGTCTCCATAGCGTATATTTAATATTTCAGAACTAAATCATAATTTACTTTATTTTAGTTGAAAATGTACCGATTGGTTTTACAACAGCGAGAAAAAATCCAATTTTAGTACCAGTTAGTATTAAGAATGATTCAGACACCACAAAAAAACAATTATTTTTAAATAAACCGCGAATTAAACTGACCTTTACGAATCAATCAATTGTGCAGCCATCTCCAAGTAAAAAACAAAAAATCAGATACGTATTGAATACTCAAAACCTTGATAGTGTAATTACAACGCTAAATGATCATGTAAAATTTGAAAACTGTACTCTCGATAACTGCATATTTAATATAACTAAGTGCAATTGTAACAAAGACAATAATGTTTAAGACAGAGCAAAGAAAGATTATAAGTACTAGTTTACTTTTAAATTATTGATAATACAGTATTACTAATTGTAATATTAAATTTAGTAAGAATTTATGACACGTATTTCAAATAAAATAATAAATTTTCTCCTTCAGCTGTTAATTTAAAGAAAAACTCAATTAAATATATGTGAAAAATCTATTTATAATAATAACACGATTATACTATTAAGCTAATACAGTATGACTATTGAGTGATACTAAAACTATACATAGTGTTTTCTATTATTTTTATATAAGATAATAAATTTTATTTTGTAACTGTTAACTTAAATCAATTTCTGGCTTTTTTATTTTTATTGTGAGATTATTTTTTTGTAAACGTTTTTGATGCCCACCCCGACCAGCAAGAACCTCGGCTTTGCCTCGGACTTGCAAAAGTCGGCCGGTGCCTCCCCCACCTTGCCCCGGTGGACGGTTCATTCGGTGGAAAATCAAGAAAAATAGTATACGACCCACGGCCAGATAGTTAGATGCCCTGGCGTATGTGATATAATGGCCGGGGCGAAACCGAGGCCATTATATCACATACGCTAGGAAATCTAACTTTCTGGCCTAGGGTCGTAATATACTATTGAATCACATAACACAATAACTTCAGTCATTACGTTCTATTTAATACGAATTTAATAGCATGTTTATTATAATTTACTGTATACTGCATAACTATATTAATTAAATGTATATTGTATACACTTGAAATAAATATAGAAATATTATAAATTGTGAACAACACCACGCAACTAGTTGATAATATCAGCTCGATCATAGTTACTGACCGCTACTTTCAATCTTTTCTGACGATTTTCAACTTTGGCTTTCTTCACAGGTCTTTCATCACCTCGATATATTTTTTCTACTTTAACATCAGCTCTAGACTGATTAAAACCTATCCTTAGTATAGTATAGTATAGTATAGTAAATGTGGGTATTCTGTTACCCTACAGGTGCTTGATTTTAAGTTTTTTAAAAGTTAAATTAAATTTGAATACAGTACTGTATCTAATACATTGATTTTTGTGAATCTTTTGTGATAATTTATTTGCTGTTTTGTTGGCTGATTAAGTTTATTTTTATTTTAATAAATATAATTTGCTATTGGAGATTAGCTGTAGTACATCTACTTAAATTACATAGTTAATGATGTTGATCTAAGTGACATCTTGTTTTTAATCCTCAAGTTATAATCTACTTATCGACATGTGGTGCGGTATCTGCTGTACAGCTATTAGAGATAGTCAGACTGAGGTTCGAACTCTTGCCGTATGTAAACATCGTTTCCATACGCAGTGTGTTAAAATTAGGCTCGGTTCATCGTCAAGAGCTACTGCCGGAAAAGCTGTTAAATCAAAATGCATAGTTTGTGGTCCTAATATACCTGATGATTTGGCTTTAAAATTAAGTAAACTTGATAACCTAGGTAAACTTGATAAACTGGACAGTTTAGATCAAATACTTTTATTTTTAAATAATGTAAGTGCCAAAATGAATTAATTGATTGAATCAAATACAGTTTTAATTGACAATTATCAAGAACTGAATGAACGTGTCACTGATTTAGAGAAGGGTAATTTAGGCGACAGTGAGTGCTTATTAAAACGAGTAGAAAAAGCCGCAGAGGTTATTTTTAACAGTGATTTAGAACTCCGGACACTGCAGCTTGAAACTCGCGCACTTGAAGATCAGCTGGTGCTGTCTGGCTTTCCAGAGACAGCTGATAAAGATTTGACAGAAGTTGCTATGGGATTGTCGGAGCTTTTAGATCTGTTAGTCACTGAATCTGATATCAAATCAGTGACCCGCATAGGCAAAGTAAAGGAAAACAAAGGTTCTGCAAGTGATTTAAGAGATATTCTTATTCGACTCAATACGAGAAAAGAAGTGGATGCTTTTATTTCAGGGATGAAATTGATGAAACAAGAAATTACTGCTGATCGGCTCGTGCTAAATCGAAGGAATTTGTCGAAAAATCCAGTGTATTTGCATCGCAGACATCCATCAGTACTCTACAAGCTACAAATGGACATAAAAAAGAAATTTCCAAAAATTCCCCCACGAAATCTCTGGATAGCCAAGGGTGCAGTTTTCGTAAAAATTGCAAGTGATAAAGAACCAATAAAGCTCTTGACTTCTACAGGACTGAATAAAATTAGTGAATTACTAGCCTGACTTCCTGAAGTCTTATCACCTCAACCGTCTGTGAGCTCTATGTCTACTCCATACACCAAAGTAATAAATATCAATCTCGTTGTCTCATATCCATTATAATTAATTGAATAACAAATCACAGTTTTATTGGATAAATATTTTTTTGTTATTATTTAATGTTTGTTTTTAATTTTCGTACAACGTTTCGTCAGTTTCCCGACTTTATCAAGCACTAGGAAGACAAATTAAAATAAATCAATATACATTTTTTTTATAAAAATCTAATTAATTTAAATTGTAAAAATTAATTGTTAGATTAAATTGCACCAATTCAAATTACACAAATAATTAATAAATCATAAATTACCTCAATTACTAAACATTAATTGTCAAGAATTACGATTAAATAATTAAGACAGTAATATCATTTATATCGTCTTTCCTCAGACACAAACATTATTATCATTAAAACTGACTAGTTAAAAAAAAAGAAAAACTTAAATTTTACAATTAAAATTCTTTGTAATAAATAATAAATTAACGTTTTTTGACGTTCAAATCAACGTGAATTGTTTTTATAATTTACTTCTTAATTTGAATTAATTTTGTCACATATCTGACTAATAGGTAGAGCCACTAGCATAGTACAGTTGCTATATGTGTTTATAATATCTAAGTCAGCTATTTTCCGTTATCTTGAGAAAAAGTTTTTAACGTTAATTTATTATTTATTACAAGGAATTTTAATTGTAAATTTTAAGTTTTTCTTTCTTTAACTAGTCAGTTATAATGATAATAATGTTTGTGTCTGAGGAAAGACGATATAAATCATATTGCTGTCTTAATTATTTAATTGTAATTCTTGACAATTAATGTTTAGTAATTGAGGTAATTTATGATTTATTAATTATTTGTGTAATTTGAATCAGTATAATTTAATCCAACAACTAATTTTTATTATTCAAATTAATTAGATTTCTATAACAAAAATGTACATCAATTTATTTTAATTTGCCTTTCTAGTACTTTATAAAGTCGGGAAACCGACGAAACGTTGTAGGAATTAAAAACAAACATTTAATAATAACAAGAAAATATTTATCTAATAAAACTGTGATAAATAAATGTCATCTTAATACTCAGTCATTACATTGTCATTTTGATGAATTTAAAGAATTCTTTAGATGTCATAGCTTTGATGTCATTGCAGTTTCTGAGACATGGTTTACTAGCAATATCTCGGATGAACAGTTTTCATTGCCTTCATTTACAATATATCGCAATGACGGGAACAGAATTGGTGGCGGAGTAGCATTATATATTAAGAATAATTTATCGTCACGTTTTATACATTCATCTGAATATTTACAGAATCATCCTGAATATTTGATGGTAGAAGTCTGGTCTTCTATCAGAAAAAAAATGTAGATTTGTGAAGTCTACAGGCCACCAAACACTAGTCATATTGATTTATTAGAATCGGATCTTGAAGAACACCGGCCCACACAAAAAAAAGTGGTCAGTACTTTTGACCGGACCTACCTATCTTTATGTATTTCGACGCGCTGAATCCGAATCTGAAGTCAGTTTTGCCCGTACACCGTCAAAATTTTAAGTGAATTGCAAGAAACTATGAAAATTGCCAAAAATTCGTAGTTTTAGTAAGAAAAAAATTTATGGAACTATAGATTAAGTATGGTTTTCGTATATTTTGGTCCACTGAATTTAAATCTGGAGTTTATTCAACCATAAGCCTTTTAAAATTCAAATAAGTGGTAAAAAACACATGGAAAATTGTATTGTGATAAAATAAATTCTATAGAGCTAGATTAATAGATCAATCATGATCTTTATGTATATATGTATATCTGTAAAAATCTAAGTAAATATTGAAAAATCTCTGAAAATTAAAAAAAATTGATGTTGTTGTGATGAAAATCGTTTTTTAAATCGAAACAAAATATATATTACGTTATTTGATTCGCGGAGTATAATTTTGAAGTTATTTTTCAGATTTTGATGGCTTTCCAGTCTTGTAATTCTTTATTGATTTTAAATTTCAACAATTTGTAAATAAATATAAATTTAAAGTTTATTTGGCCCGTGAACCCTCATAAAAATTGAGTTAATGCAGAAAATTGCTCATACAGTAATGAAAAAAATTGATTGAACTTAATTAAATTTATTTCTATCAAAAAATTTTTTTAACACCATACGAAGATAAGGAACGACCTTTCCGATTTCAAGCTGTTCTTCGCTCATGTCAAACCCTTTTGTCTTCGAATGACCTACGCAAAGGGTTTCTTTTTCGCTTCCTGTTTACATCGGGTAAATCTCTTTTCAGTGTCCAGCAATGATCTGCCATCATATTGACATTCCACTTTCCTTGATGTCGACTCTCCACTTCACTTATGTCTTGGTGGAATCTTTTGCCTTGCTCTTCACTGCAGTCGCCAAGATTTTCAGGGAAGTATCGAAGGTGAGAATGTAAGAAATGTAATTCGAGATTCATTAAGCCACCCATAGTATTCTAATTGTCCAACATCTCTTCAACTAAAGTTTCGTAATTTTCACTCTTATTATTTCCTAAAAAATTTTGTGACACATCTTTAAATTGCTGGACACTGAAGAGAGATTGACCCGATGAAAACAGAAAGCCAAAAAAAAAACCCTTTGCGTAGGTCATTCGAAGACATAAGGGTTCGAAATAAGCGAAGAACAGCTTGAAATCGGAAAAAGTCGTTCCTTATCTTCGTATGGTTTTTAAAAAGATTTTTTGATAGAAATAAATTTAATTAAGTTCAATAAATTTTTTTCATCACTGTATGTGCAACTTCCCGCATTAACTCAAATTTATTGAGGGTTAACGGGCCAAATAAACTTTAAATTTATATTTAGTAACAAACTGTTGAAATTTAAAATTAATAAAGAATCACAAGACTGAAAAGCCATCAAAGTCTGAAAAATAAATTTAAATTTATACTCCGCGAATCAAATAACGTAACATATATTTTGTTTTGATTTAAAAAATGTTTTTTATCACAACAACATCAATTTTTTTTAATTTTTAGAGATTTTTTAATATTTACTTAGATTTATACAGATATACATATATACATAAAGATATACATTGAAAAAAAAAAAATTTGCAATTGTATTGACTATCATTATCAATTTCGTAAGAATTTATTAATTCAATTATTCAATTAATAAAAAAAAATTTTGTAATTAGATCTATTTTAATTATTTTTTTGGAAAAAAAGATTAAAATTAAATTTATTTTAATCATCGATAAAAAAAACAAAATAACTTTAACTACTAATTTCGAAATAAAAATCAATGTTCAATTATTGAAATTTTTTCATCAAAAATATTTGATTTTTCCTGATTAAAAACTTCGATTAAATCTGATTCAATCTCGATCGGATTTCGATTGTATTTTTTTGCATGATCAGACATGATTTTGCATGAATCATGCTTAATTGCCCGGGAAAAAATGTTTTTATAAAATTTTATAAAATAATATAAAATTTTATACAATTTTATAAAATCTTATATAATTCAATAAAATTTTATAAAGTAAAATCTGAGTAAGGAACGCAATAAATAAATGTAATTTTATAAAACTGTATGACATTTTATAAAATTGTGTAAAATATAATAAAATTTTATAAAGTTTTACACAATTGTATAAAATTATATAAAATTTTAGGGTGTGGTGCATCCCTCCAGAGAATTTCTCTACATTATAAAATCTCTCAAAGTTTTTCCCTACACGAGTCAACTCTACAGATAAATTTTTACATCGTAACAACTCTACAAACGATTATTTTCACATCGATCCATCTCTACCTGAGAATATCTCTCATATTAAAGATCTCTACAGAGTTCAACTCTACAGCGATTATTTTTACATACGGCTAAGTTCAAAGAGTAGAATTTTTGTTATGACATTTCATTAATAAAGTAGGTTATTTATATAAAAGAAATAATGAATGAAATTAAAATATAATTATTAATATGCAGAGTGATTGCAACTTCGAGAACTTTTTAAAGATTTGTATAAATGACTAATTAGTAATTTTCAATTCAAACTGTTTTTTGTGTTTTCATAACTTATGAATTTAATTAATTGTTGAGTTTTCTTAATAAATAAATGATGTTTTGATTTAAAAATAAATTATATATATTGAATTAAAAAAATTTATTATTTTATTACTAATTAATTATTAAAAAAAATTATTATATAAAAAAAGTGTCGGAAATATAAATATATATATATATATATATATATATATATATATATAAATTGGTGATTATTAGAATTAATATTATTATTTTTAATATAAATAAATTTATGGTATTCATCCCATAATATTATGGTAATTGTTGCTATAACTTATGGGAATAATTCCTATAATACACAGGGTTCATTCCGATATATTATAAGAATGATTCCATAGTACTAATGTTAAGGGTAGCATTACTATAATTATAGAAACTGCTCCTATAAATTATGGACGTAGTTCCTATAACGTTATAAGAAAAAATTTTATAAAATTATGGGAACCGTACCCGTAATTTTTTTTCCTTACCCAGTAAATTATGAGCCCGGGAAAAAAAGTTCTTATATGATCAAATATAAATCATATAAAAGTGACTCATATAAAATCATATAAAGTTTTATAATGAAATTGGTCCTATAAAAACTTACATGACTTTATAAAATCTTATATTATCATATAAAGTTACATATACCCAGTAAAAAATGATTTTACCTAATCATATATACAATAACATATATATGATTAGATCTCAAAATTGGCAGGATCTGATGATATATAATTATATATAATCATGCATGAAAAAAAAAAAAAAAATCACCTATCGGTTAATTGCTATTTTGCCAAATGGTCACCCATTCAACTAATGTTCTGCCTCAATGCTGCTCAACTTTGATGATCGCTTGATTGCCGTCTGCTTCTCTAGTCTACTTTACCCTTATAAGTATTCAACAAGATATAGCATTACTTAAATCAAATGATGAAATTGATTCATCCTACATAAATAATACACCAAATATGATCAAATTTTATCACATTTGTGTTTTATATCAAATTAAAGTTTCTTTAAGATAACCTGCTTATAAGACCATAGAAATTTATATATAAGAATCATAAAACTATATAAACTTTTATATAATCATATATGATTTTATATAACCGTATTAAACTCTTTTTTAATCATACAAATTTATTTATAACTTCACATAAAATCACATAAATTTGTATTAATTATCTGAATTCTTAGAAGAATTTAATAAGGTCATATAAGATTTCATATGATCATATATGATCATACATGATTTTGTATAACCATATAAAACGTGCTCTTGTAAATTCATAATGTTATATATAACCTTATATGAAGTTACATCGAATTTCATAAAAATTTTATAAGATTATACGAATTATTATAAGAATTTTATAAGATCATATGAGTTCTTATATAATCATATATGACTGCATATAATTTATAACATTTTATCTGGTAATGTCATAAACTCATATATAACTTTATAAAAAATCATATCAACTATTGTAAGATCCTTATAAAATAATAGAAATTCATATAAGAATTTTTTAAGATCGCATGAGCTTTTATATGATCATATATGATTATATATAAGGATATAAAACTTCACCTGGTATTGTTATAAAGTTATATATAACTTTGAATAAAATCACATCAAATGTTATAAAATTCTTAGAAGATCATATGAATCCTTATAAGAAATTTATGAGATTATGTGAGCTTTCATATAATCATATAAACATATATGTTTCTATATGATTCTACAAGAACTTTTTCCCGGGCTTATATAAAATCACATCAACTTTTATAAAATCCTTATAAAACTATATAAGTTCTTATAAGCTTTTTATAAGATCATATGAACTTTTATATGATCATATATAATTATATATAAGCATATGAAACTTTAACTAGTAACTTTATAACGTTATATATAACTTCATATAAAATCATATCAATTTTTATATAGTTCTCACAAGATTATATTAATTCTTATAAGAACTTTATAAGATCACATAAGCTTTTATGTAATCATATATAATTTTTATATATTTCTTATATGATCATATATAAATTGTATATAATTATATATGTTTATATGATCATATAAAATTTTTTTTTCCCGGGAACCTAGGAAAATTTTTTTTTCGATAAGATGAATGCGTTGGTCTTTTTTAGCATTAAGTTTTTGACAAAAAAATTCATTGAGTCAAATGTCAATTGTCGATAGTTGAGTTTCTATGGATCTTTAAAATTTAAATTTTCTAAAATTTCGCGTTTTCTGCATTTTGCAGCTAAGCTATTGGAAATAGAACAAAAAGTTAAATTACGATTTTGTAGTTCATTCAATGCCCTATCAAAAAGTCCTAATTGAATTTTTCATATTATTAACGATAACAAAGTTACAGTCTCAAATAATTTCCTTTCTCTAATTTTTCGCTTTCATCAATTCAACTATTAATGATAGAACAAAAAATATTGTACAAATTTTTTAGCGTATCAAATTTGCAATAAAGTTGTATAGGTGAAAGTTACAGATCCCGCTAGTTCTTATTCTTATGATTTTTCAACTATGTTATGTAATATATCAATGATAGACATCAAATTTGAATAACAAATATAAAGTATCCAGGTGAAAATATTTGGCCGAAATTACGCCAAAATTCTAAAATTTTATTGAATGAGGTCGAAAGTTGACCGAAAACACGCCAAAATTTTTTAACGTTATTAAATAGGTGGACAATCGGTCGCACACAGTCCGAAAAATTTGTATTCTTCTCAATGAGGCCGAAAATTGGCCAATATTTGGCCGACAACTGAATTGACCTGTTTTCAGCCATTTTTCGGCCAGAATATATATTTTTTCTTCAATAAAATTATGGCGAGTAAAAATCGTTGGCCGAAAACAGGCCTAAATTTCGCCGACAGTTGAATCGGCTTAGAAAAAAATATATTCTGGCCGAAATTAGATCAAAAAAAGGCCGATTCAGTTGTCGGCCAATTTTTGGCCTCTTTAAAAAGAATAAAAATTTCTCTTTGAATAAAATTTTAGAATTTTGGCGTAATTTCGGCCAATTTACGCTGTTTTGGCTTTTTTTCGGCCAAATATTTTTACCTGGATACTTTATATTTGTTATTCAAATTTGATGTCGATCATTAATATATTACATAACATAGTTGAAAAATCATAAAAATAAGAACTAGCGGGATCTGTAACTTTCACCTATACAACTTTGTTGCAAATTTGATACGCTAAAAAATTTGTACAAAATTTTTGTTCTATCATTAATAGTTGAATTGATAAAAGCGAAAAATTAGAGCAAGGAAATTTTTTGAGACTGTTACTTTGTTATCGTTAATAATATGAAAAATTCAATTAGGACTTTTTGATAGGGCATTAAATGGACTACAAAATCGTAATTTAACTTTTTGTTCTATCTCCACTAGCTTAGCTGCAAAGTGCATAAAACGCGAAATTTTAGAAAATTTAAATTTTAAAGATTCGTAGAAACTCAAATATCGACAATTGACGTTTGACTCAATAAAATTTTTTGTCAAAAACTCAATGCTAAAAAAGACCTATGCATTCATTTTATCGAAAAAAAATATTTTTCCTAGATTGCAGGAGAAAATAATGTTAAAAATCTTTATCCCATGTTATTTAAATGAGAAATCTTAAAGTTCCATGGAGGACCTTTGAAAATTGAAATTAAAAGCTGTCCTTTGGACAGAAATTTCATTTGGATATATCCAATGATATTTTGGGGTGAGAGTAAAAAAAAAAATATCGATTTTATTTGGCACACCCTAATACATATATGTCGGAAAGTCATTACAAGCTTGGGTGTTATCCCGAATATTGGTCTCAATATTAATATCTCTCATTTTATTTAAAATGTAAACAAATAATAATTATGCAACACAGTGATTTAATATTGAAAGTATTGTTCGCAAATAATGATAGTTAGACAAGTAATATAATGAAGATAGTGTCGCACAAATATCAAAAACAGTCAATACTAATTAATTCAATAATTAATTACACAGGAAATGATAATAATTGTAACACACGACAGTTCAATAATATTCAAATAAAACCTGATCGAATAATTAACAAATACTACGGCTAACTAGGCTTGAGAACGAATCCACGGTCGATAGGACAACTTGTACTCGCACAACGAATGCTCAATCAGAACTAGCTGACTCAACTAGTACTAAGCTCTGTACTTTTCGTTAAAAAAGCTTTTTTTCAAAATATTCAAAGGACAACCATCTCATGAACTCACTATCTAGTCCTCTGTGTCTCACTTTACCCATCCTGTGACCGTGGCTACGTTTGATGAACAGATGTCACAGCAAGCTTAAGTCTCCCGCAATAAACATAATCTGCTTAAGTTGTAAACAACTAGAACTTGAATTTTATTATTTAACTGTTACTATAGTAACCAGTCTTGACGGTTGGGAATTTCCCGTCCCATTGGAAAACCCTATTCTATTCCTTCATCTCCGACATATATATATTAGGGTGCTTCAAAAAAAAACTTTTTTTTTTTTTTTATCTTACCCCCTAAAACGTTAGAGGTTGCCAAGAAAAAAATCCTCCCCAAAGATGGGCTCTCTAGCTCAACTCTAAGAGGTCGCTGTTTTAATTTTAATTTCCCATCTTTACATTAACATGTAAAAATTTATTTTTTCATTCAAAGTGTAGTGACTCGTACGCTGCTCAATATTTTTCAAATTTATACATAGACCTTTAAAGCTGAGTCCTCAAGCTTTCCAAAACCCTATGACGTCATAATTACCATTATTCAAATGAACCGAATTGATTATCCTTTAGGTATGTTATGTTAGTATCTTTCATGAAGATGCTCACCAATTTTTAGATAAAAATATTGATTTTACACCAGATATAAAAAAAAACGAAAAATTGTAAAAATTTTTTTTCTCGAGAACTACTTGATCGACATCGTCTGTCCAGTGCGAGATTTTTCTTTGAGTTGCACTCAAATTATAGACAAAAAATTAAAATTTTCCTACCAAGAAGCAGAAAAAAAAAAATTTTGAAATTTTGAAATTTTTTTTTTTCTCATTTTTGAAATAATACCCCTCCCATTTTTTTTCTATAAATTTTAATCATCTCAATCTATATTAAAAAATTTTTTGCGAATTTTAATAAATGGTAGATCATCATCAAATATTTCTCTATTTTGGAAAATTTCAGATAATTATTTTACTTTGTCTTCAGTTAAAATTTTTTGTTTCTTGCCAGATAATTTATTTAAAAATTTAAAGCACCCAACACATTATTGAAATGAAAATCATGTACAAAGATTAGAATAATGCTCAATAATTGAACAATAAAAACCAACGCGAAATTCGTAAGTCACTT
Organism: Microplitis mediator; assembly: GCF_029852145.1. Taxonomy (NCBI): domain Eukaryota; kingdom Metazoa; phylum Arthropoda; class Insecta; order Hymenoptera; family Braconidae; genus Microplitis; species Microplitis mediator. The sequence continues at coordinate 19,460,480 of NC_079976.1, forward strand.
GATATAAAAATATTGATGGTAACTTTGTCCAAACTCATAGCTTAATTTATATTTTTTAGTTTCTAATTAAAAAATTATGAATTACTATTTATTTAAACTGATAAGTCGATGGTAAAGAATGTAAAGTAATAGTAAAAAAGTTTTAATATAAAAAAAAACATTAATTAATTATAGAATTATACAAGTCACGACGAATGCTGCTATATTTATAATAATATATTTCGAATAATATAAATAAAGATAACACTGTAGTTAGTAAATTATATTTCAAATTCAGCAGCCTTGACCATCTAGCGCCACTAGTGGTAAAGTCTAATAACTTTCAAATTGAGTTTTAAGCGCTCGATTTGAATATTAAAACAAATTATTATATTCATTTTAATTTCATATATTATTTTGATGATGATCTACCATTTATTAAAATTCGCAAAAATGTTTTTAATATAGATTGAGATAAGTAGAATTTATAGAAAAAAAATGGGAGGGGTATTATTTCAAAAATGAAAAAAAAAAAGTTCTTGAAAATTTCAAAATTTTTTTTTTCTGCTTTTTCTTGGTAGGAAAATTTTTAATTATTGTCTGTAATTTGAGTGCAACTCAAAGAAAAATCTCGCACTGGACAGACGATGTCGGTCAAGTAGTTCTCGAGAAAAATTTTTTTTACGATTTTTCGTTTTTTTTTTATATCTGGTGTAAAAATCAATATTTTTATCCAAAAATTGGTGAGCAGTTTCATGAAAGATACTTACATAACATACCTAAAGGATAATCAATTCGGAGCGGGGGCACTTTTCATATGCTAATCGTGCTACGCCCTTTATAAAAAAAAAAAAATTTGTGGTTAATTTTTTTTCAATTTAAAGGTAAACTTTTACGGAAAAATCTGTCTATCGGTTGACCCTGCGGGCCAGCCCTAAAGCTTCCTGCTGTTTTCGAGCTCCTTGAGCTCAAAGAGCTAGAAAACATTGTTGTAGATACATTTCCGAGCTCTTCGAGTTCGAAAATACTTTTATATACCATTGTTTTCGATAAAACAGTTTTTTAGCATTTCTTTCTTCTCTGATATCTCTCGAGCGAATTATCCGATTGAGATGGCTAAGGCGGCAATCGACGCGTTTTATTGAGTTCTAGAGCTGATTAGATTTTGAAGTTGATCGTATAAGCCGTTTCTGAGAAATCAATAAAAAACTAAAAAAAAAAAAATTTTTTTTTTCGTAATTCGCCAACATTTTCGAGTCTACTCGATCAAATGATCTGAAATTTTCAGAAAAGTTGATGGCCAATAAGCTCTTTCGATTGCCGCCTCAACCATCCAAATCGGTTCATTAGTTAAAAAGTTATAGACCGGTCACACACACACATACACACACACACACACACACACACACACACACACACACACACACACACACACACACACACACACACACATACATACATACAGACACTTGGACACCATTCTGAAAATAGTCAGAATAGCTTCCAAGGATCTCAAAACGTCGACATCTGGTGTAGTTTCGATTTTCGCAAATTGGGGTGAAAACAAGAACTTCCCAATTTTTCGAAAATCGTCGATTTTCTTAGCGGGAGGTTGAAAAAATAGAAAAAAATTTCTTTTGTATCTTTCTTAATTGTCTCATAGTCTATTTGAACATATTTTTCAAAATTTCCATTAAAATTGACGGCTAACACACGCACACACACATATACGGATATCATCTGAAAATTAGTCAGAATAGCTTCCATAGACCGTGAAACGCCCACAGCTGTTAAAATTCTGGTTTTTGAATACTGAATTGTAAACGATAACTGTTCTCGTTTCCGTAAATTTTCAAATTTCTTAGAAGGAAATGAATGCCTCGAAATTTTTATTTTTCAAGTAACAAATTATTTTAGCATATAGCTGTCAGCCCTATTAGTATTATATATTCAGAGTTAAGTAACTAAATTTCATGAGTCAATAAAGAAATTCCTTTAGTTCAACTCAAGTGTCATAACTAGATGACTTCTATGCTGTAAATGATCAATTAATGTTACAAAATGTAATAAATTATTTCAAAACACGCAAACGGTTTTTTTACTTTTATTTCCAGATTGACCCAAAATAATTAGATGCCTCAATATTCCTAGCTCAAATTTTCCATCAAAACTTGTAAACTATCAATATTTGATTGATTACGTTTACCTTATTAAAAGTTCATTATATTTTAGTTAAAATAATGGTATTGATTAAATCATATTTTCCGTGAAAAAAATTTGAAACTATATCACATAGAACTTAAATTTTTCGTCTATGATTAATTTATAACATTCACTTATTACTGTGTTACTTCGTATATCTATCTATTTAAACATCAGTATAAAAATGTAATCCATGACGAACATGCAAATTGTGAAAAAATGAAACAAAGAATAAAAAGCAAATTATAGTTAATGTACGGGTGAACTCAAAAGAAAAGAAAAGAGGAACACACAAGCTTGAGGGTCCAATTTAGACCTACCACCGTGTTCTGTGAGGTACGTAATTACCAGCTGAGACCGCACTGAGAGAGGCGTCAAAATTACTCCCATCTACCTTACTGTAGACTAATACCAAAATTGATATTTCATTTCGCTCAACGTCATATTTAATGGTTTTAGTTTTTTTTTTTTTAAATTATAAATCAATAATGACAATTTGCCATGATTAGGTTATGAATGCATTAAATTCTATGAATAATTTGGTAATTTAATTGACAGCACACGACAGTGCTATTTTAATAATCAAAAATAAGATTGGAGAGATTCGCAATATCTTAATGTTCTATGTGTGTAAATGAAGCATTTTGTTCCAAATCGGTAACACCATAACTGGATTATTTCAAGTTCGTTTATTATATTTTATTGTTAATTAAATAATGAAAAGAAGATGAAAAATAATCTTACGGGGAATTCTTAGTCTTAAATTGGATTTTCCTGGATTATTACACTCATAGAAATTATCACAAATGACAATTTTAACAACCGCTTGTTTAAAATTTAAAAAAAGTGAAATCCGGCCATACCTGGAAAGGAAAAATACCTTTTTTATTTTAATCAATTTAGAAATTTGATTTTCAGGTACACAGTTAAAAAGGATTCGTCAAAATTGACACTTGCCGTGTGGAAAACGATCGATTGACACTTATTTATGTTATTTTACCATACGTCGTTTGTGTAGAAAATGTGACACTCGTGTATGTTAAAAGTAGGAATTGATGAAAGTAACGCGTTATGAGTGTTAAAATCCTCGAAAACGTAACCTTCACCTTTGAGACACTCATATGTTATTTGCAACACTTGAAGAGTGTTGAATTTGACATACGCTTTTGTGTTACTTGGACACTTCTCAAAAGCATTTTTTACATTATTTAATGTAAAGTTAAAATCAATGAAACAACTGTTGATAAATGTTTCTTCAGCAGAATAATATTAATAATCACGATAATAATAATAATAATAATATTTATTTCATTAGCTTTCGCTATTTTATATCTTTTTACAATTTCTACTATTATTTAACATCAACTTATGTTCATCTTACAATGTTTTTAATATATTGTTTTAGGAGTCTTTTATAAATATTTAGTCTTGATTCATTCTTAATTTCTACAGGTAACTCGTTTTACCACGAAAAACCTTTAGTAGTTATTGACTTTTCACCCGTCATTGTTTTTGTTTTTTCAATATTTATTAAGGATTTGTGTCTTGTATTATATGTACACTGCAAATCCAAGTGTTTAACTTAGTGTGTTAAAATAAAACACGTTAGTGTTTTCTGCAACTTAAGCGCTTAGAAGTAAAACGGTATAAACGTTTAAACAATCGCATAAATCATTACAAGTGTTTTAAAGGTTCGCGTAACACACTTAGGTGTTTAATCCGAAAACGTTTTATCCGTTTAAAGAAAAAAACACTTCTATGTGTTTTATTATAAAGCGCTTACTGTTACATTAAACGTTTAAAAAAACATCGAGTGTTTTAAATTAAAACAGATATACCGGAATTAAACACTTTTTCAGAAAAAACGTTTAATCTAAAAAACATGTATATTATAAAACGTTTAAATTTCTTAAACAGTTTAAAAAAATTCTATCAATTTTGTCAATCGACAAATGATACAAATAACAATTTCAAAATATAAAAGTGTAATAATTTTCAAATATATTTATGCATTACGATATAGATGTATCAAAACGTATTTTTTTGTATTAAAAATAAAATTTTACAAATGATTGAACTCGGTTCATATCATCCAATGAATTCTAAACGATCTTAATTTATTATTAAAATAAATGTTAAATTTTTAATTTTAAACGACGATAGAGATATTCTTGAACTAATACATTTTTTATATCTTCAAAGTTAACATGGGAAAAAAATTTTATTTTTTTTTTTTTTTCTAGCTCGGCATTCGCACGTCATATGAATAAGTCCATAGCATATTATTGTAGAGAATTTAACGCTCTACAAAAAAGGTCTTTTATCATTTTTTGATAAATCCATCCATTCGAAAATTATCGGAGCTGGAAGTCAAATCTATAATAAATTTTCAGATCTTTTTACTTTTCCAGCAAAACTATCAGACTTATCAAAAAATGTTATAGGATCTTTTTTATAGACAATTTTATTTCCTACAAATTAGTTTAAATAAAGTTCATTCGAATTCTGCATTGTTTTCTAGTTATTTTCATTTTAATCTTAGGCCATACATTACTAAATGTACTATCATATATGTTAATGTATGATCCGCATCTTTACGATGCGCGCGCACAGGGTTTACACAAAAACTAAATGTTGAAGTTGCTACATACACAACACGTGTTTTAAAAGTGCGAATTGTATATGTGCTTAATAATTATATTCAGTATACTGAATCACTATAGTGATTTAAATTGAACATTTTGATAAATATTATTTACTACTTATTTGTAAATATTAGTGAAGAAAATTGTGCTTATATACTTTTTCAAGTGTTCCAACATAATTAAGGTTAACTATCCGTATGTATTATTTATTGATATAAATTATTATAGTATTATTTAATCTAATTTCTACTAAATATTATTAAATTATTAATTTAAAATATTTATTATTGATTATTTAATATTTGAAAAATAAATATAAAAATTATAAAAATATATTCAAATATACGTAAGATATAACCTGTAAAAAACGTAACGTTGTACAATTAAGGAAAAATAAATAAATATTTTAAAAATAAATCAATGAATTTAACACAAAATTTGTGATAAAAATTACAATCGAATATCAAATTAAAATAATAAATATTTAAAATTAATAATCTAATAATATTTTGTATAAAGTACATATATAATATATATTGACTATTCTCCAAATTTAATATTTTTTATAAATAATTAAATATTAAATAATAATGAAAATTAAATATTTAATTAAATTATTAATTTTTAATATTAATTTCTCTACAATAAAATTTGCTCATCAACCTAAGATTCTGTTATTGTAGATTTTATGACTATTAATGGTACTATTCAATCTCTATTCCAGTTCTTAAGATGGATAAAACAAATGCGGAAATTTGTAAGGACTGTCACAATTGGAAGATGCTATGGCAGTAATATGGACATAATTTAAAAATAACATTCGAACAATATTATAAAATTTATGTTACACTTAATGGAAGAAAATGAATATTTATTTATTTAATTTTTCAAATTTTAACTAATTTTTATTAAATGTGTTGACAATCTTTTTCTAGTTCTTTTATTATATTATTGTAATTAATTATTTGTATTATACTGTATATTTTCAGATTCTGAATGATTTTTATAACTCAATAAATAACCAGTTATTTTAAAGTTACTTCTATGGTTTCTAATTTTTTTCAAGTGTAAACATTTTTTAGAGCTTTTTTTTTTGGACAAAAATACAAATATATTTTTAATTTATACTAAATTCCATTTCTTCTTTTATGCTGAATGTGTGATGCAATAATTATCTGAATCTTCTGATGATAAGAATATTATTCCAGGATATGACAACAATCAATAACGACTTTTATTCAAAGGCAACTATTATTTTTAATATTAGAAATATTATTATAAAAATTCAATTGATTGTACTTCAATCGAAAAATTATTATTTTTATTTTAAAAATATTTATATTATTAATTAATGACACTAAACACTTAAAGTGTGTATTAATGCCTAAACACTTTAAGTGCCTTATTATCTAAAACACTTTATGTGTGTTAAAATTAAACGTTTAAAGTGTTTACTACACTTTAAACACTAAAAAGTGTTTAGTAAGTGACTACAAGTATTTAAACGCTTAAAGTGTTTAAAAAAAAACACTTGGATTTGCAGTGTATGTTTCTCTTCATTCACACTGCAAATCGAAGTGTTTAACTCAGTGTGTTAAAATAATACTCGTTAGTGTTTTCTGCAACTTAAGCGCTTAGAAGTAAAACGGTATAAACGTTTAAACAATCGCATAAATCATTACAAGTGTTTTAAAGGTTCGCGTAACACACTTAAGTGTTTAATCCGAAAACGTTTTATCCGTTTAAAGAAAAAAACACTTCTACCTGTTTTATTATAAAGCGCTTACTGTTACATTAAACGTTTAAAAAAACATCGAGTGTTTTTAATTAAAACAGATATTCCGGAATTAAACACTTTTTCAGAAAGAACGTTTAATCGAAAAAAACATGTATATTATAAAACGCTTCAATTTCTTAAACAGTTTAAAAAAATTCTATCAATTTTGTCAATCGACCAATGATGCAAATAACGATTTCAAAATATAAAAGTGTAATAATTTTCAAATATATTTATGCATTACGATATAGATGTATCAAAACGTATTTTTTTGTATTAAAAATAAAATTTTACAAATGGTTGAACTCGGTTCATATCATCCAATGAATTCTAAACGATCATAATTTTTTATTGAAATAAATGGTAGATTTTTAATTTTAAACGACGATAGAGATATTCTTGAACTGATACATTCTTTATATCTTCAAAGTTAAGTTTCTGTGTATCAGCGAATTTTCTCTGATGACATTCTTTCTGTAATTAATGAGGAATAGTACTTTAAAATAAACATATGATGAATCGGAAAAAATAGCCCGGGAAAAAATGCTTAGATATGATCATATCTGTTCATTAGGGTGGGCCAAAAAAAGTGACTACTTTTTTTTTCTTTAGTTACAGTGAAAATATTGTTTGAGATGATGAAAAAAAATTCTATTAAAATTTGAGCTTTTAATATTAATATTAAGTGGTGCCTATTTGCAATTCTCCGTTTCCCCTTTAAATAACATGGGAAAAAATTTTTTTTTTTTATTTTTCTAGCTCAGTATTCGCACGTCATATGAATAAGTCCATAGCATATTATTGTAGAAAATTTAACGCTCTACAAAAAAGGATTTTATCATTTTTTGGTAATCCATCCATTCGAAAATTATCGGAGCTGGAAGTCAAATCTATCATGAATTTTCAGATCTTTTTACTTTTCCAGCAAAAATATAAGACTTATCAAAAAATTTTATAGGATCTTTTTTGTAGATAATTTTATTTCCTACAAATTAGTTGGAATAAAGTTTATTCGAATCCCGCATTGTTTTCTAGTCATTTTCATTTTAATCTTAGGCCATACATTACTAAATGTACTATCATATATGTTAATGTACACTAATGCAAGAAATTAAAGGAGCAGAAAAATTTAATAAATTTTTTAATGATTTTTAGAAGGCTGTAACTTGGTGAAAAATGATCGTATCGAGATTTTAAAAAAAGCATTTTATAGCTTGAAATCTCTAGTTTTGCTGCATTTTTTTCAAAATTTTTTAAAAGCTCCGGTTATTGCGCAAACATGAGAAATACCGTGAGACAAAAAATTTCTGAATTTTGTTTTTTTTTTCCGAAGAGCCTACGGACCGCGAAAAAATTCTTTCAACTAAACGAATGCATAGTTCGTTAAGCAAATTTATTCGATTCAATTTGGTTTTTTTTTTTAACCTCGTAGGACGATTTGTCGCAGAGATATTAGCCTTCAAACAGAAAATGATCCTTTTGGCTTTGATCATCGATATTTCAAGTACCAATGATCGCATAGAAAGTTGGAGGGCGGCGATAAAAACTTGAATAAATTCCCTACGAGACCCTGTCATGATTTTTTGGAAAAAAATTTTTTTTTCATTTTTAACATCCATTAGAAGTAAGTACAAAAAAATGACTTTTTTTGGTTTTTTAGTAAATCAACCGCTACTCTGCAGATATCGAGAAAAAAAATAATGTTGCTAGGGGCTTTTTTAGCTTAATGTGCCCCCAAGACCCCTGTTAATTTTAAAATTGATCCATCGGACCGTTTTTTGGGAATCATCGATCAAAGTTTAGCTAAACAACCCTTGCGACACTAAAAACATTCTGGATACACTCTGGAAATATTCTGGTAACACGATGCAACCATACGGACTCCAGAGTATTTCCAGAATGGTTTTGTGCCCTTTTCTGAGAGTGAACCCAGAGTATTTCCAGAGCGGATACGGAGTAAATCCAAAGTGTTTCCAGAAAGTATCCAGAGTGGATACATACTGACACCGTTATGCATTCACATTGAACACAAACTGATACCAAAGTGTTTCCAGAATGTTTCCAGAGTGGGATCAGAGTGAATACATACTCAAACCAGAGGGTATTCAGTGTAAATGAATACTGAAAGAAAAAAAAAAATTTACCGAAATATATTATTTTAAGATTATTCAAGAGCATTTATTGAATACAAAAATCAATTTTTTTTTGTCATTACCTGAAACGTATTTTATGTTTCTGGATTGTAAAAACAATTTTTTCAAGAAAACAAAAATATTTGACATTATTGTCACAATGTAATATAGCATTTAATATATGACCATCCAAACAGGCACTTGTCACTCTGTCAAATAACAGAGGAGTACCCGTGCCAGAATTATTTTTGAATATAGAATATAAAAACTCTGAAACACCTATCTAACCAGGAACAGGACAATCATAAGTTGGACGCGATCTAGCGGTGAACACTGAACTACTTCCACTGCTGCTTAGCACCAGTGACTTTCTCCTCCTTCACATATATCGTCTCCCAGCAAATTTTTCTCTTAAGTCTTTCACATTAAAACCCGGGTCAAAGCAAAAAATTTTTTTTGGGATAAAAATACTCAATGAAAATAACAATTTTTAAAAAAACAATTGTTTCTTAAGAAATGTTTTTTATTGCTAAAAAGCGAATTTGCTAATTAATAATTTTTTTTGTATTTATTAAAAAGTATTCATAAAAATTACTGTTATTCATAATTCCTTAAGAAATTGAGTTAGAGCTACGGTTACAAGCTCGATTTGTTTAATGATTAATGGATAATAAAAAAGACTTGAAGTGTTGTAGTTGTGTCTTCAATAAGTTATTTTAATAACAATGGAGAAGAACAGAAAGGTAGCGACAAGTCCAAGTGTACAATAATTTAAAAAATTATATCAAAGATAAAAAAAAAATTTTCTTGATTGCTTTATTTACGTTTTTTATTTTTCAATGGCTTAGATTGTTAATAAAATCGAAATTTTTTTATTTTTTCACCAGCGATCTTTTCTATACCTTTTCAAGAATAGCTTTAAGAAGTAAAAAGAATTCGGGGTTTTTAGTTTGGAAATAATCAGGGTTTTTATGTAAACTTTCAACAAGTAAAAATTAACTAATTAACAAAAGCATAGTTAATTAAAAAATTGGGGTTAAAATTGTTTTTCTGTAGATTATTATTGATTTATGTGTTTAGAAAGTACCCAATTTTTTTATTCCTTAGTATTTAAATTTTATCGACTCTGGGCCCATTTTGAAAACACTCTGATTTCATCCTGTACTCATTTTGAGCCCATTTTGAAAACACTTTGATTCCATTCTGGACTCACTGTGGGTCCATTCTGAAAATACTTTGATTTCATTCTGGATTCACTTCTGGTCCATTCTGAAAACACTTTGATCTACTCTGGATCAATTCTGAAACCACTTTGGTTTCACTCTGGAAAAAGGGCACAAAACCACTCTGGAAACATACTGGATTTAGAATGTTTACATTCTGACAATGATTCCAGAGTGTTTCCAGAGTGGGTTGAAGGTCGCAAGGGAATTGAAGGAGCAAGTTTTGTTCCTTTAATTGTGTAATCATAATCAAAATAAAAAAATTTTTTTTTTCGACTTTTCTCAAATTTTTGCGTTGGTGACTCAGCAAATGCAAGGAAATGACAAAAAAAAATAAAAAATTACCAAAAAATGTCAAAAAAAAAATTTAGAACACAAAAAAAAAGTTTCAATTTTTTTTGTGTTCTAAATTTTTTTTTTGACAAAAAAACGGTCCGATGGATCAATTTTAAAATTAACAGGGGTCTTGGGGGCACATTAAGCTAAAAAAGCCCCTAGCAACATTATTTTTTTTCTCGATATCTGCAGAGTAGCGGTTGATTTACTAACAAACCAATAAAAGTCATTTTTTTGTACTTACTTCTAATGGATGTTAAAAATGAAAAAAAAAATTTTTTCCAAAAAATCATGACAGGGTCTCGTAGGGAATTTATTCAAGTTTTTATCGCCGCCCTTCAACTTTCTGTGCGATCATTGGTACCTGAAATATCGATGATCAAAGCCAAAAGGATCATTTTCTGTTTGAAGGCTGATATCTCCGCAACAAATCGTCCTACGAGGCTAAAAAAAAAAAAGGCCATTCGGCAGCCGAAATGGAAGGTAGATTTTCCAATTAATCTATAGAAAAAGTTTCATACATACATATCTTGTGATTCATGTTAGTGTATAGTCATGATATGAAATTAGGCTTGATTTCTAAGAGAGAGGGTAAAAAAAAGACAACGACTATTTCCGAGAGAGAACTTCAGATAATTGATTTGACAAAATATTATATAGACAATGTACCAAACTAACCTTCACGTAAACAAAGTATATAGAAAATTTACTTAATATGATCATAATTGTAATCGCTATTACGATGGCGAGACCAGTTATAATTATAGGACGTACAGGTGCGTTTGAAACAACATTAGTGATAAAGGAAATCCTTTTAAAACATAAAATAGCTGTGAAATTCACAGGTTATTTTCTTCACAATAAAATACAACTGAGGAAATTGAATTATAATGGGAAATGCTTAAGTTATGTGGAATAAGAAACCATACTCCCAACATTTTTAGATCTCATTAAAAATTTCAAGGCTATCAAATTATTGGATGAAATAGTCAAAACATGAAGCTTAAGGTCATAAATTAAAGATTATTAGACAAGCTTTCAGATACTTTTTACGGAAATTGTCTATGAATGTTAGTTTTGAAGTTACATAAACTTTAGCAGTGATTAAAAACAGATTTTTACGAAAAATCATGAAAATTTCAAACAGCCATAATTTCAAAACTATTCGAACGATTCAGGGCATCTTTGAACTTGATCAAGGTAATCGCCTATAGAATAAGTATAAAAAATTTTATTAAGATCCGATAAGAACTGTGGGTGCTATCGTAATGACAAGACCAGTGATAATCATAGGGATTAGAGGTACATTCGAGATATCATAAATAATAAAGGAAATTTTAAAATATAAAATAGCAGTGAAATTTTGCAGGTTATTTTGTGCACAATAAAATACAACTGACGAAACCGGATCATAATGGGACAAGCATAAGTTATGTGGATTGAAAACCATATTTTCAACATTTTTTGATTCCATTAAAATTTTCAAGGCTATCAAATTATTGGAAGAAATGGTCAAAATGTAAAGTTTAAGGTCATAAATTAAAGCTTATTAGTCAAGCTTTAAATTACTTTTTACAGAAATGATCTATGAGTTTTAGTTTTAAAGTTATATGGACTTTAAAAGTGATTAAAAACTGATTTTTTCGAAAAATCGTTAAAATTTCAAACAGCCATAACTTCTAAACTAATTGACCGATTCAGCCCATCTTCGAACTTAACCGTGGTAATTACACATAAAATAAGTGTAGAAAATTTCATTAAGATCGGATAAGAATTGTAGACGCAATCGTGTCCTCAAAAGTCCGTTATATTACATAAATATATATATATATATATATATATATATATATATATATATATATATATCTATATATATATATATATCTATATATATATATATATATATATATATATATATATATATATATATATATATATATATATATATATATATATATATATATATATATATATATACTTACATATATAAATTTTTTAACGAATGGTATTTTTGAACTCTACTCAACTAATTATGATAGTTTATGACGAAATTCCTTGAAAAATCGGCCATGAGGACAAATACAATAGTTAGATTTTTAAAAAAATCTACCTAAAACCGAATTGAAGCTGAATAAATTTGCTAAACGAACTATGCATTCGTTTAGTTAAAAGAATTTTTTCGCGGTCCGTGGGCTCTTCGGAAAAAAAAACAAAAGTCAGAAATTTTTTGTCTCGCAGTATTTCTCATGTTTGCGCAATAACCGGAGCTTTTAAAAAATTTTGAAAAAAATGCACCAAAACTAGAGATTTCAAGCTATAAAATGCTTTTTTAAAAATCTCGATACGATCATTGTTCACCAAGTTACAGTTTTCTAAAAATCACTAAAAAATTTATTAAATTTTTCTGCTCCTTTAATTTTTTGCAATAGTGTATGATCCGCATATTTACGATGCGCTTGCACAGGGTGTACACGGAAACTAAATGTTTAAGTTGCTACATACACAACGCGTGTTTTAAAAGTGCGAATTGTATATGTACTTAATAATTATATTCAGTATACAGAATCACTTTAATGATTTAAATTGAACATTTTGATAAAGATTATTTACTACTTATTTGTAAATATTAGTGAAGAAAATTGTGCTTATATGCTTTTTCAAGTGTTCCAATATAATTAAGGTTAACTATCCGTATGTATTATTTATTGATATAAATTATTATATTATTATTTAATCTAATTTCTACTAAATATTATTAAATTATTAATTTAAAATATTCATTATTAATTATTTAATATTTATAAAATATATATAAAAATTATAAAAATATATTCAAATATACGTAAGATATAACCTGTAAAAAACGTAACGTTGAACCATTAAGGAAAAATAAATAAATATTTAGAAAATAAATCAATAAATTTAACACAAAATTTGTGATGGAAATTACAATCGAATATTAAATTAAAATAATAAATATTTAAAATTAATAATCTAATAATATTTTGTATAAAGTACATATATAATATATATTGATTATTGTCGAAATTTAATATTTTTTATAAATAATTAAATATCAAATAATAATGAAAATTAAATATTTAATTAAATTATTAATTTTTAATATTAATTTCTCTACAATTAAATTTGCTTATCAACCTAAGATTCTGTTATTGTACATTCCTCACATAAATTAAGGGAGCAAGAAACAAATCCAAATTTTTGGGGGATTTTCAACAGGCTGTAACTTGTAGAAAAATGGTCGTACAGCAAATAAAAAAAAAACAAATTGTAGCTCTAAGTGTCTAGTTTTTGGATCTGAGTTTGAAAAATTTTTTTAGAAATTTTTTTTCGAGTAATCTTAAGAAAACCACCAAAAAAAAATTTTCGATTTTTTTTTTTTTTTTTTTTATCCTACGGACTTGGAAAAAATTTTTTTGACTTAACCCCTATATAGACCGGATAACTTGTTTATTCAGCTTTAATTTGTTTTTATAAAGATCTCGATACGAGAATTTCTCGCTGAGATATCGGTGTTTGAGTGGAAAAAGGTCATTTTGTCTTTGATTATCAATATCTCAGCAACCAATGATTGCACAGGAAATTCAAGGTTCGTTTCGAAAACTTGAATAAACTCTCTACAAGAATTGGCTATTGATTTTTTGATAAAAAAATTTTTTTCAATCATTACATGAATTTCAAAAAGCCACCAAAAAAGGACTTTTCGTGGTTTTTTGGAAAATCAAGCGCCTACTCAAAAATATCACGGAAACCACTAATGTTAAGTGTGCCTTTTACTGTACAATATACCCACAAAAACCCTACCAAGTTTCAATTTAATCCAGCCAACCGTTTTTTTATCCCAGTTGATTGAATTTTTGAAAAAATTAAAGGAGCAAGAATTTCGCTCCGAAAAGGTCATAATTATCAGTAAAAATAAAAAAAAATTTTTTTTTTCATTTTCCTCTCAATTCTGTATCAGTGACTTGGTAAATTTGAAAATAAAAAAAAAAAAGAAAAATCGAAATTTTTTGAAAAAAATAATTAAAAATTAAAAAATTTTTTTTTTTTTAATTTTTTTTAAATTGGCTAAAATTCGAGAAAAAATTCCGCTGGCATTAGCATTACCCAAAGGTCAATTAAAGCCCGGAAGAGGAAAATCGGTGAGAATGTGAGTCGCTATGTTTTTTTAATTTTCAGCCAATTTAAAAAAAATTAAAAAAAAAAAATTTTTTTAATTTTTAAATATTTTTTTCAAAAATTTTCGATTTTTCTTTTTTTTTTTTCTAATTTCAAATTTACCAAGTCACTAATACAGAATTGAGAGGAAAATGAAAAAAAAAATTTTTTTTATTTTTAATAATAATTATGACCTTTTCGGAGCGAAATTCTTGCTCCTTTAATTTTTTCAAAAATTCAATCAAGTGGGATAGAAAAACGGTTGGCTGGATTAAATCGAAACTTGGTAGGGTTTTTGTGGGTATATTGAACAGTAAAAGGCACACTTAACATTAGTGGTTTCCGTGATATTTTTGAGTAGGCGCTTGATTTTCCAAAAAACCACGAAAAGCCCTTTTTTGGTGGCTTTTTAAAATTCATGTAATGATTGATAAAAATTTTTTTATCAAAAAATCAATAGCCAATTCTTGTAGAGAATTTATTCAAGTTTTCGAAACCAACCTTGAATTTTCTGTGCAATCATTGGTTGCTGAGATATTGATAATCGAAGACAAAATGACCTCTTTCCACTCAAACACCGATATCTCAGCGAGAAATTCTCGAATCGAGATCTTTATAAAAACAAATTAAAGCTGAATAAGCAAGTTATCCGGTCCATATAGAAGTTAAGTCAAAATAATTTTTTCCAAGTCCGTAGGATAAAAAAAAAAAAAAAAAAAATATCGAAAATTTTTTTTTGGTGGTTTTCTTAAGATTACTCGAAAAAAATTTTTTTTTTTAATTTTTCAAACTCAGATTCAAAAACTAGACACTCAGAGCTACAATTTGCCTTTTTTTATTTGCTGTACGACCATTTTTCTACAAGTTACAGCCTGTTGAAAATCCCCCAAAAATTTGGATTTTTTTCTTGCTCCCTTAATTTATGTGAGGAGTGTAGATTTCATGACTATTGATGGTACTATTCAATTTCTATTCCAGTTCTTAAGATGGATAAAACAAATGCGGAAACGTGTAAGGACTGTCACAATTGGAAGATGCTATGGCAGTAATATGGACATAATTTAAAAATAACATTCGAACAATATTATAAAATTTATGTTACACTTAATGGAAGAAAATAAATATTCACTTATTTAATTTTTCAAATTTTAACTAATTTTTATTGAATGTGTTGACGATCTTTTTCTAGTTCTTTGAGTATTTTATTGTAATTAATTATTTGTATTATACTGTAAATTTTCAGATTCTGAATGATTTTTATAACTCAATAAATAACCAGTTATTTTAAAGTTACTTTTATGGTTTCTAATTTTTTTCAAGTGTAAACCTTTTTTGGAGCTTTTTTTTGAACAAAAATACAAATATATTTTTAATTTATACAAAATTCCATTTCTACTTTTATGCTGAATGTGTGATGCTATAATTATCTGAATTTTCTGATAATAAGAATATTATCTCAGGATATGAGAACAATCAATAACGAATATTATTCAAAGGCAACTATTATTTTTAATGTTAGAAATATTATTATAAAAATTTTTTTGATTGTACTCCAATAGAACAATTATTATTTTTATTTTTAAAATATTTATATTATTAATTAATGACACTAAACACTTAAAGTGTGTATTGATGCCTAAACACTTTAAGTGCCTTATTATCTAAAACACTTTATGTGTGTTAAAATTAAACGTTTAAAGTGTTTACTACACTTCAAACACTAAAAAGTGTTTAGTAAGTGACTACAAGTATTTAAACGCTTAAAGTGTTTTAAAACAACACACTTGGATTTGCAGTGTAATAGAGAAATAATTTGTTGATATTCAAGTGAGTCAAAACTTTTTTCTTTGACATTCGTAATAATCCGTTTAGTCTTAAATAAATCGGACTTATTATTCCAAAAAGACAGCATTAATTTTTGATGCTGTTCTAATAAAGTATATGCAATATCGATATAATTCCTTAATTTCTCAACTAAACTTGAAAAAAACCGTTTGTACTCTTATACCGCATTGCCCATTGTATTTTAAGGGGGCCCATTTTTTTTAAATCATCGGATAGTGAGTTACAAAATGGGCTTTTTGAAATAAAGCCACAGAATAAACATTAATTAATTAATTAAAAAGACATTTGAATATTCATATTTATATGTCGGATGGTGAGCAGGTAGTTGGGCAGTACCCTTAGTCCTTCCATTATTATCACTATTATTGGTACTCATTTCTCTTTAATTATAAAAATATCAGGTAAACAACAAAATAACTATCGTCACACAAAATTACTCTCAAGGTGATTGTTAACAAATAATTAAAGTAATACAATATATTGTATACTAAGACAAATATTACAGTGTCGAGTATTCACGAGATACTAAATATTGTAATAACTACACTCGAAACTATGCGGATTATGATACATATGTGGTAAAACAGTATTCACTTATTTAAAATAGAACTCGATCTTTGAGTTAACAAAACACGCACGACAGTAAAATTAGACTTGAGAACGAATACACGGTCAACAGGATAATGTGATGCGTTTTCGATCAGCCATCAACCAGAGGTGTGTTCTAATTGCACTCTGAAATCTTACTCTCAAAACTCTCTGTCTTTACCTGAAAGACCCAAAACGAACTGCTTTATTGTATATTGCACTTGTTTTACTATCCCCTGACCGTGACTACGTTTGGTGAGCAGATGCCACTCCAAGTCTAAGCCTACCGTCATTAAAATATTTTACAACAAGCTTAAAAAATTTCCCAATCCGAATAAGTTGTAAAATATTATTGTTAAGAATCGTTGTTTAAGTAAATCATCAACTAAAATGTAGTTGGGACTTTCCAAAGTCTCTGGGAAAACCCAGTTACACTTTTATCTCCGACATATAAAAATATTCACATTTTTTAATATATGAATTCTTAAATAATGTACATTTATAAATATAGACCAGCAAATTTAAACCCGTGAATTTAGACATCTGTAAATTTTGATGTATATGAATTCATAAATTCAAATAAAAATACAATTAAATATATAATTGCTTGCAATTTAATAGCTAACAAAAAATTAAAACAAAACTTTTATGATGCTCGAGAGCACTAGACCACAACCCTTGGATGTTTACGGAGTCGGTTTCCCCTCGCTCCAAAAAATAACCTAGACATTTTTAAAATAGCAAGCGTCGTATTTATCAGAGTTAGCTACTCATGGAGGTTGACGGAGTCGGTTCTCCAGGAGGTTGCGGATCAGGCAGCGACGAGATTCCCCGCTCTCCAATAAATAACCTAGACATTTTTAAAATAGTGAGTGTCGTGTTTATCAGAGCTAGCTATTCATGGATGTTTACGGAGTCGTTTCTCCAGGAGGTTGCGGATAATAAATCAATTAATAAATTTTTATATTTAATTGAAAAATATGTAGGTTATTTTTTGCAGTACAAAGAATCCATCCGCTGCCTGATCCGCAACTTCCTAAAGGACGATAAACCTCCATAAGTACCTGATAAACAGGACACTCGCTATTTAAAAATTGTCTAGGTTATTTTTCGGAGAATGGGAAATCCCACCGCTGCCTGATCTGCGACCTCCTGGAGATCTGACTCCGTAAACCTTCATAAGTAGCTAACTCTGGTAAGCAGGACACTCGCTATTTAAAAATTGTCTAGGTTATTTTTTGGAGCGCGGGGAATCTCACCGCTGCCTGATCTGCAACCTCCTGGAGAACCGACTCCGTAAACATCCAAGGGTTTTGGTCTAGTGTTCTCGAGCATTATAGAAGTTTTGTTTTAATTCCTTATTATTATTAGCTCGTAAATTGCAAGCAATTATATTTTTAATTGTATTTTTATTTGCAATTATGAATTTATATAAATCAAAATTTACAGATGTCTAAATTTGCTGGTTTATATTTATAGATGTCTATTGTTTAAGAATTCATATATTAATAACTGTCAATGTTTTTATAAATATAAATATTCAAATGTATTTTTACTGACTGCCCTGAATTCAGTTCAAGTGTGTAATTATTTTAATTGCTAATATTTTTAATTTTTATGTTAGTCGTGATTGATATTTTGAGTTATTTATTTTTAGTGAGTAATTTTTTTAATTTTGTCTAAATTGATGCTTATAAAGATTTTCCCGTTATTGATTTCTTTATTTACAGATGTCGAAATTTTGATTTTCCTATTTTACCATAAAATTTTCAACCAGTAAGAATCAATGACGCGCACTGTATATATATATATATATATATATATATATATATATATATATATATTAGATTTGGCTAAAAAAATCGGCTATTTTTTTTCGATACCGTGAAAATATTATTCCTGATGACAAAAAATTATTGTGCAAGTTTGAGCCCTGAATATTGGTATTAAGAGGTGTATTGTTACAACTTTCAGTTTGAGGTCTAGGTATTTCCCATCGTAATATTGCCTTGAAACTCGGTGTACCTACTCTTTATAGGGTCTCATACATTGCCCAAGAGTGACCAGGCTTGAAAAAGAGGTGTAGGGGTTTTCCACTGTAGTATCACCCTGAAACTCGGTCTGCCTACTCCCTATAGGGTCTACAACATTGTCCAAGGGTGGTCAGGCTTGAAACAGTGGTCTAGGTATTTCCCACTGTAGTATTGCATTGAAACTCGGTGTGCCTACTCCTTATAGGGTCTACTACATTGCCCAAGGGTGGTCAGGCTTGAAAAAAGGGTCTAGGTACTTGCCACAAGAATGAAAATTTTTGCAATCAAACAGCGATGCTTGCTGTCGAGAATTTCCATTCAAAGGGTTTTGGACATCGTGAAAGCCTAGTTAAGTTTGAAATCGAGGTCTTAGAACTTCTCTCCTTAGTTCTTTATTAAGACTCAGTGTACCCACTGACCGTAGAGACTATTGCATTGAAAGAAAGCGCTTGAGCCGGATATCGCCGTTCAGGTACTTCCCTCCACGGCTCTATATTGAAACTCGGTGTCCTTACTTCTCATAGGGTTCATAACATTGTGAATCAGCGGTTGAGCCTGAAATCCCCGTCCAGATACTTTTCTGCGTAGTTCTACTGTAATACTTGGTATAAGCACTACCCAAAGATTTTAGACTATTGTGTAATGACGGTCGAGCTTGAAATAGAGGTCACAGTAAATGTCATCGTCCTGGTGTAGTAGTGTCTTGGCGAAACATTGTCCCGGTTTAATTATGAAGCCACAGAGCCATCTACTGTTTATGAAAACAATCAAAACTTGTATAAAACTTGAAATAATTGTTGTCAAAAACTAAAGTTGGTGCACATCAGTAAAAAAAAAACAATTTTCATTTAATTATTATATTTTACGAAATAATTTTGGAGTAACTTATGAATCTGACGATCAAATGCTATTCTATTGACATCATTTTGTTCATCACCAACGTGCGGTTTGGGTTCAAAACACAACTTTAGATATATTTCTTCCTAGGTTGTTTTCCACACAAGCTACAACGAAACTTAATTGAATATCACGGGGGAGGGGGGGGGGGTGATTTAAGATAAAAATCCAAGTCCAGCCATTTTGCTCTGTAAGTTGACTCAAAAAATCTCATAAAATCCCCAACAGTAATTAAGTGAATACCTGGAAGAAACTACAGGTCAAAGTTCAATTCCACGTGTTTCCCGTCATAGCTCGAGTCTAACAAAGTTTCGTAAAGACTCCACCTGAGTTCACTCGATTGCTGAGTGTGGATTAGCGCTTAAAATGCAAGTCTAGATATTTTTTCCGTTGATTTACGGAAAAAAAAGTCCCTTGAAAAATCCAACAGCAGGTCAACCCAATATTAGCAGGAGATCTAAGCTTGAAATTCGTTTAGAGATTTTTCTTAGTAAACTGACTCTAAAAACCTTCCGTAAAGACTCAAAACGAGTTTAATTAAATGCCTATAAAGGATTAAAAACAAATTACAAGTTCAGGTGATTTCCTCTGTAGCTCGAGCCTATGAAAGTTTTAGAAAAATCCAGATCATGATTAATTAACTGTTTAAAAGGAATTCAACGTCAAAGCGCATGCCTGGGTATTTCATTTAATAGCTCTAATCTAAAAATGTCTCGTACAGTCTCTAATAGAGTCCCAGACAGCACTCAAGTCGAAATGACTGCTTTACGACGTCTTTTTGAAGGCGTCCTCAAGAAGTTTTATAATGACATCTTAAAGGTGTCATTTTTAAGAACTCTTAATTGAGAGTTTTTGAAGACTTTGTGAATAAGACGTCAGTTTTGTGACGTCTAAATGTATTCTTTTTTTTAACTTCTTTGAAGTCAAAATGGAGTCAAAATTAGAAGCTCTTTAAGACGTCATGGTAAATTCATACTAAAGTCTTATTTGCGAAGTGAGAAAAAAGAACTCTTTGAGAACTCTTTCTGAAGACGTCTTACTGAGCTTGCTAGGTGGCTCATTCGACATCTTGAGAACTTCTTAAAGAATTCTTCAAGATGTTGATAAGACGTCGAAATCATAAATAGGAACTTATTTAGAACTCATCAAGATGTCATTTTGCAATCTGGGGTGGAAGTCAATGTAATGTTCACTGTAAGTTGAATCTAAAAGATCTGTTAAAGACTCAAACTGCGTTTAAGAAAAGTTCTGCTTTTTTTTTCTCTTTCATTTGCACGAATAGAACTATCTTTGTTGTACTTGCATAAAAAAAAGAAACTTAGTTTAAGTTTTCTTCGTTAACAACCAAAATGCTAACCAGAAAAAATTTCAAAAATTATCGTACATCTATTTTTATTGACTAACGTAGATAACTTTAAGGTCAACACGCAAGTCCACACTGAGAAAGAAAATACTTTATTAAGAATATTTACTTGATACAAGAACATATATTCTTAATAATTTTCGAGAATATATCATTTTTTCTCAAGAATTCGTAGAATTGATGGAAATAATTTCTATTTAATTCGAGTAAAGCTATTCTTTTGTTTACTCGTAATATTATATAGCATTCATATAATAACAAAAATTAATTTGGTGCCCCTTTCTCAAGAAATTGATAATTAATAATAATTAATTCAATATGTTGAACAGATTCCTTGAACCAAGAAATTCTTGTTTGGACAATATTATTTTATTTTCTCAGTGCAGATGTTTTCCTTCATAGCTCTAGCCTAGATCTGTCATTTAATGACTCAGACAGAGTTCAACTAGAAATTTAAAAGGAATTACAATCTTAAGTGCATCTAAATATTTTTTTTTGTAGTTTAATCCAAATAAATCTCATAGACTATTGCATAATTCAAACAGATACGCCAATATGCTTCAAAAAATTTTATTATCAACATTTGATTCCCGTGAAAAAATGTAACACATCTACGTGGATTAAAATTTTATAATAAATCTACTTCGATCTATGTAGATCTAATCCGCTTTTTCACGGGTATAGGAAAGAACAACAGAATGTTTAATTTCTTTTAATTCGCCATATTTTTTCTTTCTTTTGTCCGACTTCTGTTAATCCAGCATTAATCATCGTTTCAATATTACTTATTTTGATTGATTTAACTTTTTTTTTTTATTTCATAATTTCCAACCATTAATTTTTTTATGACAATCGGCTTTACAACTTTACTGCTGCTTGCTTTTTCCTTTTCATCTATTTTACAAATTCTTTCTGGGGTATTTATTTTAATTTCTTCTTCATTACAATTCATCTCTTGAGCTTCAATGTTATTTGAATTTTAGTGATTAGAATTTGATTAAATACAATTAAAATATTTCAATCAGATTTAATCGAAAAATAATACTTTATTTGTTAATATCCCGCTATGAAAATCAAAAATTTTGTAATAAAAAAGAAAGTTATTGATTTTGGTCTGACTATTTTCGGAGGGACGTCTGTGTGTGTGCGTGCGTGCGTGTGTGTGTATGTAAACTAATTTTTCTCGTACGATATCTTTCGAACAATCTAACAGATTTGAATTGAGACAAGTCGCTTTTTCGCTCTGCGATTCTTACCAGCAGCCACCTGAATTCGCGGGCTTAACGCGGGCTTAGGCTGGCCTCTACGAGATTATTATTTTGTTGGGACAGAGCAATGGGCTAGGATTCTTGCAAAGCAAGAACCCGCACTTATTCAAACTTGGCAACGTGTGATGAAACCTATTAACCCACCTCACGGCTTATAAAATTATAGATTATTCTTATCAATCGTCGAATTATTATAACAGGATTTAATTAGAAAATTATGCAAGTTTATTGCCAATTGTAACAAAGTTCAAGTACTTATAATAACGTTTCCGCAGAATACAATGAAACTGATCCTGGTTTGACCGTTGGATATCCACGTGAAACAACGCCGTCTATACACTAAGTTTATTACTTAATTTCAATATTATTATTATTATTATCGCGAGTATATCACCGATGACGTACAGCATTTTTTGATTAAACTAACTTTATTTATAATAATCAGTAAACTTGGACAGTAAAGTATGATCGCAAGAGAATTACTAGTAATACAACTATAACGCAAGTTAATTTCCCAATTTACAATGAATGCAAGTATTAACAGTATCGCAAATGAATTGCTAGTATATGACATTAGTGAATAAGCTACGCGTCTTATTACTGTGTGAATCAGGATCGAAGTGATTGACCGATAATTTAGGGCATAGGACTAGACTCGGGACTGTCCCCACTTCACCCTTACGGACATGCGTCTACGTAAAAATGAGTCATGTGACCACGGCACTATGACTTGTGTAGTTTCAGACGGGAACGAGACGGGGAAAAATGGGAACCGCAAGGCTGAGGACGAAGATGACAATTCACATTGTCTCAGAATATATTTAGAAAAATCGAAAGGGTTCATCAAGACTCAAAATTACGTAAATGTTAAAGTTGATCGACCGAGTAGTGTCCCACTTATTTGAAGAAGAATAATTAAAAATTTCTTTTTTTATTATTGTTGCATAACTCAACCACTCGACCGACTTAACTCAAAATTTAATCAGATTGAAGTCTCAACAAGTCCTTCTGATCTCCTCAAAGCATGTTCAAACTGTTTTATTTGTTTTACATATGTTGTCGGACAAAAATTACCTTTTTTCAACGAAATGTATTTTTTTTGTTCAAGAAACAAATGAATACTTTTTGAGCTCGAAAAGCTAAAAATTTGTTTAATAATAACATATTCAAGCTCTCTGAGCTTCTAAAGAAAGGAAAGTATTTCAAATTTATCTGATAATCGGAATGAAATGTTATCGGTCAATCGGAACGTTTTCGAGAGCATTCCGATTAACCTTATGAATCCGATTTAGTTTCAATTGAATTCAATCCAAGTTTTTGATGTAGATTTTTATCAATATTGCCGAATGAACCAAGTCAATTTGGAAATCTTTAAAAAAAGTCAATTGTATCTTATGTGCCATTGCTAACTCATAAAAATAAATCTAAAGTTAGTTTAAGGTCATATTTCGATAATTTCGAATGATGAAATTATAATTACTTTCATCAGCATTATCATCGTGGACGCCTACGTCATTGTCACTGTTTCCGCAATTCGTAACAACTTCGAATTTCAAAGTCTCAGCAGATTTGTGATTTTCCGATTCGTTTTTTTCTAAGAGTGCTTTTTTTAGTAAATATTATTATAATTATTACAATTATTACAATTATTATTATTATTTTTATAATTAGTATCATTATAATTATTATTATTATCATTATTAGTATTAATCTTATTTCTTTTTAGTTAAATGCTCAGGGGGTTATCCCCGGTAGTCCGACTCTACCGAGGGCCTCACCTGAGCACCAAATCGTTACTGCTATGATGCTCCATCAAAAAAATGATCAGCATGCGCAGCAGGCCAAGTTTCTTTGCCTTAGGAGACGGAGGGACCTGAGAATAACAGCCTTTTGCATCCGCTATGCCAGAAACTCAACTTGCGCAGAACAAGTTGGTATTCTAGCTAATGCAGACACAAACGACTGTTTCATCCCACTTAGGACGCCAACAATGAGTACGACAAGTTTGACACGGTAGCCTGGGTAAAGTTTGCTAATTTCGAACAGGAGATCCTGACGTATCTGGTGTTTGTGCTCTTCTTTGACCGTGATGTTATACTCAGCAGGTGTTGAGAACTCGATGACATAAATGTCTCGAGTGGTTTTATCGAAGAGCACAATATCAGGTTTGTTGTGATCTATTTTCCGAGTTGTTGCGAATGGCACGTTCCAGTAAATACGGCAACGGTCATTCTCAACAACTTGCGGAATATCTCCTGGCAGATAAGGCAGCACTGGTGTTTTGTCGATACCGTGCGTATGTCTAAGGTGGTAATAAAGTACTCGCAGAGCAGCATTATGGCGCTGGATGTATGCACTTCTTGCCAGCACAGGACATGCTGACAAGAGATGCATAAGCGTCTCAGGATGTTGTTTACACACCCTACACAAAGTGTCGGGTAGCTGCATCTGGAGTACTTTTGCACGGTATTTGAGGGTATTGATTACACCGTCTTAACAGGCAAAAATATATCCTTCGGTCTCGGACATCAGGCCAGCTTACTTAAGGAAGGAAAACGTCAGCTGGATGGACAAGCCATGGTCACGCGCGTGTTTAAAGAACACGCTGTGCATGGACTTGTCCATGTGTGTACTGAGCAGTTTTTGCTGCTCAGCATTCCTGACGACACTCTTAAATTCCTCCTTAGGGAGTTCAATAAGAGGGTTTACTCTTCCGAGACCGAGAGATTTTGCCGCGTACCTTGCTGCCTTATATAATAACGTTCCCTTCTACAGCTTCTCATGACTATGAACAATCTGCATAAGGAAGTCGTTCTCATCTGCAGTGAAATTGACAACTTCGTATGTTAGGCCCAAAACCAAACGATCATGTAGACACTCCAAGCTCTGTAAACCTCTCCCTCCAATGTGCCGGGAAAGGTATAATCTGGTGACTGAGGACTTAGGGTGCATGCTCCGATTGATGTTCATGACTTTGCGTGTCTTGATATCGAGATCTCTAAGCTCTTTTCGGGTCCATTTAAGGACACCGAAAGAGTAGAGTAGTACTGGGACATCAAGCATGTTTGTTGCAGAGACTTTGTTTTTCCCGGAAAGTTCTGATGACCAGATTTTCCGGAGTCTCCGCCCATACTCGCTACAGAGAGTCGTTTTGATTTTCGAGACGTCAAAGAATAACTGATGAAGAAGTGAAACGGCTGTGCTGCAATGGTTGACATGATTTTTATATACTATTTTTTTGTACTTTATTTAATTTTTAGCCTGTAAATGGAATATTTAAAAGAATGGGATAACTTTTTTTTGAATAAGGATATCCTGATGAGGTTCTGACAAAGAACTTGTCAGATTGACCCGATGGCAAATAAATTTCTTTTGAATAAGAATATCCCGATACTTCCTAATCAGGAATTCGTCAGGTTGACCCGATGGATAATAACTTTTTTCTCAATAAAGGTATCCTGACGAGATCCTGATCAGGAACTCGTCAGGTTGACCCGATGGCAAATCACTTTTTTTTTGATAAAGATATCCTGACGAGGTTCTGATCAGGAACTTGTAAGGTTGACCCGATGGCAAATAACTTTTTTTGAATAAGGATATCCCGATACTTACTGATCAGGAATTCGTCAGGTTGACCCGATGGCAAATAACTTTTTTCTCAATAAGGGTATCCTTACGAGATCCTGATCAGGAACTCATCAGGTTGACCCGATGGCAAATAACTTATTTTTTTGATAAAGATATCCTGACGAGGTCCTGATCAGGAACTCGCCAGGTTGACCCGATGGCAAATAATTTCTTTAACTTCCCGCTGAGAAAATCGACGATTTTCAAAAAATTCGGGAAGTTATTGGTTTCACCCCGATTTTCAGAAATCGGGTTTTCATCATGTTATTCTGACATTTTCAGAGCGATGTGTGTGTGTGTGTGTGTGTGTGTATGTGTGTGTGTGTGTGTGTGTGTGTGTGTGTGTGTGTGTGTGTGTGTGTGTGTGTGTGTGTGTGTGTGTGTGTGTGTGTGTGTGTGTGTGTGTGTGTGTGAATGAACCGATGTAGATGGGTCTCGCGGCATTCAAAAGATTCCTTCTGATCTTAGATTTTCAGAGAATTTTTAGATATTTAGGAATACGAAAAAAAAAATTTTTTTTTTTCGTTTTTTTTGGATATTGTGAAAACTGTTGGATCGATCAATTCCAAAATCTAATCAGCTCTAGAACTCGATAAAAGCTTTCGATTGCCACTAAGAACGTCTCAATCAGATAATCCGTTTGAAAGATATCGTCGACGAAAGAAAAAGTAGAAAACGGATTTTTGCAAATATCGTCGAAACGACTAAACCAATCATTCACAAAATTTTATTATCTCTAGACCTCAATGAAACGCGCCGATTGCCACCTCAACCGTTTCAATCGGATAATCCGGTTGAGAGATATCGTCGACGGAAGAATGAAAAAAAATCGTTTTTTTCGTTTTTCGTGAATATTTCGGAAACTATCGAATCGGTTAATTCCGGAATCGAATCAGCTCTAGAACTCAATAAACGCATTCGATTGCTGCCACAAACGTCCCAATCAGATAATTCGTACGAGAGTTTGTTGACAGAATAATAAATGTAAAATCTATATCTGCTTTTTCCATTGAATAACATCATAATTACTGAACATAATTACTCAAAACTAATATGTTTTTCTTTATATAAGTCATTGGAAGTGATTGCTCAAGAATCGTCATGTTTGCTGGTATTACGATATACTTACACGATCTAGATGCAACATATCACGTAAATACTTACACTTATCCAAAAAATTAAAGAAACAATAAAAGTGACTTTTGGAAGGCTGTATTTTCGTAAAAAATATTCGTATCGAAAAAATAAAAAAAGCAAATTGAAGCTTGAAATCTCTAGTTCGAAGATCTTTCAGCAAAATATTTTTTCGAGCCACAGTTGTTGCGGAATCATAAGAAAAAGGTGGAGACAAAATTTTTCTAAATTTTTTGGTTTTGTTATTTAGGTCTACGGAGCCGGGAAAAATTTTTTCAAAAAAACAAATTCATGGCTCGTTTACGAAATTTATTTAGCTACAATTTGCTTTTTTTGTTTTTCTGTACGACGATTTTCTGGTGAGATATCAGCCTTCAAATGAAAAAGGATCCTTTTGTCTTTGATAATTGATATATCAGCAAATAATGGTCGCACAGTAATTTGAAGGGCAGTTTAAAAAACGAATAAATTCCCTACAAGCTCCATTTTCAATTTTAAAAAAAAAAATTTTTATCCTTGATATCCATTTGAAAAACCCTTTAAAAAATAGCCATTTTCTGGTTTTTTTAGTCAACTCATCGCTACTCTGCAAATATTGATAAAAAAAATAATGGTACCAGGTTATTTTACAGCTTAATGTACCCTCAAAAACCCGGGAAATTTTCAGATTGATCCATTGAACCGTTTGTCCGGGCCGTTTGCTCAAAGTTAAACAAAACAATTAAAGGAACAAGTTTTGTTCTTTAATTTGTGTAATCATTACCAAAATAAAAATACTAATTTTTTTTGGACTTTCTTTCATTTATGCGTTAATTATTCAGTAAATGTAAGGTAAAGAGAAAAAAAAATTTTTCGAAACACGAAAAAAAACGGAATAAAACGTAAAAAAAATCTTGTTTTATCTCGCTTTTCGAAAAAAAAATTTTTTTTTCTCTTTACCTTACATTTACTGAATAATTAACGTATAAATGAAAGAAAATCCGAACAAATTGATTTTTTCATTTTGGTAATGATTACACAAATTGAAGAACCAAACTTGTTCCTTTAATTGTTTTATTTAACTTTGAGCAAACGGCCCGGACAAACGGTTCAATGGATCAATCTGAAAATTTTCAGGGTTTGAGAGGGTACATTAAGCTGTTAAATAACCTGGTAACATTATTTTTTTTACCAATATTTGCAGAGTAGCGATGGGTTGACTAAAAAAACCAGAAAATGGTTATTTTTTAAAGGGTTTTTCAATGGATATCAAGGATGAAAAAAAATTTGTTTTTTTTTTAAATCGAAAATGGAGCTTGTAGGGAATTTATTCGAGTTTCTTAAACTGCCCTTTAAATTACTGTGCGATCATTATTTGCTGAGATATCAATAGTCAAAGACAAAAGGATCCTTTTTTATTTGAAGGCTGATATCTCACCAGAAAATTGTCGTACAGAGAAACAAAAAAAAGCAAATTGTAGCTGAATAAATTTTCTAAACGAGCCAAGAATTTGTTTTTTTTTTTTAATTTTTCCCGGCCTCGTAGACCTAAAAAACAAAACCAAAAACTTTAGAAAAATTCTGTCTCGACCTTTTTCTTATGATTCCGCAAAAACTGTGGCTCGAAAAAATATTTTGCTGGAAGATCTTTAAACTAGAGATTTCAAGCTTCAATTTGCTTTTTTTATTTTTTCGATACGAATATTGTTCATGAAAATACAGCCTTCCAAAAATCACTAAAAAATTGATGAAATTTTTTTGTTCCTTTAATTTTTTGGTTAAGTGTATTTTTTAGCTAATTATTGAACATAATTGTAAATAAATATATTAATAACGCTCATTCATTCGTGAGTTTGGAGTCTAAATTTTTAAACTTTAACATAAACCGTAACCCTTTTGAGCTTAAAATGCTCATAAGAAAAAAGAAAGAAAGGTATTTTCGAGCTCGAAGAGCTCGAAAGCGTGTTTATACTAATGTTTTCGAGCTCCTCGAGCTCGAAAACAGCGGGAAGTTTAGGGGCTGGCCTGCAGGGCGAGCAGATGCCTAGAATTTTTTTAATCGGGATATCCTGATGAGGTCCTGACAAGGATCTTGTCAGGCTTGCCCTAATAAGGCAAACCTTATATTATCCTGACAAGGTCCTTATGGTACTTCAGGCAAATCAGGAAGAAATTCAAGTCAGGGGGCATTCAATTATGAACCTTAATGCAGAAAATGGAACTATTACATTGAGCGATGTGAATTGTCATCTTCGCCTTCAGCCTTGCAGTTCCCAATTTATCCCGTCTCGTTGCCGTCTGAAACTACACGTCATAGTGACATGGTCACATGACTGATTATCACGTCGACGCATGTCCGTAAGGGTGTAGTGGGGACAGTCCCGAGACGAGAGCTACGCCCTAAATTATCGGTCAATCACTTCGATCCTGGATTAATTAACATTAAGACGTATAGATTATCTACTATTGTAATTTACTAGCAATTTATTTGTGACTCTGTTAAAATATTAGCAATGTATTTGCGACATCCTGTATATTACTGGCAATTATCTTGCGACTAGATTTTATTGTTTACTTATTAATTCTTTTAAATAAAGTTTAAACAAATTAAATATTACTGTACGTTATCGGCGGTATACTCGCAATATAAAACTATACTGTGCCGTCTACATTACATCCAGCGCTTGCATTTTCTTGTAAGTAATTTTTATTATTATAATTGGGAATAAACAACCATTGCAATAGTTAATCATTCACTGTATCTATTATCTGTTCCTCCTAATCACATCCGAAAATACTGGTAAGATTATTAAATAGTCTGATCAAATAAATATTAATTAAGTTGCAAATAGTAATTCGACTATTGAGAAATATAATCTTAATTTGATAATAAGCCATAAGGTAGGTTGATAAGCTTTTTTATACGTTGCCGAGTTTGGACAAGTGCGGGTTCTTACTTTGCAAGAACCTTAGCTCATTGCTCTGTCCTATAATTAAAAATTTCGTAGAGGCCAGCCTAAGCCAGGGTTCAACCCGCGGATTCTGGTGGCTGCTGGTTAGAATCGCAATGAGAAAGGCGATTTGTCTCAACATCTCACACTGTTGCGTAATCACAACTACATTCAAATTTGAATGTAGTTGAACTTCCGGCAAATAGAGGCAGCACCTACTGGGGCCTAGTGTCTATCAATTAAAAACTTGACTAGCGCAGTGCGACGCATGCGCATGGATTTTTACTGTCTCGTGGCAAAAAGACCGACGCCATTATCTATTCGTTTTATACAATTTCAAGTGTCACCACGTGTTTTGTATAATCTATTAAAATTGCGCTCATCTCGAGTAAATCATTAAAAGTAATCAATAAACTACGTTAAGGGTTCATAACTCTATATAAAAATATAATTATTTTTATAATTGCGAGCACAGAGCTCATAAATTGAATAAAAAACAACATCAAGAAATCCAGTGTTCTACAACCTGTTCCTGAGGAGGTTATTTTCGACGGAGAATCGTACAGGTGCTTAATTTCTACCTTATAAATTAATTCAAGTGTTCATCAAACCAAAAGACTCAGTTTTGGTATTTATTTGATTAATATTATGCTCAATTTTTTAATCAAACTAAAAGTTATTTTTCGCTCAGTAGCCTCTGCTATCATGCTACCACGTGTTCAACAGATAAATTAAAATCAGTGTAATTTATCAGGAGCTCATTAAATTCAATTCAATTATGTGATCATTACTATTAAAACTCAATAACAATATTATTTATGTATTCAGTGCTATTAAAAATAGTAATTACGTGTTCAATAATTCACTTCGCTCAGTAACCTCTGACATCATGTTACTTATTATCATGATATTTTTGCATTCAACTCAGTGTTCAATTAAACTCAACTTGATTATTTTTTATTCATTATTTACTCGAGCTCAACTCAATAATTTGTAATCAATCATTCACGTATTCATGAGCTCAGACATTTAACAGTATTTACAAATTAAATAAACTATTTAATTTGCAACCCAGTGATATTTTGTGCTGTGACAAATAAAAATATTGTTATATTCTTAAATATGCGTATTTTTCAAACATCCCAATTACCAACCAGTCCTGGCATGTCTTTATTTAATTATTATTACAACACACACTGTAATAATGGTAAACTCATAGGGAGGTGGACAATAATACAAAATTAGAATTTAATTTTGACCATATATTGGACGTTTCGTCCCTTTATTGGGACTTCTTTAGCAACTAAAACAAGTCATTATGAAGATTTACAAAAACTATAAATGCATAAACAATTATTTTTACAATCACATGGTACAACATAACCAAATCACAAACATGATCGCATCATACCTTGATCATATAAATTTTATTGTCGACTAGATGTTATTGAGACATACGTCATTATTAACAATTTAACATCTAGTCGACAATAGAATTTATATGATCAAGGTATGATGCGATCATGTTTGTGATTTGGTTATGTTGTACCATGTGATTGTAAAATTAATTGTTTATGCATTTATAGTTTTTGTAAATCTTTATAATGACTTGTTTTAGTTGCTAAAGAAGTCCCAATAAAGGGACGAAACGTCCAATATATGGTCAAAATTAAATTCTAATTTTGTATTATTGTCCACCTCCCTATGAGTTTACCATTATTGTATCAAATTGATCTGGACACGATTTTTAAAAAATTAATATACACACTGTAATTTTTAAAATTTCTATATCAAGTATCATTAATGCCTTAGCAATCACGAACTTTTACTATGTAAAACATAAAAATAGTAAAACTACATTTTAAAATATCGTTTATAAGTTTCGTAAAATTACAAATAACTTTTTTAACTTTTGCAGTTTGACAACCATTCATTAAAGAATGAAAATTGAAAATTTGGGTTTCAATTCCATGAAATCACTTGCATTTGAATTTGTAAGTTTTACATTTTAGATATTAAAATTTTAGACCGTATCACGGCAATTAGCTGATTGTACGAAAATACTAATCCTATTCAATTGTCAGTAAATATTTTTGAAATAGTATACGTGAGAATATGTGAAAATATTCTTGATTCAAGAAATTATTTTTGAATCAAAATTTTTTTTCTCACGTCAACATATTTTTACGCTTAAATCAAAAAATTTTCACTTGTTTCAAGAGTTTGTTTCTTAAAGTTAGAGATATTTAAGAGCAAGATACATTATTTTCTTGTAGCAGCAATATTGCATTTTTTTGGGTAACAAAATAAAATTTCTCAGAACAAGTACTATTCTTTTCACGCAAGTATTTTCGTATTCTCCGACCAAGATAACAAAAGCTGCTTAAGCCAAGAGAAAAAATTTCTTGGGAGAAAAGATCGATAGAGAGAAGGGGGAAGTCACCGGTGCTAGGCAGCAGCAGCGAGAGTAGTTCGGTGCTCGCCACGAGATCGCGCCTACCAGTTGTAGTGTCCCTGGTAAGAAAGATATTCTAGAATTGGTATATTCGAAATTTCAGTACGATTTTGTTCGAGTACTCCTCTGTCATTTGACAGAGCGACAAGTACATTTTTTAATAGTACTGCAGTATATCCTATAATCCATCATGACTTTAATTTATAATATTAATGTTTGCTCGAATAATTTTCTTGAAATGAAAAAACAAAAAATTACGTTTCAGATAAAAAAAATTTTACATTTCGCAGTGGGTTGCATCACTATTTAAACTAGATTATTGAAAAGAATAAACCCAAATATCACTAACTGAAAATGTGAAATTTACAGTTTATAGTGGCAATATCGTTATTTTGAGGAACAAGTTTCGAAAATTTTAACGTAAAACTTGCTGAGATAAAATGTAAGTTTCAACGCTTATCGAACGATACTTTGATAAATTTCATCAAATATTACAGTGTGAGAAAGTAAACTTAATACATTTTCAAACTGTAATATTTCATACTTAAAATGTAAATCTTACTGCGCGGCGCCAAACTACAACTTTTACAGTTTCGTTTATGAAGCGCTGCGTTACTATTTGAAAACGTAATAAATGCTCGTTCGAACAGCAATTATTCCCGTTTTCTTTTTTCCGTGCATATTATCAAAATTTAAATAATAAATAAATATAATTTATTATAACTTAAAATAAAATATTCTTAAATTTAAAAAACTGTATGGTTTGAA
Source organism: Microplitis mediator (assembly GCF_029852145.1). Lineage (NCBI taxonomy): Eukaryota > Metazoa > Arthropoda > Insecta > Hymenoptera > Braconidae > Microplitis > Microplitis mediator. The sequence goes on from NC_079976.1 coordinate 19,493,861, forward strand.
TGAAGGCAAAACTTTTTTTAATATATATGGAATTCATTTAAACTATAAGTATATTAAATAAAATAATTTTTTTTAAGCTTAGTCTTGGGCATATATTGTACTGGACAGCTTTAAGTAAAAGAATGAATTTCAATTTCCAAATGCATTTGGTGGCCGAGCGGGCTAAAGCACTTGAACTGTTTTAGAGCTTCAATCGAAGGGTCAGCAGTTCGAGTCCCATCACATGTCGGAAAAAATAAACGTTCCTTCTTTACCGAAGTTGAAAAATAATTTATAACTCCCAGTGGTTATTGAGTTGTTACTAGTAGTTGAATTATTTTTTTAAACAAAGAAATATACGATATTATTTTCTTATTCGATTCAATTGAAAATGACTTGAAAATTTTAATTATTCCAAATAATTTTAAATATCTGAGGAAACAGAAATATATGATATTATTTTCTTATTCAATTTTAATTTAAAATGACTCAAATCATTTCAAATAATTATATAAATCCTAAAATAACATTTTACTTTTTCATGATTCGATATGATTGTCTTATTGAGAGGTTTGCATGTTTAGGTTTCCACTGTATTTAAATGGTGTATTACCGTACGATTGACGGTGTAGCTCGATAAGTTATACATCAAATTGAACGGAATATAGTATAGTGCCGGATAGCTCAACTGGTAGAGCACTCAGTGTGATACCGAATTGGTCTGGGTTCGATTCCCAGTTCGGGCTATCTATATTTTTCTCAATTTATCTATGAATTGTCTTATTGAGAAGGTTATTTGCATGTTTGCATGTTTAGGTTTCCACTATATTTAAATGGTGGTGGTTTTTTTTTCTTTTTTTAGATTTATTGAAATTTAAATTAGATTTTTTATATTATATATTAAAATTGGGCCTCTCATGGAACTGTCAAAAAGATGTTCTCACGTTTACTGGCAGGACTTCTCAGACTCTCAGCATCACTGAACGCACCATTACCTTAGAGGCGGCTCAATCATTTGACACTTTGGGCTTAATCTCACCAGTAATCGTCAAAGCAAAAATTCTCATCCAGGACCTTTGGCTTCAAAAGGTCGACTGGGACGATGCACTCTCCCTAATCGCTCCCTGCCAAAGAAAAAATCGCTTCCAGCAAGCGATTTTTAATCGCTAACTGCTAAAGAAAAAATCGCTAGCAGCTAGCGAAATAATCGCTTGCAGCTAACGATTAAAAATCGCTAGCTGCTAAAGAAAAAATCGCTAGCTGCTAGCGAAATAATCGCTTGCAGCTAACGATTAAAAATCGCTAGCTGCTAAAGAAACAAATCGCTAGCAGCTAGCGATTATTTTTTTCAGTGTAAATTCATCAAGCGTCGAGATTCACGGGTGTTCTGATGCCTCTCAAGCTGCAATGTCTGCAGTAAAATATCTCAGAGTTTGTCAACCTGGCGAACAGGCTCTCATCTCTCTCATTTGTTCTAAAACCAAGGTCTCACCACTCAAACGGCTTACTATTTCTCATCTTGAACTCTCAGCTGCATTATTGCTCTTAAAACTTGCATCTCATGTCTCAACACCGCTTCAAATATCTCATGTTCCGACCTATCTGTAGACTGACTCATCTCCAACACTTGCTTGGGTCACCAGTGAACCTACAAGATGGAAAGAATTCGTCAAAAATCGAGTTGAAGTGATTCAGCAACATTCTCCAGAAGCTCAATGGAGATACATCTCAGAAGTGACTGTGAAACAAACTTCAAGGGTGCTGATATCACTTTCAAGCAACTTCTCATCGGCGCTCTCAAAGAATCATCTCATCTACAGCAGCATCTCGCCAATGACGGAACTCAGTGGATATTTAATCCACCTGGGGCTCCAACTATGGGTGGAAAATGGAAAGTTGCCGTAAAATCAACTAAGTATCATCTTCAGAGAACCATCGCTGATACGCTTCTTACCTATGAAAATTTCTCAACGTTTCTCATTCAAGTCGAAGCAGTTCTCAATTCTCATCCACTCAGCGCACTCTCAGAGGATCATGACGATCTGACTGCTCTCACACCCGGACATTTCATTCGTGGTGCTGCTATCAACACCATTCCGGAACCTAATCTCACATCAATCTCATCATCAAGGCTCTCACATCTGCAGCATATCCAAGAACGCTTGCAGCATTTCTGGGATCGGTGGTCTGCAAAATGCTTACAACTTCATCAGTTCATCTCAACATGGAATACATCCCATCACAATATAACAGTTGGATCACTTGTATTGCTCTAAGACGAGTGGTACCCACTAACAAAATGGCCGCTCGCTCGTGTCATCCAATTGAATCCTGACGCAGATGGTCTCACCAGAGTTGTTACTCTCAAGACATCGTCATCCACTCTCAAACGACCAATCAGCAAACTCGTTCTATTGCCAATCTCATCATTGACGAAAGATTTTCATGAATCATCTAACTTCTCCAATAAGTAGGATCGACAGTACAGTCAATTAGTTATCAATTATAGGTGGCTCCGCTAGTCGCATTCTCATCGCAATGACCGCTCGAGTGTGGATGAAGAAGACGGAAGCGCTGTCTCACTCACTCTTTTAAAGCTCTCTCTCTATCTTATTGTTATCAGTTTTCCATTGCAGACGCATCGTGCTAATTTACAAATCTCGTCTATTACAATTCATAAAGTGCGCTCTCATTAAATAATAAGTTACATTTTGCGTGTAATAATTCAAGTTAATCATTAGTTATATTATTTGTGCTCTCATCCTTAATCTCAGTGTTATTTTAATTTAATTAGTCTCATCACGTATACCGGCATTGTTCGCGCCTCGACGCCATCTTGGCCACGTGTTGAACGGGTGTGTTAATTAAATCAATTAAATACTAAATAACAATTAATCGTTGCTATTCTCATGCAAATAAATCTCAGTTAATGTTGAAACGAAGTTGAGGTCCACCCCCTATAGAAGGGGTGAATCAACCAGTGTTGCCGATGGCTTGAATCTCGATTACCCTTTCCTCGAAGTCCGATTACCCGTTTTTACCAAACACTGTTACCAACTCTATTTTGAGAGCGGCAAATATGAAAATTCATTTATAATCTTATACTCCTAAAGTATTGACAATATAAAATGAATAAAATAATTAATTATTAAATAACATTCTTTAGTGTATTTAAAAATTTTATAATGTATATAGCAACATTTTTATAAATTTAACATTTTAAATTTTTATAAAAGTCATAACGTAACATACATAAATATAATAATATTTAAACGTCTTTTTTATCCCAAATATTAGTATTTAACATTTCTTCATTTGGTTCAAAGTTAATAATACCACTATCTTTGGATAAAAAGTTTTTAGTAATTAAAATAGACTTTAATGTATCAGTTGATAAGTTATTTCTGTGATCAGTTTTTACATTTTTAATGTCACTGAAAATTCTCTCAACGGATACATTTGAAAATGGTAAAACTAGTAGAAAGTATATAAGTTTTTTCAGATTCTTAAAAATCAGTTCACCATTAGCTTTTTTTATATTAAAGATTTCCCTCCAATAATCTTCGGAGTCGGAATTTATGTCAATATTGAAATCAGTCAAATCCAATAACGCGTGTCGCTTCCATTCATTGTCTAACTCTTGCAGTACAATATAATTTTGTGAAACCGGGAATCTTTTTAAGACGATACTGAGCGATTTTAAAGTGTAAGCTCGTGCTTGTTTCGGTTCTAAAATATTCAAGAAGTCATACATCGGGTCGCTAAAGTCAATTTTTTTTTAATTGCACTCACTGCTTCGATATAAAAATTCAAAGATTTTTTTTTAAATTCTACAATATCTGAATTTTGAACTTTCCCATTATCAATCAAATCTTTTAAGCTTTCATGCGCTTCGAGACCAACGTAAATATTGTCTATAGATACAAACAGTCGAGGATTTTTGTGATCTAAATGAAAAATGTTGTCTTTCCTTACATAAGCAATATCCATATAGTTTGAACAGAGATCTTTCAACATTTTCTCAATTTCAGGTTTCACTTTGTGCAATATAGGTTTCTCCGTTTGAAACATCACATTAAAATCGGTGAAAATACCTAGTGCATAACTTAAAAACTGCAAGGTAATAAAAGTAAACCGGTTATCCATTGTTTTAAGCATAGCTTGTAATGTGGGCGATGGGTCCGTGAGGAATTGGCCTTGGAGATAGACCTGCAGAGGTGTGTACTGTTCGAGGACTTTATCAACACAACTTTTTAGTGATAGCCAACGTGTATTACTCAGAGACAAAATTCTGTGCAGACTTACTTCAAAGTAGTCTTGGAATTCTTGTAACTCCTTAATTCTCTTCCAGCTGCGATGAAAATATGACGCCAGATTACGAAGTAAATCTTCAGCCGAATTAGATAATTTAGAACATGCATGTGAGGCGACAAGATGGATCATGTGACAAGACCATTTGATTGTTGCAATTCCGTCAATGTGTTTCTGTAGAAATGCAAATATGGATTTCTATTCACCAGCCATAACATTTGTAGTGTCAGAAGAGAATCCAATTAAATTACTTAAAGGTATGTTTTTTTCCATTAAAACTTTCCTCAGCAAAGTATATAGTCCTCCAGCATCACCTAATTCTGTTTCGGCTAAATCGAAAAAATTGGTTGTAATTTTTTGAGTCGACTCATTGAAATAAATCACGGTGAAAGCACACTGTTTCATATTCTTAACGTCAGTGGATTCATCCATGATCAATGAAAAGAATGACCCAGGAATTCTAAGATGATCACAGAAATTATTTATTAATGTTTTGGATAAGCTTTTAACCATTGCTGTGGTTTTAGTTCTTTTCATTGAAAATTTTTTTGCAATTTTGGAGTCTGGAAAAATCTTTGGAATTAGAGGCCCAAGTACATCCATCACGGAAAATGATAAACATTTACTAGCTACTGCAGAAAGTATTAGCTCCGCTCTTTTTATTTGCCTTTCTAATGGAGTTTCTTCGAGTAAACTATCAATTGCACGGTTTTTAGCAGGTTCCAACATATTTTTTATATGTCTGTCTGATTTTGAATGTCGTCTGAGACTATTCTTGTTATAACAAATTATCTCAGTTAAGCATATTTTACAAAATGCTTTGTTCTTGGCGTTATGAACTGATTTTTTTAACCACTCTTTAAACTCTGGATTTTGGAGCCAAGCATCACAGAATTTGGGAATCGCCGGTTTTTTCTTTTTCAAACGTTTTACTCCTTTTCTTTTGTTAGGTATTCGACCACTGGATTCAAAATCACTAAGTGTATCTGAACTTTCACCCTAAAAAATGGAAGAATTTATTGATTATCAATTATACTTATTTAATATTAACTAGGAAGAGAAAGAAAATATATACCTGATTTGGTAATTCGTTTTCAATATCGTCGCCTGGATCGATGTATTCTGATGAATTGACTTGGACTTCTTGAGTTTTCTGAAAATTCAATTTAGAATCTCGTTCAGAAGTTCATCAAACACATACAATTTATACTTTATTTATTATTAATTTATTTATTATTAATTTTTTGTCAGGTTGTATATACAAACTAATACCTATAATATTCTTTAGAACTATTGGGATGTCGTAGCAGGATGAATAAATAATAATTTATAAATTATTGCAACAGTAATTACAAAAAAGCCGACAGAAACTTCGTGATGATATTTCAAATATATTTCTATATTTGATGTACGACATACACTGTTGTAACAAATTAGGGTGATTCTAAATGTAACTATAACGAATATGTACGTATTTTAGAGAAAAATTTGATTGGTCAGTTGAACGTGAGAATCACTCTTCATGTTCTGGTACTGCGCAAGCGCTAGTCATGATTGTAAGCGGTAAAATATAAATTCGAATACGTAAAAAATTACTTTTCGTTTATTCTCTACTAAAAAAATATTCCATCTTAATTAAGCTGATTACCCGATTTTACCCACCAAAATCTTATTACCCGCCTACTTACCCATTCGATGTCGAATTACCCGGAAAATGGGTAATTACCCGGACATTGGCAACACTGGAATCAACCGTCCGTTACCCATTTAAATTAAATGGGCCCGTGTGCTTTTTAGCATTTCTGCTAGTTATTCAGTAATTGACCCTGTATTACCCGGTTCGTAGGGACCAGGCGACCGTTTGACCTTGATATTTATATATGTTATGAAATTACATATAAAGGATCGGAATTCGTGGGGCCAGATTATATACAGATAGTACACAATAAATATGGATTATAGGTACTTGCATGACAAGCCACAAGAATAGAATCTAATTAAATACTATGCACTAGGAGATGGAGAAGCCATAATAATAGTATTATTATACTTACCTGAGAGCTGGTGATTCACTGGTTCAGATAGAAATAAACTTACAAGCTAAGACAATTGTGATCAGAGTATCACAATTGTCGGTAAAAACCACAAGCAGGTGTTGCAGGTGGATTTCCGGGGATGCCGTCTTCCACAGGTAGGTACTGTAGGCCAGGGTGAGGATGCATCAGGTATAAACCTCTACGGGATTGCCGTATTCTACAGGCAGGTACTGTAGGCTAGGATAGGTGTAATCAGGCTTGCACCAGGAGGATACAGCAGGTATGCACCTCCACGGGGTTTCCGTCTACTATAGGCAGGTACTGTAGGCTAGGATGTGTGTAATCAGGCTTACACGAGGACACAGCAGGTATGCACCTCTACGGGGTTTCCATCTTCTACAGGCAGGTACTGCAGGCTAGGATAGGTATAATCAGGCTTATACAAGGAGGATGTAGCAGGTATACACCTCCACGGGGTTACCGTCTTCTACAGGCAGGTACTGGAGGCTAAGATAATCATATCAGTCTATGATTATATTATCTAAGGAAGTACTTAGATATTACCGGATTCTTGGTCGTAAACGGGTGAAAAAATTAAAATAGGGTTGAAAACGTAAACTATATTTATTATAAAGACATAATGAAAAGTGAAAGTAAATGAATAAAAGAACTGAAGATAATCGGCGCCCAGGCATTTTTATAGATTTACGTCGGTGCTTATGCGCTGACGAGATGCGCATCCCTTTCATTAAAATAGCAAATGGAAAGGGAGTATTAAATAATAATAATAATCATTATATATGTTAACAGGTAATAGCGGTAACATATGATAATTTTATCTCGGTGACAGTCTATTATCATGGTATGATAATGAAGTGTCATCAACCTCGTAACAATGCATATAGTGTAAATAAATTATTTATTGTGGTTATTTGCTAAATATCGTGTTAAATGTAATTATTCTCAACCCGACCAATTCACACACACCAGATCCTCTCATCCTCCTCATATAATTAATTAGTTATTAATTATTTAAACACATTGGATAGAGGGACAGCCCCAGGAAACCTCGTGAATCGGTCGATGATAGTCAGGCATTGATTAAAGCCTCTCGACGTTTTCGATGACACTAGGTCGATATGAATGTGCTCGAATCATTCAGTTGGAGGTTCAAAACTGGCAATCGGCGATGACAGGTGTCTCTGAATCTTATTTTTCTGGCAATCGACGCGAGATTTCGCCCATTCACGGCAATCTTTATTAATCGAAGGCCAGACGTATCGTATTGGGACGAGTTTGAGCGAACCTATAATTCCGGAAGGAGCTAGTGAGTGCAGTGAATTAAACACCTTTTTTCTAAGTGGCTCTGGAACATATGGACGCAGTGTACCTGACGCAGTGTCACAATACAACCAAAAACTCCAAAGAGTAAGAAAAAGACGACTCCACAGAACAACGGAGAGCATTCCAGTCCCTTAAAGGGACCAGAAGAGACCGTTGCCGAGCAAGGAAAGGCTTATTACGCTGAGGCCACAGAGGGAGGCAGCACATCCTGCAGTACGGAGCTGCCGAAAGGGAAGCGTCCGTTGTCATCACCCGATGCAGAAGAAAGAAAGCAAAAGAAGACGAAGGAAAGGCAAAACGTCATCTAAGAGCCCATGAAAGTTCCATTTACTATCGTTAAAGGGAAGCGAAAGAAGAAAAGACAAAAGAAGAAGGAGAAAGCTGTTGAAACAGTGGGCAGTGCAACGAAGGGACCGGAACTAGGAGGAACACCTGAAGGACCAGTGACGCAACGGACCACAACATTCAAGGAGGCCAAGCAGCTAAAGAGGTGACAACGGGCGGAGGCAGTTTTGATCAAACCAGGTGAGTCAAGATCGTCTGGGGAAGTTTTGAAAGCACTGCGCTCACAACTTTCCCCAGAGGATCTGACAACTAGTGTTAGATCGATAAGGACAGCCAGAAAAGGTGGGCTTCTTATCGAGTTCGAGAAATCTGTCAAAGATCGCTCTGCTCTCGATAAGATCACCGAGGCGGCTGGTGGAGTTGCTGCGGCTGGACGCTGCAACAACAGTCGACGAGGTAGGGGTGGCCTTGCGTCGGAGCATTAATGAAGGTGCGGATGAGCTTAAAATTAACATCACAAAACCCAATAAATGGGGAGCTGTCCGTGCCTTTATTGAGGCAAGATGTGAGGTCACCACTGCTTTAGAGGCCGTGGGAAAGGTCAAAGTGGGCTGGTTGGTCTGCCGTATTCACCGCGAGAACGGCTGGATCGATGCTTCCGCTGTCATGATCTTGGTCATTCGAATGGATCATGTAAGGCGGAGGTTGATCGGTCATGTCTTTGCTGGCGTTGTGGAACGGCGGACCATCAGGCCAAGACCTGCCCCAATTCACCTTGCTGCCATTTCTGTGTTGCGAAAGGGGACGGGCGATCCGTTGACCACATGATCGGTTCGAGGCGATGCACTTCTGGTAAAAATGGCTAAAGTGCTGCAGGCTAATCTACAGCGGTGCAGGACATCGCTTGATCTACTTCTCACGCGGGGACAAGACCGCAGAATGGATATTTTTCTGGTTTTAGAACAATACCATTCAGCGTCCAGACCAAATTGGTTCTGTGACCCCTCGGGGACAGCGGCAGTTTGGATTCCGAACCTAGGGTCTGTTTCCGTGAGAGACAGTGAATCCAGGGTTGTGTTGTATGGCTGAGTACGCCAGCGATCACCTTCGTGTCGTGCTTTATTACTCCCAGCGAGCCTATCACTGACTTCCGAAAGAGGGTGAATGAACTCGAAAGATTCATTCGCAATCTTGAGGGAGAAATCGTGATAGGTGGCGATTTCAATGCGAAATCCATCGATTGGGGGATGGAGTAGACCGACACGCGTGGTTCTGAGCTCTTGGATATGATGGCAAGCTTAAATCTTGTCATTGTGAATAAGGGAAACACCACAACTTTCCGAAGGGTAGGCACACGTGGGTCAATCATTGACTCCACCTTTGCTACTCAGCGAATTGCTGCTGTGATCTCAGACTGGGTTTTTTTGGAGGAGTATACTGCTAGCGATCATCAATACATCTCGTATACGGTGAACAATCTGCGGGGAAATCCTGCAATTGTGACCCAGCGATCGTTGAAGCGGACCAGATGGAACGTTTTGGCATTGAATGAGGGTGCTTTCTTGAAAGCGGTCTCGGACAGCGTTGAGGCCTTTTTGCCCGTATCGGCTGAGACGCGCGAAGATGTGGAGATGATTGTTGGCCGTACGATGAGGGCTATCGTCTCAGGCTGCGACGCTGCTATGCCTCGACATTCGGCAAGCTCACGCAGAAAACCGGTTTAATGGTGGACTGATGAGATCGCGCTGCTCAGGGCTGAGTGTTTGCGTCCTCGGAGGCAAGCACTCAGGACGCGAAAGCGTGTTACTGGGCAGCAGAAGAGCGAAGAATACAAGACGGCGAAGAAGCGGCTGGTTATGGCGATCAAGGAGAGCAAAGGGAGATGTTGGAAGGCGGTCTGCGACGAAGTAGATGATTATCTATGGGGTATTAGCTACCAGTTTGTTACTCGAAAATGCCAGGGTCGTGACCCAATATCGCCTATGGAACCTGATGCGATGCAAGACATATTCAGTGTCCTGTTTCCGGAGCGTGAAGATCGGAACAGTCCGGTCTGGACCATATCTAATGACGAGTGTCTGCCTTGCTCAGCAGCCGAACTGCGGCGAGATGTAAAGAGTCTCAAGGGAGGCAAGGCCCCGGGCCCCGACGGTATCCCCGTTGAGGTCTATAAGGCTCTTGTCCCCCAGCATAAACAGCTGCTTTTGGGAACTTACAACTCGTGTATTTCGGTTGGCGTATTTCCTGCACGATGGAACCTGCAAAGGTTAGTCCTGTTAGACAAAGAAAAGGGTCCGCCCATAAATCCTTCGTTCTACAGGCCACTTTGCATGCTGGACGTAAGAGAAAAAATTTTTGGATCTTTAATTAGAAATCGACTGAGAATTGAAGTTGCAGATGCCGGTGGCCTAGCGAATAATCAACATGGTTTCCGGCTGGGTCGCAGCACAATCGGTGCTATTTCGGAAGCGCTTTCATTTGCTAGAAGAGCTTGGACGGGAGACCAATCCCGGCCAGTATGCATCATGATGACGTTTGACTCCAAAAATGCATTCAATTCGGCAAGATGGCCAGATATAATGGAAGCGCTTCGGAAATTAGGTCTGTCCGGGTATCTCATTCGGATCATTGACAATTACTTACGTGACCGTTTTGTGATCTATGAGACTACTCTTGGCGAGATGATGAAGAAGCTGAGTGGAGGAGCGGCACAGGGTTCTGTCTTAGGACCGGAACTCTGGATCATCCTTTACGACGCACTTAGTAGAAGTCTACGTCTAGACCTACCGAGTGAGGTAATACTGGAGGGGTTTGCTGACGACGTGGCTGCGCTAATCCTTACGCGCTCTTACATGAGTGCTCAAAGATTAGCGAACATAGTCACGACCACAGTGGACGCTTGATGACCATGGTTATGGCATTAGCTAAAGCAAAAACTGAGGTCATAGTACTCACAGCCCAGAGGTGGTTTCCGAGTCCTTTCCGTGCTCTCGTCATGGATCAACACGTCAAGAGTGGAAGTTCTCTGAAATACCTTGGGGTGACGATCGATACGAAACTTAGGTTTCGCGATCAGATTGTCGGTGCAGCTAATGACGCGGCAGCGTAAATCTGGTGTGCGTCACTTAAAGTAGAAACCTATCGTTGACGACTGGCATCCGTTCAACGTAGAGGCACGCTAAGGATAGCTTGCGCTTACCGAACGGTTTTGGAAGCAGCCGTGGCGGTCATCGCGGGTGTGATTCTAATCGACCTGTTAGGGTTTGAGAGGAAGCGCATCTGGGATGCTCGTCGGGCCGGTGATGAACCGTTGGTAAGTGTTAAGGCTCGAGAACGTGAGGAAACCCTGAGACTCTGGCAAGAGCGATGGGAATCTGCGGAAACGAGACATTGGACATTCAGGCTCATTGAACGAGTCCGTGATTGGATAATCCGAAAGGAAGCGGAGGTAGATTACTATCTCTCCCAATTTCTGTCCAGTCATGGCCAGTTTAATGAGAACTTGTATCGCATGGGGATCCGCAATGATCCTTACTGTCAAAACTGTCCGCAAGTTGTTGACTCTGCCGAGCACAGCTTCTTTTTTTGCCAGCGTTTCTTGTCAACTTGAATCTTGGGGCCCACATGAAGTATCTCGTTGACTGATACGCCAAATGATGATTTCCAAGAGCCATTAAATACCACCCTGAGCTTGGTGATAGTGCTCTGTTCTCTAAAAACCCCATGATGAGGCAACATGTAGCTGTCCGGTGGTAAATCCTTTAATTTTATGCGTCTCATGTGTCCCAAGTCTTTAAATTCTTTCAAGAAGTCTTCATATTCTTTCAAGAAGTACAACTTCTTGTAGACTGGATCATTCTCCAATCGTTTGCGAAGCTGTAGTAAAGCGTATTGTTCATCTCGTAGCGAGTCACCTAATTGACTTGGAGAAGATTTGAGCGGCGGGCGAACGACATATCGACCATCAGACTGTCTGTAGTGTGTACTGACAAAGTGTTGTTCACACTTTTCTTCATCTTTATTGTAGTGTATAGCGAATTCTGTCTGTGGCTCTTCTTGATACCAAAACTTGCTCAACAAGTGTTGTAATTGATCATCAACAGTAACATGATGACCATAAGCTGTCAATTTTGATGTAGCGGTGTCCATGAACCATAAATGATCCAGCCAAGCGTCGTTGACTGAGCGATTGGGTCATTGTCGTTACCCTTCCTTATTTTAGCGTTGATTATATGCGCAGCTGGTGCTGCACCAAGAATGATGTCAATAGGTCGTGAAGTTAAGAAGTCTGGATCAGCGAGTTGCAGACCAGTTATATGAGGCCATTTCTTGTTAGTTAGCGTAAATGACGGTAAGTTCACCGTCGGTAGAGCAAGCACATGAGCTTGGATAGTAATAGAACCGTTGTTGTGTAGCGAATGCAGCTTCATCTTGCATGACCCAAGTGAATGTCCAGCTGACACATTACCTATCCCTCGTAATGGTACAGCAGCCTTATTTAGCGGTGGTTCCGTAACAAAATATCCGAAGTCAAAATAACATCGGTACATTTTTGTAATCGCACACATGCAATAGTCATAAATGACCATTGAAATGTAATTTAATCATGACAAATGTATACTCGATAATTTGAATGTACTTATGAATTAAGTATTTATGTCATTAGATCATTATATTTGCAGACCATTAATAATATTGTGATATATAACAATTATTATTGTGTACTTCAATCAAAAAACTTGTCAAAACTTGCTTGATAATTCCTAATTAATCATTATTAATTAGTTTTTCAAATATATCGATTTGACGTTTTTTTGGCAACTGATATTTGACCGTACAGTTATTATTTCATCACGGTTGCTTCGTCAACTGATTTAGTTTTTCCGGTACATTGTATCGCGCGGATATTGTGTCATGTGGTTATTTTGTCGTGAGGATGTTTTGTCCGCGGTTATTTTGTCTGCGGATATGTAGTCGCGGCACCTTTAGCGGTATATCCAGCTTCTTAAATAGCGAATGCGTCACAAAGGATAACTCCGATTCTTGATCAATCAGACGAGCAGTACATGTACTTCCTATTAGCGAATTCAACTTAACAATCGCGGTAGCGAGTAATACATTCAGCGAATGAGCTGAAAGCAGACTAGGTTAGTGAATTCAAAACAAAAGTTACCAAAACTGGAACTATTTGTTACCCAGGGGGTCCGCACTCAAGTGGAGGGAATCAAAACAGATTAGTTCTGCGACGAGGTCTCTTAACCGTGGTGGCGTAGCATGCGCACTAAAAAATATGTATAGTGTAGGCTCATCATACTATACCTCGTATATAGTTCATTAAATAAAGTTCCTTGACTTGAAAAATTCAGCTTCGAATCCCGCATTCGGCAGTATTTTTTTTTCTTCTTATTTATTATGTATCACCATTATTATTTTCTTATTAAATAATAAATGATATAGTTATTGGCGTAACTAGTAGAGTAAGTGATTCATAATGTGTCAGCGCGATGCGTTTAGCACGAGTCGCAGGTGCGCAGGCACGAGCGAAGCGAGTGCATACTGCGCACCGGAGACGAGTGCTAAACACATCGCGGGTGACGGATTATGACTTACCCTACATGTTGCACCCATAGTTTTATTTAACTCATATGCGCTATTCACGTTTTATTAATCGCCCAAAAAGCGAAGTCTCAATAGCTGTTTAGTGACATGGTGAAAAAAAAAACATTCAGCATCACAACCTTGGCTACTCAATGGGTAACAACAGGGAATTGTAATTACCCCATATTCAGTAAGAGCTTGAAAGATAGTTACGTTTATTTTCATTACGTCACAATGGCCGGGATAGTAGACATCTTTATTGCGTTTTGACAAATAATTTTTCACCAGTCGGGAAACGGCCATTTGGGGTTCGCATTTTAGGCATGATAAAACGTGAATAGCCCGCATGAGTTGAATAAAATCTATTAAAATAAATAAATTATCAAGCCAAATAATATCAACAATCATTATTTATAAAATTTCTCAAATGCAGTTTGAATATATAATTTACTTCTATCCGACATCAAGTCCTATAGCAATGTCGATAGCGCATCAGATTCTTGAACCCGTGTTCGACGTGAACCCACGTCCCGTGTTCGAAACTTAGTCATATGCGTATTTTTTTTATTATTTTTTATTTTCTATTTTTTATTTTGAATAGTTAATTGTTTTCATGAAAATCAAGTATAAAACAAATATCAGCCAATGTTTAACAATTTTTTTATTCTTTTCATTAATTAAATTAAAACTCAAAAATTTTATTTTTAGTTTTTCAAATCTTTTAAAAGAGAAGTGTTTTATTTCTAAACTTTTGTAATGATTTTTTAGCAAATTTGAAAAACCCAAAGTTCAATTTTAGAAAAAAATTTTTTTAGTTTCAATTTAATTAATGAAAAAAAAATAAAAAATTGTAGAACGTCGGAAATTAGTATCACTTTTTTTATTTTTAATATATAAATAAATATATAATAAACTTATAACTATAAGTTAATTATTACACCAGATAATATTATTGATGATTAATTAAAAAACTTAAATCTAGTATATATAATTATTATTATGCAGGTAAGTGCGATTATTATCATGCAGGTAAGTATTAATAAGAAGTTGAATAATTTAAATTAAATATTAAATATTTTTTTTCCTGTATAGAAAAACTTGTTGAAAAAAAATTATTTAAAAAGAATTTTTGTTACAAAATTTCACATTTAGAAATGAAAAAAAAATAAAAGTGCAAATTATTGGAAATATTTTTTTTTATTATAATTGATTTGTTGTTAAAATTCTGAAAATAATTAGGTGTCTACTCAGGTTTCAGTATCATAATCCTATTTGTTATCTATCTTAATTAATAATTCATTTAATTTAAAAAAATTGTTTTATTAATTTCGTCGCAAATTTAAATTATATCACTGTACATATACTTGGCGATAATATTAAAATGTCGAATTGACTATGTTTTGGTACTTTTCTCCTACACGAAAATTTACATACACATGTTAATATGCATATATGTATACTTACTCACCGCGCTGCTGGCAATCGTAATTTGTTTTCTTCCCGAACAATAGACAAGTCCGATTGAATCTGCGTCAACGCAATCTTACTTTCCATACGTTTTCTTTTATCTTAAATCTAATATTATTGACAATGACTTTATTCAATTAAATTATCTAAAATGCCGTGGAAGTGTGCCGCGTTGGGATGTTCATCTGGAAAAAATCACCAGGGTCATTGTTTTCCAAATGATGAAATCCGTGCATTGACATGGAGGGATATGATGAAATGCGAGCCTTATTTGTATAAAGTTTCATCTGAGAATCTTTATAAATATCACCTATGCTATAAACATTTTTCAGATGCAATGAGTAAGTTAAGTGGTACACGTAGGTGTCTAATTAAAGATGCTTTTCCTGATGTAAATGTCAATTTCTCTGCTCGTGACATTAATGAAAATTTTATTGTGCAATATCGTGATTCAAGTGCAATTTCTGACACTAATGTTGCTAATGTGGAAGTGCGTGTTTCTGGTGCTAATAATTCAGATGTATCTATGATGTCTTTATCTCATGATGACATAGCTGAAGATGATGTCTGCAGTCGTGATGATTTTTCTGGCGTTCAACATGATGAAAACATTTCAATGACATCAATCTTTGTTGACGCTGATTGTGCTAATAATGTATGTGATGATAATGGTAATCCTAGTAGTGTAAATAACTATGGTGTAAATAACAGTAATAATAATATTAATAATAACATTGTTGATAATAGCTCAACTATTGAAGCTTATCAACTTAAAATAGCAAGACTAACTGAAGCTCTCCGTGTGCAGAAAATTAAAACTTCTGCAGTAACGTGTAAATACAAAAAAAGTGTATAGAAGTTAAACGATTGAAAAAATCTTTATTGTTGACCAGTAATTCATCGCTGTCAGCGATTCAGAATATTTTCATTCAAATGCAGTTTGAAAATACAGGGAAAAATCCACAGGTAAAGTTTACGATCATTTTAATGATAAAAATTCTTACACAGAAAGTAAAAAGATCTTGACTCAAGGGTAAATTTTCTTCGCCCAAGAAAATATTTAGAATGAAAATTTCTTGAATAAAGTCAAAATTTCTAAAACGAAGTCAAATTTTCTTGAATTAAGAAAATTTCTTATTGCTGCTAAATAACCGGTCTTCTTCAAAAATTTTTTGGCGCAAGAAATTTTTTTTTCTGTGTAGATTGTTTCTCGTACAATTTTATATTTACTAGTCTCTTTTACTTTTTTAGGGAAGACGTTTTTCAGCACCACAGAAACTGTTGTTATTGATTATACATGAACGGTCTCCGACGGCCTATAAGCTATTGTCCGATCTTTTTGTTCTTCCCAGTCCCGAAACTTTGAAAAAAGTTCTTGACAAGATGAACTTTGAAACGGGAATAGCTCCAGTTATTTCACGTCATCTAAATAGTGAAGGTGAACGTCTGGCATCTTCATTGGATAAATATGTTTTATTAATTTGGGATGAAGCTGCAACGGCCTCACATTTAGAGTACGATTATTCAGAAGACAAATTTTTTGGATTTGAAGATTTTGGATATAAACGCACGATAAAATTTGCCGATCATGTTATTGTGGTTGCTGCTCATTCGGCAAATCGTGATGATTGGTTCGTCCCAATCTTCCATGGATTTTGTGAAGGTCAAACTAGTCCACCCGAATTAATTAGGATTATCAAATCAGTGTTTGATAAGGTAATTAATTGTGGACTAGTTCCCGTGGCAACGGTTTGTGACCAGGGAACCAATAATGTTAAGGCTATAAAAGACTTAGTTTTAAAGTCTAACAGATTAAGGTTCCAACAGAAATAAAACCCAGGTAAAAAAAATTCAAGCATACTTTAATCTATACGAACTTCATTGTTATTATCTTCAATAATTATATATAATTTCATAAATATCACTAATTTTTTCCAGATACTACGATTCTATGGCGTGGTTTTGAAACTGTTCCATTGTTCGACAGTCCTCATCTCACGAAGGGTTCTCGCAACAACTTGCTGACGAAGAAATTGAGTATGTTCACAAGGCTAAACTGAAGTATGAATACTTCAAGCTATTCCAATTTATAAACGTGGATGTGTCAGCCACTCACTACGCTCAATGGGATGATGGCGAAAAAGCTTATAGAGTTGATCAACACCGTACAGTTGGTTCTCGAGTCACGAAGCTGACCGATGAGCATATTTATGTGAAAAAAATTTGAAAAATGCGAGTCCGTCCCGCTGCTTAAGTAATGAGTCGAACTGTCGCAAATTTAATCAAAAGTGTAGTTAAATCTCCAGGTGAATTTTCATTTACTTTGTGCTATAAATTATTATTTTTTATATTTTTTCTTTCTGTCAAAGTAACGTGCTAATGTGTAAGTGACTGAATTTAATTTTTAAATGATTTTAAAAACCTATCACGTGCTGAATATCTCCCTACTCTCTTTCAGGCCTTCCAATCAAATACACGTAGCTAAACTTTTCTCTCTCTTTTAACGCATGCGCTCACGTTTCTGGTTCCTTGCGCATGGAACTCTCATTTGAATATCTACTATACTTTTAAATATCTTTATCAATAATTTAATTAGAATAATTTCTTTTAAATTATTAATTTATAATCTGTTTGGTTATAGATCCAATTAAAACAACAGAAGGAAAAGTGTACCTGGATCAAAAGTCATTATTTACAGCTGAGATTCTGAACTTTTTTAATGACTTGTTCGAATCAATGAATTCCTCACCACGTCATCTGAAAACTACAGCCCCGTTGCGAGCTAACGTTACTGCTGACAGTCTTCATCATGAGTTTTGGGCCCGCAGCAAGTATTTTTAAGGTCAGTCACGATTTCTTGACCCTAAAAAAGAAAATCGTAAAGCTTCAGTTCCGACTCTCGACAATCGGAAGCTGAACGTAGAGGGCTTTGAAAAATTGTGGAAAATCCTGTCTCGTTACGAGTTCCAAGAGTTTTCTCCCCGAAATTTTAATCAAGACGATCTTGAAAGTACCTTTCGATGGTTAAGGCAAAGGAGCTGTGATAGGAAACCGTCTTGCAGATTAATCACCTCGCACTTAAGGAGTTGTCTAATCGACAAAGTAGGAAGATTCAAGGTACGCCATGGGAACACTGAACATCCTTCTGAACATGATGATTCCGAGAGTGTCGATTTTACAGCTATAATTTCTACGTTCAACAACTTTTTAATTGATCTTGATTGTGTTGATAATGATGGTGATGAAAATAATACTGACGATATAGAAATTCTGCCGAAACATCTACTATCGAAAGCAGTATTCCATTTTCCAAAGCTGAATCGACAAAACCAAGACCAAATATCATTCAGCAATTATCTCGTCATAACGAGATAAGTCAGCAACTGATAAAAGTCGTTGATTGTAAAAATTGTAAAATTTCTTCTGTGCGAAAGACAGGTTCCATTACGGCGGCCATCTTGATTACACGTTGCACACAAAATGGACGCGAGACGTGAAACCTACGCTAAGTTTTCGATCGGAAAAAACTAAATGTCTTTTTTTGTTTGGGCGAGAACTAAAAATAATTGGTTTATAAATTTATTCGAGTTTATTAATAAATTGTATTGTTGCTTAATTATAATGAAAGTAGAATGAGCTCAGATTTGAGGCGTTTCGAAGTGGACTGTATGCGTGATTCTGGTGTTGATGGATACTCAGCGTGATGATAAGCACAGCGACAGATCTGATGGTGCAGAGCGATAGCTTGTAGTCTCATACAAGCTCCTTTGAATTTCGTACAAGCTCCTTTGAATCTCGTGCGTTCTCGTTCAAGCTCGTACTGACTCGTTCAATGCTCGTAATTTCTCGTTCAATTCTCGTAATTTCTCGTTCGCAGTGATTAAGCAGCAGCTGTTGGGAATAATATGTCGTTAATGGCTTGCTCGGATGTTGAAAAGGTAGCTGCAGATAAGCTTAGGAGTCAGAATATAATGTTACAGGTTTCGCGAGCCATGAACTGGCGTTGCGAGGATCTCAAGCCGAATCATCAGGTCAGAAGTAGAGTAGACAGGTACGGGAGTGCAAGAATATCTCGAGATGCTTGTCTTGACCAGTCAGATCATGATGCGACCGAATAAGTTAAGGAGCTGATGTTGTCTGCTAGGGCATCTGACGGATCACAAGGTGGAACCCCGGTCGCAGCTAAACCGAAACCAGACTCAGGAAGACCTTGTGACAGATTGAAAGAGGTCAGATGCGGACTAGCCAGACGAGAATCCAGTGAGTATCTCTCGAAATGTCCGATCTAGCCGATTCACCATAACCGCTGACGGATCACCAGGTGGTGTCCCGGTCGCTGAGAACCAGGGACCGTTCTGAGTAAGGCCTTGGTGAGAACTGGGGGTAGGTCAGCCATTATGATGCAATCGGTAAGGAGAGAATACCCGAAAGGATTCTCCCGAATAGATATGGTCCGCTATAACCACTGACGAATCACAAGGCGGTATCCCGGTTGCCGAGAACCAGGGATCATGCCAAGAAGGCCTTGTGAGAATAGTTAAAAGTCAGTCGTTATAGCGCGACCCCATAAGAATATCAGAGTAATGTCAATATGCCGAAGAGACTAGTAATTGAATCTGTGTACATACCAAAAGTAACCCAAGTTATAATTTACTTACACCTGAGTTTGGTGTGGAGTGCTGGTAGTCTATGGCTGGATATCACGATCACACCAGTGTGGGGTGAGCCGATGCAGATAAAAGATGATCAAGAGTTGCTGAGTACTCTGGATGCTGCGTACTTGTTTCTTGATGGCTCTGGATGGTAATAAATGCTCGCTAAACTGGGATTAATTGTAACTGAACGGTTATTGCTTTCACTGTGTTTAAGAAAAGAATTGAGTGAACTGATATTTGTAAATTGCTGTAAAGCTGGTCAGGAAAATTGACAAGTTCGGAAACACTCGATGTGCTCGGTACAAGAGGTTAGAGAATGACTGACTGGTAACAACGGCAACGAGTTGGTGCAGACTGACAGTATACTGAAAAAAAGGTTCAAAAACTGGTTTGGAAGTTTCTCCAATTTTCCGTTTTCCCAAGAGCGTGAGAAAGTCCTGTAAAATTATTTATAATAAAAAGATATGTATAAAAAAAGGGAACGAAATCTGGTGACCAAATGTTCGCGTAGAAGAGCTGCGTATACGGGTGAAAGGCTCGCTCTATGGACGGAAAGGATCAACTTTTATGGCCCTGAACCCGGGACGGTCATAAAAGTAGGTATACGGGCGATGTTGCGAGTAGCGCAGAGCTGAAATATTTAGTTTAAAGAGAAAGAATTATAATTTTGAATATTTTATTTTGTTTCTGAAAATGCACAGTTGTTATAACACTTATTTAGTTAATTTTTTTATGTATCAATTTTCAACATTTTTACACCGGTGTGTAAAATTGATCAACCCGGGCAGCACTCAAGCAGTGCTCAGCAATGCCTACGGCACTGAGCGATTTTCCCTGCACAAAACGGAACATGCACTTTTTCTCACAATTGTTTTTTTGTTTGTTAATTTAAATAATTTTTTAATTGTTTAAACACTCCAGATCTGGCTCGAACGACCAAAATGTAAAATGAGAGAATGAACTAGTGGATCTGGTTTAGGCGTGAGGTTTTCAAACAACTAAAAAATTACACTTGGTTTAATGAAAAATAATTTAGAGATTTATTTACACTTATCTACACCTTAAACTGTAAGAATTTGATACTAATAGCGAATGTGACTAAAAATACTTGAGAGCGAATGCAACACTGAGAAAAAGACTCGCGTGTAATAAATCGACACGTGGTTGGTAGCGGTTAGATTCACGGAAATTAATTCACTTATCAATTACACGCGAATGGCAATTTATTTATACTCAATAAATAGCAGCCTTAATATACTGACTAAATATTGAAGATAATTTAGCACAAGGTTTAGTATTATATCACACAAGAAAATGATATATATAGCAGAGCGATTTTTTGAGCACTAATATCTTGGAAAGATATTTGAATGATACTTAGAGGATAAGTAGGTACTAATAAAATACAAAGATCCTGAAAGTTTTACATGTCTAACTAAATCCGTTTCCAAGAAAATAAATATTATGTAAAAAATAGAAAAATTTTTTTCTCAGGATTGGCTTGACCGATTGGTCTAAAAATTTAGATGTTTTGGGAGCTCATAATAGCTTTCAAAAAAAATAATTAACAGTTTTATAGCTTCATAAGATCCTAATTTTGGCACAATTATGAAATTATATTTTTTCAAAGCCTTATGTACTCCCCTATAACACATGATTTTTTCAGATTTTTAAAAAAGGTACACCATCGTTAAAAAAAATAAAAACCATTTTTCAGCTCAATTAATGCATCTATTCAAAAAGTTTAGGCTATACTTTTTTAATTTAATGCATATTCAGATAGTTTGTAGCTATCAGAAATAATATTTTTGATTTAAAACAATGACAAAAATTTTTTCATCAATGTAAAAAATTAAAATAAGAACAACTTTTTGTTTCAAAGCTTGATGATCAGAGCATTTTTTTATTATTTTTTCGTTGGCACTACGAATTTTTCTAAAAACGTTTCAATTTTTTTGAAAAGATTCTCAAAATCGTCGCTAGGTGGCGTCTCACAAAAAGAGAAATGATAAACAATAGATAATTACCGAGTATGTGGTTTCTACAGTTTAAAAAACATTTTATTTAATAAATAGTATTATTTAAATGATAAAAAAAAATATCTATTTTAAGACAGTCAATGAAAAATGTTGTATTTGCTCAAAGTTTTTAAAAAAAGTCCCTGGTACTTATAAGCGTTTATGTACAAATGAAGACATTGATAAATATTCGTTTGTTTTTAATTATGATTTTTCTATTGGTGACGGTGTCTGTGGAAAATGTCGATTGGAGATGTATAAAAAAAAAAGTTGATCCTGAAGCGAGATTACATTATTCTAAAGATGAATCGAAAAGTACTGTCAGTGAATTGTTAGAAAAAACGGAGTCCAGCTTATCTCAAATGACATTATCTCAATCAAGTTCTGGTGATCCATCCTTCGACGCGATCATTACATGTACCGACAACAATACAGAGTACATTGAAGTTCCCACCAGAAGAACTGTTTCAACGCATAAATATTGCTGTGTTTGTTACATTGGTGATAAGAATTTGACAGTGATTCCTCAAAGTGCTAGAACGCAGTCCTTTATTAAACGACGAGTTTACCTTCCAAATGGAAATCGATGCTGTCTCAATCATTCAATCAATAAACTTTCTTATGATGAAGATCATCTTATAAAAGTTTATTCTGATTGGACTAAAATGATATCTTCGGAATTCACCAACATGATGGAAAACTTTGCTGTTGAATGTGATTCCACATTATGAGACAAAATGAACAATTGTCATATCTCAGATGATGACTGAAGAAGATCTTCAAAATTTATTTCACTGGATCTTATCGATTCGAACAAGCGATATAGTACTTGTCAGAAATGATAGATGACACGGGTGATATCACTATTCAGTATGTAAAAGACCATTCAAACATACTAAAAGCTCAAGTTCAATCACGTCATATAAGCAGAAAAGTTAATAGATGCTTCATTGACTATAAACTAAATAGTATTAGACAAAAAAGTGTCGTGAGACACAGCTGTGAGTTTGCAAATGGTCTTAGAACTATTGGATGTTGCTCCCACGTTGCCGCAATTGTTTATTATTTGTCGCATGGAAAATACTTATCAGAAATTCAAGGCCTGATGCAATATTGAGTAAATTATTCAACAAAGATAATACTACAGTTGTAATTGAAGAGGACAGTGACGAAGATTAATAAAACTTTTTTCTGTGAAATATTTATTATATTTTTACCTCTTATATATTTTTTTTCTTTTCATTCAATTGTTTATTTATTCAAACCTAATTTCATTTTGTATAGATCATCAAGCTTTGAAACAAAAAGTTGTTCTTATTTTAATTTTTCACATTGATAAAAAAATTTTTGTCATTGTTTTAAATCAAAAATATTATTTCTGATAGCTACAAACTATCTCAATATGCATTAAATTAAAAAAGTATAGCCTAAACTTTTTGAATAGATGCATTTATTGAGCTGAAAAATGGTTTTTATTTTTTTTAACGATGGCGTACCTTTTTTAAAAATCTGAAAAAATCATGTGTTATAGGGGAGTACATAAGGCTTTTAAAAAATCTAATTTCATAATTGTGCCAAAATTGTATCGTAGTTAGAAAAAACAATTTAGAAAAAAACAATTTTTTTCTCAAGGATCTTATGAAGCTATACAACTGTTAATTATTTTTTTTGAAAGCTATTATGAGCTCCGAAAACATAATAAATTTTTAGACCAATCGGTCAAGCCAATCCTGAGAAAAAAAAATTTTTCTACTTTTTACATAGTATTTATTTTCTTGGAAACGGATTTAGTTAGACATCTGAAACTTTCAGGACCTTAGTATTTTATTAGTACCTACATATCCTCTAAGTATCATTCAAATATCTTTCCGGGGCCGATTCACCATACTTATACCCTTAGGGCCTTTGTTTGTTATTTTTTTTTGTCTACGGACTTAAAAAATTGTTTTTGGAAAGTATTGGATATTATGTAAAAAATATTTTAAACAATAAAGTACTGAGTCGTACTTGATGTAAATTTAGCCTAGACTACGTTACGCACAACACTCAGTGAAGAATCAAAGATTGTTAAGAAAATTAAATTACTGTTCTGAAATTTTTTATTCTTTCTCCATCTTGCTAAGCAAATTATCAAATATTATAGAGAAAAATATTGTGAGCAATAAAGTATTGAGATAATTTTAGCCTAAATCTAGTTTAAAACAAGTTACGCCCAATTCTTGACTAAAAATTTAAATTTTTGTTGAGAATTAAATATCTAATGTAGAATTTTTGATTTTCTGTTTAATTTGGTAAACAAATATTCAAATATTATAGAAAAAATTATGTGAGAACTAAAGTACTGGGATATTTTTGACGTTCGTCTAGCCTAGACCAAGTAACGCACAACTCATCTCGGTGAAGAATCAAAGTTGGTTAAGAAAATTGAGTTTCTGTTCTGAAAATTTTGATTCTTTCTCCATTTTGCTTATCAATGTATCAGATGCTATTAAGAAAAATATTGTGAGCAATAAAGTACTGATATATTTTTGATGTGAGTCTAGCCTAGACCAAATTACGCACAGTTCTAGGATAAAATTAAAACTTTTTTTGACTAAGGCGTCATAATTGCGGTGATAGACAATGATAATAAATGTACACAGAAAAAAAGGTTGACTTGGCCCAAGATAATTTTTGCCTTCATTTTTTTATTCTTGGGCTGAGTAATTGGGTTTTCTTAATCCGAGAACATTTTCTTCGACTAATATTATAAAAATATTGTGTCAAGAATAATTAAATTTTAATTCGAGTCAAATAATCTTGATTCAAGAATAATTATTTTAAATCAAATTTATTTTGTTTCCAAACAAGTAAAAAAAACTATCAAAACAAGATACTTTTCTGTCTTGATCGGTGAGTATAGTAAATTGTCACAATATATATCAACATCTCAAACCAAGAACTTTTTTTGCGTGGCAGAAGAACATTTACTCTCAGTTTGAGAAAACTACATTATCGACTCAAGACAACGGTCTATTGTAATGAAAAAATTTTAACTTTGATTTAAATAAATTATAACCTTAACTTAATAAAATAACTTTTCTTGAATCATGCGAATATTTACTTCACGGAAGACATAAAATTCTCCCATTGATGATTTTTAACTTCCCGCTAAGAAAATTGTAAATTTTCAAAAATTCGGGAAGTTATTGGTTTCGGTCCGATTTACGAAAATCGAATTTCCATCAGATGTCGACGTTTCGAGGTCCTAGGAAGCTATCCTGACTAATTTCACGATGATGTCCGAGTGTACGTACGTACGTACGTATGTATGTATGTAAATATTCATAACTCTTGAACGGATAAACCGATTTTGATCGTTGAGGTGTCATTCGACGCGGCTTGGTAATGTCTTGAAGCCGTAAAAATTTTAACTTAATCGGTAGAGTGCGTTCAGAGATATTTCAAAAATAAAATTTTTTCGAAAATGTTTTATTTGGATAACTTTTAATTTGCTCGATGGATTTATTCCAAAATCTAATCAGCTCTAAAACTCTATAAGCCGCGTCGAATGCCACCTCAACCATCAAAATCGGTTCATTCGTTCAAGAGAAACCGTTGACGAAAGAATTAAAAAAAAAATTTTTTTTTGGTTTTTTCGAAATTTCTCAAAAACGACTTGATAAATCGATTTCAAAATTTGATCAGCTTTAGAACTTGATAAAACACGTCGATTGCCGCCTCAACCATCAAAATCGGTTAATTCGTTCGCGAGATATTGTGAGAGAAAGAAATGCTAAAAAATGGTTTTTTACAAAATAATGGCATATAAAAGTATTTGCGAGCTCGAAGAGCTCGAAAATGTATTCACAATAATGTTTTCGAGGTTCTTGAGCTCGAAAACAGCGGGAAGTTTTGGAGCTAGCCCGCAGGGTCAACTGACAGACCGATTTTTTTTCTTGACTTAAAAAAAATGTAGTCTCGATTCAAGAAAATAAATGACTCTACTTGAAAAAATATATCATCCGATATTTTTGAGTGAATTTAACCTAGTATAAATATTAAATGTTGTGAAGCAGGAAATTATATGTGTATATTCAGAATATCACGATACGGCAGTAGAGGGGATAAGAAATAAACATCCTCGATTAATGGTTTATGAACGACTTAAGAAAAAATAAATGGTTTGCTCATGGTAGGAATCGAACCCAGACCGATTCGGCATCACGCGAGAGCTTTACCAATTATGCTATCCGATCATTCCCTGAACGGTCGTTTACTTTACCTATATGCAGTAAGCATACAGTACAATGTAGAGTCTACACTACCGCCACTTTAGTATAGTATAGTTAGCTTTCCTAAGAAAATTTTTGCGTTGGGCCGTGAACGCAGTTGCTGTTGGTTCAAACGTCTACGCTTACTCGCCGCAACACAACAAAATACTTGAACCAAGATATTTCTTACCTTTGAGTCGAGTACTTTTAATTCTTGACTCGAGTCACAAATTATCTCGATTCAAAATAGATGATTCTTAAACAAAGAATATTTTACTTTTCGGACAATTGATTATATATTGGGGCAAAATATTTATTCTTCTCACTTTAAGAAAATATTTCTTACTTCAAGAAACATATATTATATCAGTTGAATAAAAAAAAATCTTATGCCAGGATGACTAAATTTAAGAAAATTTTGTTCTTGAACCAAGAAAATTTTCGTTTTCATTCAAAATTGCAAAAAATATTCGTGCGGCAAGAAAAAATTTCTTGCGACAAGATATCTTTTTTTTCTGTGTTTCATTATTTATCAGTAACTCTAATATCTTAAACGGACGAAAGAATTAGAGGAGACGACCCTTGAACTGATGAAAGGATTATCTGAGAATGGGTCCTTAAACTGATGAAAGGAGAAGGATTAGGTAAAACGATAATACGCGAACCCTTAACATTATAATTAATGTTGACTTAAAATAAAGTAATTAAAAAATCCGATTAGAAATAACTAAATCATGATATATTTTAAATTGGTATAATAAAGAGTAATGAACAATAATAGATAATAGATAATAATCGGTTATTCAGCACACAGGCCTTTATATAAGTTCTGCATAGCGCAACGGCGCATGCGTCACAGGTATTCCCTTCTACTTTAAGCTGAGTAGAAGGGATGGAGTAATAATAATAATATACTTACGTAATTAATGTATACATTTTAGGTGACAAGAGGTAATTTGCCTCCTGTGATGACCTAATATCATGAATCGATAATGAAGGTTTCTCAGCCTCGTTACAAGTTTAAAATTAAAATGTTAAATAAAAGTTTGAAATGTTCAGTTAATTATATCAGAATTACAAAATAAAAATTCGAACACGTGTAGTTTAAAATTAAAATATTAAATAAAAGTTTGAAATGTTTAGTTTATTATATCAGAATTACAAAATAAAAATTCGAACACGTGTAGTTTAAAATTAAAATATTAAATGAAAGTTTGAAATGATCAGTTGGTTATATCAGAAGTACAAAATTAAAATTCGAGCATATGTAATTAAAAGTTAAAATAGTAAATATAATTTTAAATCTTGTAAATTAGAGTTGGCTGACTAGCCACCTAATAATTTATTTTCAAAAGTTTTGTTGTAAATCAGTCGGCTGACTAGCCACCCGTCTTTGGATTATAATGGAAATTTATTTGAATCAGGAGGTAATTCCAACATTGTAATTAGAAGCATAATCTCTAAACCTCAACATTTTTGTAATCAAGTTGATAATATAGAACAAATTAAAATTAAACATCGTTTTATTAATAAAAAAATAAACCTATCCTCCTTAATGAAAGATCTCTGGGGTTCCCGGTCTATGGGCTTCGGCTTGGGCCAACTACCCACAAAAACATTAATTTATGTCAATTCCTGACATAACAGTAGATTTATTACAATAAAATTGAAAAAATGACTATAAATAAACAAATCAAAATATAAGGACCATCTAAAAGGCTCACACTATCTGTTCTTCATTAAATAAATAATTATTTTAACATTAATTAAGTACAAGCCAAGAAAAACTTGGCTTCTTAAAGTCACGGTCACTTCATACCGTAGGTTTATTAGGATGAAACTTGAAAAATAATCATAAATAAACAAGTTCAATTATAAGGGTCTTCTGAAAGGCTCACACTATCTGTTCTTCATTAAAT
Source organism: Microplitis mediator (assembly GCF_029852145.1). Classification (NCBI taxonomy): domain Eukaryota; kingdom Metazoa; phylum Arthropoda; class Insecta; order Hymenoptera; family Braconidae; genus Microplitis; species Microplitis mediator. The sequence goes on from NC_079976.1 coordinate 19,521,726, forward strand.
AAATAATTATTTTAACATTAATTAAGTACAAGCCAAGAATAACTTGGCTTCCTAAAGTCACGGTCACATTATACCGTAGATTGATTAGAATGAAAATTGAAATATAATTATAAATAAACAAATCAAAATATTAGGGCCATCTGAAAGGCTCACACTATCTGTCCTCAATTAAATAAATCCTAAAATAAAATTTAGATGAAATATATGTGAAGGCAAACTATTCGTAACGTGATTGGTCGAAAGCAAAAAAATATATACAAACGACACGAAAATATACATTAAAAATTATATATGTATTGCGCGCGCATTATATACATTAAAGAATATAAATTCGACACGCGCACATTAACCCGCGAAATTCAAACGCACATTAAATGGTAACCTGAAATTATAGTATCAAATAACATGAAATCATAATATAAAAACAACTGTTTATAAATTAAAATATGTAATGCATGAATGTAAAATATTATAGAAGGTAAGTATAAGGAAGTTAAAGTATCTTCTTTTTTTCTACAATAAAATTTAGGTGAAATATATATGAAGGCAAACTATTCGTAACGTGATCGGTTAATATAATATATATAATAAAATAATAAATACCATAATATTTATATACATATGTGTGTACATGTATATACTATCTATCTATATATACTCTGATAGCCATGTTGGTCGAAAGTTAACGGAAATCTATAAGGCGTAGATTGATGTCAAATTAACTGCCAAAATTAAAAATGGTGCAAACAGTTAACGCTAAATTGTCGTCAAATTGAAAAAAACTTCTGCTTTTCAACTTTTTTTCCTGTAACCTCTGCGTTCACTTGACATCAAATCATAGTTGTAAATTCACGGCAGTTTGTGGTTCATGTTTTGTATTTATTATACTGTAATTAAAACTTGAACAATAAAAACTGTGGGTAAGTTGAATGTTTAAGTTGATGTCAACTTGCAGACCCTAATAGCACAGCTTGCTTGAGCAAAAGTTTACTGTACAAAAGTTTCGTTAAATTTTTCGTCAAATTTGCGTCAACTTCAGACTTTTCTATTTTTTACGAGAATTTGTATGCAACTTGCTCTTGAATTTGACGTAAATTTACTGACCGAATTAGAATGCACATTCACTTCAAAAGTTGACTAGAACAAAGTTATCTTTAATTTTCAGGGAAATTTTATGTCAATTTATCGTTAATTTGATTTGAAAAATTGTTAAGTATATTTTTACGCTCAAATTGTAGACAATTTTATGTATAAATTTGTTTACCTTCTGAAACGGTAAGAATGATCATTACTGACTTTTTTTTTCGTAAAAATTTACATTTAAATTGAAGAAAAATTAACCGCAAATTTTTATTTTCAACTTTTGCTGTGAAATCGTCTGCAAATTCGGGCAGCAGATTTCAGGTAATTTTAACATCAAATTACCGTCAATTTTAAGTTAAAAGTGGCTATCAGGGGACAAAGTTTTTATTATTGGGCGTTTTTACATGTAAAGTTCTAGGAATGTTGTTACTATATAGGGACTTTTAGATGGCGCATGTGACACATGACATACAGTTTGGTTGTCTCATGAACGATGACGAAATCATTCTTTTCCGCGTCAGCCCCCGTCGTGATCGGTCGTTTTTGTTTCAACTGAAAGTACCTGTGCAAATCACAAAATGACACGTGCATCATTATTAGAATCATTCACCTTAGATGATGAGATAAACGCGTGGGTAGCTGGTGATGAGAGTATGTAAGTATTTTTGTATTTTATTTCATAACTATAATTATTATTATTATAATATTAGGGATAAAATTATTTTATAATATAAATTAGCACGTGGTCGTTTAATTATTGTAATTATTATTTATTTATTAATTATTATTTCCATATTAAAGGTTCTTTATTGTCCCTTTCGGGTTATAAACCGGACCTCCGTCCCCTTCTTATACATCTTTTACAAATTACAAAGTGCAAAAATACAAAAACAAAAAAAATACAAAACAGAAACAAAACTTACATAAAAATAAACAACTTACATCTACCGCCTTACAATTTTATTCCTTAACCTACTTCCACTCCTTACAATCCTTACAAATCCTCACATTCCTTTACAATTTTATTTCCTCACACAACCTTCCACTCCCAGGATCCACAAGAGAAAAAAAGAAAATTTTCCAAAAGAAAAAACTCTTTGGCATCCTCATTCCTTCACTCTCTCCCACTCGCTCCGACTTCCGTTTCCGTTGCTCTTTTCTATACATCCTCCCCCCTCTCCTCTCTCAATTTCTCTATCTCTATCAACCAATTTTCCCCCTGTCCTTCCTCTCCCAACACTTCCTTCCTCATCTCCTGCCATCCTTTTTCCAACCCAAACCCTGAGCAGACCTCCCATACATGTTCCCACGTTTCCTCCTCTAACCCGCAGATCCTACATCTCTTTTTCTCCTCCTTCTCCCAGTACATCCCCCCTTTCATCCCATCACCTAGCCTATACCTCGCTACTCTTTTCCACCTCTCCTCCTTCCATCCTTTCTTCAAGTATCCCGGCACTCCTACCCCCTTTATAAACTTATATTCCCTGTTCCCCTTCGCTTCTCTTATCTTGTCCCACCTTTGCTCCCTTTCCCTTTTCCTATCCCCCTCCATCATCTTTTCTCCCCTCATTTCCCCCTTCTCCCATTTCCTCTCTACTTCTACCATGTCCCACCCTCTTGACTCGTAGTATTCCCTTCTTTCTCCTTCCCATCCCCCTGTTCCCTTCCCCGCTCTTACTCTTTTTCTCATTTCTAACCTACACCTCCTCGCCAACACTCCACCCTTTCCTTCCTCAATTCTTTTCTCATACCCCCACGCCCTCATCCCCGCTCTTACCGCTAAACTATCTCTGCTTAGTTCTTCTCTAACTATATATCCCGGCACTCTCCTTGATACACCTAACACCCACCTCAGACACCTTTCCTGTAACCTCTCTACCTCCTCCCTCTTCTTCCATCCCCACACCTTTACTCCATAGCTCACCACCGACCATACAAGTTTGTCAAAGAGCCAAACCCTTCTCCCCCAGTCATTCCCGAATTTTCTTTTCCCTATCCCCCAAACCTGACCTAACACTCTTGCTCCTTTTTTCACTCTCTCTCTCACGTGCTCCTCCTGATCTCCATTTGCTCTTACTACATACCCTAGATACACGTATTTCCTCACCTCCTCTATCTCTTCTCCCATCCATCTCCATTTCACTTTTCTATATCTTCCCCCGCCCTTCCTACACCTCATAATTTTGGTTTTCCCCGTATTCACTTCCAAACCTTTCCCCCTAATATATCTCTCAAGCGTTCTAATCATTCCTCTCATCTCATCCTCCTCTCTTGCCAACAACACCACATCATCCGCATATGCCAGCACGTACACCTTCTGCCCTCCTCCCAACTCTACTCCTCCCCATCTTCCCTTTTCCAACTCCTCGTCCAAGTCTGACAGAAACAAGACAAATAAGAGTGGGCTCAGAGGGCACCCCTGTCTAACTCCCCTCTCTGTCCAAAACCTCTCCCCTCCCTCTTTACCCACTCTCACTTTATTCACTGTTTCCTTCAGCACTGTCTCACACCTCCTGACCAAACCTTCCCTAACCCCTCTCTTTCTCATACACTCAAATAGTTTCTTCCTGTCCACCGAGTCAAAAGCTGCCTTCAAGTCCACAAAAAGTAACATCATCTTTCCCTTTTCCTTCCCTATTTCCCTGTTCATTAGATAGTTTAGAACATAGATGTTATCTACTGTCCCCATTCCCTTCCTAAAACCAGCCTGACTCGGTGGCAGCAGCCCTTCTCTTTCCACTTCCTCCCTTAACCTCTTTTCCAAAACCCCTACATACACTTTATACGCTGTTTGCGTCAGCGTTACCCCCCTATAATCCTCTACCTTACATCCATCCCCTTTCTTTACTATGGGTATCACCACTCCCTCCTTCCATCCTTCCGGCCACCCTTCCCCCCTCCACACCTTTCTACATAACTCCCATAACGCTACCGTTACTTCCTCTCCTCCTGTAAAATATTAACTTAAAAACTACATTAAATATTTATTTGCTGGATCGGGATGGTGAAAGAAATAAGAAGTCACTGATTTGGTGTATTGTCCATATTTAATAAAAATAAATCACAGATAATAGCGTAGAGTACAAGAGTCGATCACGAGTTCATATTAGAGCACTTATTGAACATTATTCGATTGCATTTGAGTTTAATTGAGTTTATATAAATTGCATGGCACCGTACACATGAAATATTATAATTATACATAGAGCGCAGTTGAATTAAAGATTGAGTATTTGAGTTTAATAGATTATGAGTTTTATATAATTTACACGGCACCATACACGTGAATTAATTTATACAAAAGAGCGCAATAAAGAGTAAGTTGTTAACAATTAATGATTTACAAATATCATCAACAGTTCGAGTATACATTTTGTCACAATTAATTTTGATGCGCGACATTGAGAACGAGTAAGAGCCGAGTATGAACTTAATAGATGCTTAGCGAGCCGAGTCTGAACGTATAATAATTACTTTGCAGTCACAAATAATATTTGATATTGATTTTTGAGATTAAGATTACTGGATGACTGAATGATGACGTCAGTCATACCAGTTGACATCGAGTACGAGTAAATAATTAAGCAATGAGTAATAAAGTAAATTGTAAATTGCAATAATTATTTGTGGCTGCAAAGTCACGTGGTGGCGAGTATGTGAATGAATATAGCCCGCACGTTAGTTTAACACGCGGTCACCACAGCAATGAGCACAGAGTTTATATATGAAAAACCGGATATAATTGAAGAATATAGATGATAACAAATACATGGTGTATCAGCGAGTTACAATTAGAATGATGTACTTGATAGTGTAGAGTAATTAACACGATGTAATTGAATTACAATAAAACTGGTAGCACGTGGTGTTCTATCACAAGTGTTGTAGAGTAATGCCAGTTGCCGCGTAGCTGGCTATCGAGTTGAAATTCCGAGTATCAGAGGGCGCGTCGATAGCAGCACCTCTGGTATAGTAGAGCGTCGAGTTATCAAATGTTCTGGCGCGAACATTTGAAATTTACGCAACATTCCGCCCGCCATCAGGAACAGAGTTGCTGATTATGATCTTGAGTACCTGATGATTGATGAGTAGATTGCCATTGAGTTAGGCATCTGGTTCTGGAGCAAGTGGTAAGAGTGCGAGCTTGGCAATTGGACGAGTGAGAGTACCAGTGGCTGTTTGAATGGTTACCACTCGAGTGAGGTTGTCCTTCCCTGGATGGAGTGCAGTCACTTTCGCGAGTGGCCATCGAGTTGGTGGAGTTCGTTCATCAGTGAGAAGGACTAGTGAGCCGAGTTTGATGTCATTGCGAGCATGATGCCACTTGGTGCGAGCCAGATGACGTTGAATGTAACTGGTAGACCAGTGATTCCAAAAATGCTGGACACGTTGCTGAATGAACTGCCAGCGAGAGAGTCTTGATACTTCTGTATCCATGAGTGAAGGTTCAGGGATTGCAACGATTGGTCTCCCAATGAGAAAATGACCTGGAGTGAGCGATGAAGGATCCTGAGGATCGTCGGATAGAGCCTCCAATGGTCTCGAGTTCAAAATCCCCTCCACTTGCGTTAGAAGAGTCGTAAGTTCTTCAAACGTGAAGGCTGATTCTCCGAGTGTGCGAGTTAGGTGATGTTTCACTGATTTCACTGCGGCTTCCCATTTACCACCCATATGGAGAGCAGCAGGAGGATTGAAATGCCATGTGATTTGATGCACAGTGGCCCAATCGAGTAGCGCATGAGATTCTTGAGTGCCTTGAGTGAAGAGCCGCTTGAGTTCCGAGTACGCGCCTTGGAATGTCGTTCCACAGTCGCTGTAGAGTGCTGTACATATCCCTCGACGGTGAATAAACCGTCGGAGAGCTGCTATGAATCCTGATGATGAGTAGTCGCTGACAAGGTCGACGTGAACTGCTGATGTGGTCAGACAGACAAACACACAGATCCAGCCCTTGTATATCCTGGATCCTCGACCTTTCCATGATTTTATTGATACTGGACCAGCGTAATCAACTCCTGTGTGAGAAAATGGTGGCGCTGGAGTGACACGTTGAGTTGGGAGTTGTCCCATTAATTGCTGAGCGCGAACACATCGATGACGAGCACAGACGAGACATTTGAGTATGTGTGAACGTACTGGTTGACGTCCACCGATGATCCAGTATCGGAGTCGAGTATGAGCGAGTGTGAGTTGAGTACCACCATGCATGGTACGCTGATGGGCATCAGAGATGACGAGTCGAGTTAGAGCAGCATCACGAGGTAGAATTGCAGGATGCTTCTGTTGATCTGAGTTTGGAGCATTTTCCAATCTCCCCCCTACTCGGATGATGCCATCGGTGTCTTGATAAGCCACCAACCGAGCAAATGGGTGATCCTTTGGCCATGATGCCTGTTTTGCGAGTAATTGGAGTTCAGAGTGGAAATGAATACGTTGAGTTTCCTTGATGCAGAACTGGAGTGCGAGGTTGATTTCAGTTGATGTGAGTGGACGAGCGAGAGTCGAGTGTGGTATGCGTTTGATTATATCGCGTACCCTCACACAGATTGCTGTAACTCTGAGCATACGCAATAGTGGGATTGGACGTTCCATTAATGTCCAAGACGAGTTGAGTGGTTGAGCCGAAACATAGAGTGATTTGACTGGACGTTCTTCCAGGTGAGTATCTGCATCTTTATGAATAGGACTGGTTGGCCAGGACGGCGAGTCTTCGAGCAACCATGATGGGCCAGACCACCATAGTTGATGAGTTTTAAGCTGACTGGTTGTCAAGCCTCGAGTTGCACAATCTGCTGGATTGTCAGTGCCAGGGACAAACTTCCAGTGGCCATCTGGAATTAGTTCTTGAATGAATGACACCCTATTCCTGACAAAGTCTTTCCAGCGAGACGGGTGCGAGTGTATCCACGTGAGCGTGATTGATGAATCGGTCCAGAGATATGTTGGCACATGCGAGTAGTTGAGTGTAATCTGGCAGTGTTTGACGAGCTTTGCCAACATGTGAGCCGCGGTGAGTTCCAAGCGTGGAATCGTTAGGGGTTTCAACGGTGCCACCTTGGTTTTAGAGCAAAGCAGCGTAACCTTTGCCCTCTGAGTTCGAGTTGTCGGTAGGACCTTGATAAATACTGCCGCAGCCATCGCCAATTGCGAGGCATCGGAGAATCCATGGATTTCTAGAGCCGAGTTCGTGGACGAGTGGATCCATCTGGGAATCTTGATGATATGAATCATATCGAGTTGAGTTTTGAATGAAGTCCATTTCTGTCGTAATTCTGCAGGCAATGGAGTGTCCCAGCCGAGTTTTACAAGCCAAAGTTCCTGCATGAACATTTTGGCTTGAATTATGAGTGGTGATAGGAATCCCAGTGGATCAAAGATCTGAGCAATCTCTGATAGAATTGCACGCTTCGTGCATGGTTGAGTTGAGCATGGTGGCGAGTGTTTGAAAGAGAATTGATCCTTGTTTGAAGACCAGTACATCCCAAGAATTTTGGTGCTGACTTCTGGATCCTCTATTTTGTATTTTGTAATCGCTTCCGCACGATTGAGCTGAAGTAGTTTGCGATGATTGCTTGCCCATTTGGCGAGTGGGAATCCGCCCGCCTTGCACAGACCCTCGATATCATCTGCAACTGCTTGCAGTGACTCGAGATCATCTGCGCCTCCGGAAATGTCGTCGACATACCGTCCTTTTGTGAGTGGATCGATTGCGAGTGGGAATCTATGTCCTTCATCTTCGACCAATTGGAGCAGGGCTCGAACAGCAAGAAATGGAGCTGATTTCGTCCCATAAGTAACTGTGGTGAGTTTGAAGGGGATGATGTTTCCTTCCTTATCAAACCAGAGTATTTGTTGCAGGCCTTGGTCCTTTTCGTGAACCAAAATCTGTCGATACATTTTGGTAACATCTGTGATGAAGATGAACCGGTGTTGTCGCGAGCTGATGAGTACGTCGAAGATGTTAACGAGTAATTTTGGCCCGGTATGCATGATGTCGTTGAGTGAGAGTCCTGAACTGGTTGGTTTTGAGCCGTTGAAGACCACACGGATCTTGAAGTTGTTGTTGTCCTCCTTCAGTACCCCATGGTGGGGTAGGAAGTATTGAACTGATGATGTAGATGATGCCGCAGGCACCATATGCTTGAGTTCGAGATATTCTGCCATGAAATTCATGTAGAGTGTTTTGAGCCGAGCATCATGATCAAGCCGTCGCATGAGATGTTGTAAGCAGCGACGAGCTGCTGTGTATGAGTTCCCCAATTGTTGCGGGTCTGATATCAATGGCAGTCTGACGATGTATCTGCCAGAGCTGTCTCGAGTGTGAGTGTCCCGGAAGTGAGCTTCACAAGCCTCTTCTTCGGGAGTTAATGAGCGTAATTGAGTTGAACTGACCTCTTCTTGGAGCCAGAACCGAGTTAATAAGTCTTGAAGATCTTGATCATGATGATTGGAGACAGCATGATGAATTCTCAGTGGTTTGTTGAGCCGAGCTTGGACTGGACCAATGAGAATCCAGCCAAAAATTGTATTCTGGGCGAGTAATCCAGGAGGTTTGCACTTGATGATCTCGCCAGTGATGACCTGGCCGTAGTAATCAGCTCCAAGGATGACATCCGTTGGACCTGGGGTTCCAAACTCTGGATCTGCGAGCGTGAGATGCGAGTACTGTTCCAAGTCGGTGTTTTGGATTTGGTCAGATGGTAATTGAGCAGTTAAACCACTGAGGATGTGAGCCTTTATTGTGAGTGATTGATCCGAGTGGTATGAACGCAGAGTGAGAGTTGCACACCCTCTGGTATGGCCAGCCTTGGCTGCACCGATCCCTAGGATAGTAAGGTGTGATCGAGCACGAGAAATATTGAGCATTCTTATCAATGAATCTGAAACAAAGGATATCTCAGAACCGGTATCTAAGAGAATGCGTATTGGGTGAGTACTTAACTTGGTCACTACGTAGACTTGACAAGTTGCTAGTAACGTAGCGTAATGATGAGTTTGAGTACAACCAGTTGTTGAGTTCTGAGTGGGCGAGTGATGAGTACGAGTGCTGCGATCATGAGTATGTTGAGCTTGAGTGTGGGCAAGAGTGTTGTTTGAGTGCGGTGAGTTTGTAGTAGGCGAGTGCGAGTGCATGTCGAGTGCTTGAGTGTCGTGCGGAAGCGCAAAGTCTTATTGAGTTTGAGCAGGAGCACCTCGAGTTTGCGTTGCAGGGATTCCTGGGTGAATCATCGAGTGGTGCTGTTCCTGACACACTCTGCAACGGAATGGTGAGTTGCATGACTCGACTCGGTGATGTCCAAGACAGTTTGGGCATAATCTGGCTTGGATCACCAGCTGAGTGCGTTGTGGTGGAGTCATTTTGCCAAACTGGTCACATCTGACCAGGTAGTGGTCACCTTGGCACAGGTCGCATGGATACTGTGCTTTAGCCACCACTTTGGGTTGAGTGCTTGTTGGTGTAGATGCTCCAGCCGATTTTGGAGCCGAGGATGTTGCCATATGAGCATAGGAGGTCTTATGGCCTTTGGAGCTTGAGTGCGAGTTCGAGTGACTGGATTTGTGCTGGTCACCAGCCTTGGCAGTACTTTCTTCGTACCTTTCTTGAGCACGAGCACGATCCGTCAGGAATTGACGCAACTGTTTGAGTTTTGGGAATTCCACCGAAGATCCCAGAGACAGTTCCCAATGTTCGCGAGTCGAGCGGTCGAGCTTGGAGATGATTATGTGAGTGAGAAGGTAGCAATCTCCTTCCTGGAGGTTGACCTTCTGGGCGAGTAATGCATTGATCGCCTCGTGGGTCTGATCAATGAGCGAGTATAGTTGTTTTGATGAGCGCGATGTGAGTGCTGGAAGGTTGACCAGCTTGTCGAGCTGAGCACCGATGAGTAAGCGAGGTACATCATACCGTTTACAAATGGCACCCCAGGCGAGTGAGAAGCTTTCGTTACACATGGTTGTGTTGGCGATTGCTTGAGCTGCCTGCCCTGTCAGGTACGGCTTCAAATAATGGAGACGTTCGACGTCCTCCAGGCCAGTGCGATTGATTACCACGGACTTAAACATGTCCCTGAATTCTGGCCACTTGGCATAGTCGCCAGAGAATGGAGTGATGTTGAGTGGAGCAAGATTGACGCTGCTCTGTGGGCGTTGAGTCGAGTTCTGAGCTTGAGTTGGTTGAGCTGGAGTGTCGAGTTCGTGGATGAGTGTAGATAGGCGAGTGCGAGCTCCCAGGTAAGACCTGTATGTTACATCAAAGATGCCATCTTTGATGTACGAGTGTTGGAGGAAGTCCTCCGTTGCGTTGGATGCCAGGTAGTCGTGGATAACGGAGAATTCCTGCCACTCCTGGGTGAGTACGTCGAGTCGAGCCTTGAGTGATGCTGCACCTGCCGCAGCGGTGAGTGCTGAAGCACGAGTTTCAAAGTCAGATATCAGCCTCAGTCTGGACAGTTGACCGCTGATCCTGAGTTCGAGTTCGCATCCCTTGGCGGACTTCCTGCGAGTACGCTTCTTGGGATCTTGAGTGTCGAGTGCCTTGCGAGTCTCCGCATCAGTGATGTCGGAGTCGCTGGGATTGCCTGGTGGTTTTGGTGTTATCCCAGTTGGCGTGGTCGAGTGCTCATCACTTCCGGTGATGATGACGTTCGGAGTGATTGGGAGAGAGGGAGAATCGTCCTTGGGCGCTCCATCTCCCGTCGAGTTCTTTTCATCAGCCATTGAATCTGATGAATTAATTGTGAAATTAGAATTTATAAGAGTTTGAGAACACGAGTTTTGTCTGTGATCACTTTTACGCGGTTTTCACCATCCGATCCGGCTCGAAGGACCATAATGTAAAATATTAACTTAAAAACTACATTAAATATTTATTTGCTGGATCGGGATGGTGAAAGAAATAAGAAGTCACTGATTTGGTGTATTGTCCATATTTAATAAAAATAAATCACAGATAATAGCGTAGAGTACAAGAGTCGATCACGAGTTCATATTAGAGCACTTATTGAACATTATTCGATTGCATTTGAGTTTAATTGAGTTTATATAAATTGCATGGCACCGTACACATGAAATATTATAATTATACATAGAGCGCAGTTGAATTAAAGATTGAGTATTTGAGTTTAATAGATTATGAGTTTTATATAATTTACACGGCACCATACACGTGAATTAATTTATACAAAAGAGCGCAATAAAGAGTAAGTTGTTAACAATTAATGATTTACAAATATCATCAACAGTTCGAGTATACATTTTGTCACAATTAATTTTGATGCGCGACATTGAGAACGAGTAAGAGCCGAGTATGAACTTAATAGATGCTTAGCGAGCCGAGTCTGAACGTATAATAATTACTTTGCAGTCACAAATAATATTTGATATTGATTTTTGAGATTAAGATTACTGGATGACTGAATGATGACGTCAGTCATACCAGTTGACATCGAGTACGAGTAAATAATTAAGCAATGAGTAATAAAGTAAATTGTAAATTGCAATAATTATTTGTGGCTGCAAAGTCACGTGGTGGCGAGTATGTGAATGAATATAGCCCGCACGTTAGTTTAACACGCGGTCACCACAGCAATGAGCACAGAGTTTATATATGAAAAACCGGATATAATTGAAGAATATAGATGATAACAAATACATGGTGTATCAGCGAGTTACAATTAGAATGATGTACTTGATAGTGTAGAGTAATTAACACGATGTAATTGAATTACAATAAAACTGGTAGCACGTGGTGTTCTATCACAAGTGTTGTAGAGTAATGCCAGTTGCCGCGTAGCTGGCTATCGAGTTGAAATTCCGAGTATCAGAGGGCGCGTCGATAGCAGCACCTCTGGTATAGTAGAGCGTCGAGTTATCAAATGTTCTGGCGCGAACATTTGAAATTTACGCAACACCTCCATACTTCCATACCTCATTTGGGATTCTATCCTCTCCCATCGCTTTATTTTCCTTCAGTCCTTTCAATACCTCTCTTAATTCTTGAAGAGATATATCCTCCTCCTCATCCCCTATGATCACTCCTTCCCTTTCCTCCACACCTATTCTACTTTCCACCCCCCCTAACAATTCTCTAAAGTATCTATCCCATTCTTTTCTCTCAATACTTTCATTAACTCTCTTCCTTTTCTTCCTACCTTTGTTTACCACTTCCCATACCTGTCCCTCTGACCTTATTGCTTTAATCTCCTCCTCCCATCTCGCCTTTTCTGCCCGCTTTTTTTCCTCACATAACTTTCTAAATCTTCTCTTCTCGTCCTTATATTTCTCTACATCTCCTTTCTTCTCCTTTACTGCCCTCAGACTCTCCTTTACTCTCATTTTTACTTCCTTACACTCCTCATCCCACCAACCATTCATACTTCTTTTACCTCTCACCTTCTCAGTCTCCTCTATACCCTCCCTTACCTTCTCCCTTAGCATCCCCCATTCTTCCTCTACTCCCTTATCCCCCCCTCCCCACCCCCTAAGCTTTTCTCTAAACACCTCTATCCCTCTCTTCGTCCATACCCCTCTACTCACTCTGTCACCCCTTCTACCTCTATCACTAGATTTCTCCCTCCCTCCTCCCTTAATCCAGACTACCACTGGTAGGTGGTCCGAATCCACTTTCTCTAACACCTCCATCCTCCTCACTCTTTCTTTTACCTCTTCACTCACCACTATATAGTCTATAACCGAACACCCCCTCTCCCCCATGAATGTCCAATTTCCCTCTTCGTCACCCTCCGTACACCCATTTAGAAATCCCCATCCTCCTCCCCCTATAAGACTACACAATTTCCTCCCATCCTTATTTTCTACCTTATCTTTTGACCTTCGATCTATTCCCCTTTTTCCGTCGATTCCTACCCTTGTGAATCCCCCTTCCTCCCCTGTTCTCGCGTTGAAATCCCCCCCTATTATCACTTTCCTTTCCTCCCCTTCTCCTTCTATCCAGTTCGCCATCAACTCTAATTTTTTATCACAGTCCCCATTTATGTAAACCCCTACTATCCACCACCATTCATTCCCCAGTTTCACCTCTCTTTCTATCCATCCATTCTCTCCATTGTTTCCCTGTTTTCCTATTTCTAGTTCCTCCTTGATGCCCAACAACATCCCGCCTTTTGCTCTCCCCTTTCCTTTATTCTTTACCGCGTCCTGCACCACCCACTTATACCCTTTTTTATGTTTTCCATTTAACTCCTTCCATCCTCTTTCATCCAGCCATGTTTCTATTAATACAATCACATCCCATTCTTTTATGCCCATCCAAAACTCTTCATCCTTATTTTTCAATCCTGCTACATTCCAAAACCCTATCTTATATACCTCTAACTTTTCTTCTCCTCTCCCCCCCCCGTATTCTCTCCTCTTCTCTCCCTTCCTCCCTGTCCCTTAACCTTATTCGTTTCCCTTTTTCTCTATCCACTCCTCCCCCACTTCGTCCCAGATTTTCATCTCCCCATTCACCCATATTTTCATATAACCTACCTTCACCCTATTTCCCTTTAATCTTTCCCTCTGTGCCTCTCTCTCTATCTTCCACCTTGTCCTCCTCTCATCCACCGTTAGATCATCCTCAATTCTTTCCCGATCCCCTTTCAGCTTGCTTTTCGCCTTCATAACTTCCTTTTTCTTTTCTATCCCCGCCAGCTCCACCCACACCATTCCTCGTATTTATTAATTATTATGTATTTTAATTTATCATGATTATTTTATTTACAGTGAACTACGTGGATATGTAGATTTAATTGAAGGGATGAAGACTGTAAATACCGGTCCACCTGGAAATAAAAAACCGTCATCGTTATTCAAAGTAGTCATCAACAACGGAAACCGTTCACGAGTACGCCCTAACGGACCCAAATTACGGTAAATTACGGTAAACCCACCGTAAATTACGGTAATTCACCGGAAAATACCGATTTACCGTGATTTACGGTGAATTTATCGTAATTTACGGTGGATGTATCGTAATTTACGGTGGATTTACCGTAATTTACGGTAAATCTACTCGAATTTTACGGTATTCTACGGTAGATTTACGGTAAAAATACCGTAAATTTACGGTAACTTAGGTCTGCTAGGGCGTTTATTATTTTGGGGCGAGCTCGCTTTAAAATACTCTCCGCTAATACAAGATCGTACCATAAGAATAAAATTTTTAAGTATTTCAAGTGATTATTTAATTTAAAATATATCATATAATGTTTATTTATATTTTCAGATCATGACAATCTCGCGAGGACGGACGACTCTTCCTAACCTACGCTACCGTAACGCACATGAAACCACTGCACATCTCGAGGTGGTGATGCTTTCCGGGACAACCATTACAATCGACACAGCTAAGTTTGAAGACGAGATAACCAACATTGCGGACATTCCTGTAGTGAACATTGAAGATGTCGTGAATACTGATGGAAAGATGTGTAAGTGAAGTCAAATTACCCTATCCCAAAGTTCTCATAGAATCCACTCAAACGGGTAAAAAACCGCATAAGATCCAATAAAGTTGCATTTGTTTCTATGCAGTTTTTGGCCCATTTGAGTGGATTCTATGGAATCTTTTAGACATAGTAATTGAGTGAAATGTCAATCATTCAATATTGTTTTTTTCTCTATTACAGATGTTGAAGGGTATCTCAAACAACCTTTTGCAAAGGTAACGGCGTATGGTGGCATTCATGGAGGGGGTGTCATTGTCAGCGAAAAGTTCAAATTACAAATCAAAGTCATCCGTTACGACGAGAGGAAAGAATTCAAGAAAGGATGCTTTCTACGTATTTTGGGGAGAGTTACTTTACATGCTGGTAAATAATTGACACTATTACCATTTTTACTTAGTTCAAAATTTTTAAAAGCCTAAGGGCAATTTATATATTTTTTTTTCTATTATAGAAGGTGCTCCTATACTAACAGTTCAATCAACAGAAGACATTACCCTCATGGACAAAACTACACCATTGACTGAAAAAGATCTCCGCACCAAAGGTTTCCAGACACCTAAACGCAAACATGAAGGATCCACGGATGAGTGTTCAAACAAAAGATCACCCTTCGACTCATAAATTATGTCTTTCAATTTTGAATCTTGGTATGTTATTTTATCTTTTGTTTTCTGATATTATTCTGCTTACGTTTAATTGAGGCCGTTCTCAGATAGTGCCCCTCTTCCACTCTTTGAAAATTTTCAATGATCTTCAACTGTCATAAGCGTACCAAAATTGGATCATTTAATTAAAAAAATAATTGAAGAATAAATTAAAAAATAAATCGTAGCTGCGATTTCACCGAGATGATAATTTTAAAAAAAATCACTTTCAGTTGATATCATTTAGAAGTTAAACAAAATTTGTTAAATTTAACTGCTATTTGATACCAACCAAGTAATTTTCTCTCAATTCTATATCTCGGTGAAATTGCAACTACGTTATATTTTTTTAAATTAAGGTTTTATGTATTTTTTTAACTAATTAAATTTTTAGTACGATTATGACAGTTGAAGGTCACTACACAATTACAAAAAGTGTGGGGCACTGTCTAAGAATGCCCTTAATTATTCGGAAGTAGGCCTCTTATTATCATGAATTCATGAAGATTTTATAATGTTCACTATCGATTTTCTTGATCCAACTGCGATATATATTCAACTGTAACATCATTGATGGCATGAGTCAGTGATTTTATATAAGACTATGTTTTATAGTAAAATAATACGATGACCTGATTAGATAGTAATTATTTCTAAGAATTTAATATAAGTAAGTGTCACTCAATGAGTTACAGTTGAATTTATTTCTACGTGGTATAACTTAATTATATGGATCTTATCAGTAGTTAATCATAACGTTTAATATACCGAGAAGAGAACAAATATTAAATTTTATTTTATTTTTTTTTTGCATCTAAAGTTTGATTTAAATTATTTTATTTATTTACATGTAAAGTTTGACTTACATTATTTTGTTTTTGGTCATTTAACGTTTGACTTAAATTATCTCATTTTTGTGCATCTAAAAGATAATTTTATGTTTTATAAAATGAGCTTATGTACTGTTTCAACACGTAAATTACAATCTTTTTAATTTATGTGACTCGAATACGAGTCTCGACACAAAGTGTCTAAAAATGTGTAATAGATATACTAATAAGCTAAATACTGTTATTAATAAATAAAAAAAAATGATAAAAATACAATACATTGATTTTCAAGCAGTTTGTCTATTCCTCTTTCCGATACAATATTATAATATTTTTTTATTAATATTATTAATTTCAATTTGTGCTTAATGCTGTAGTCATAGATTCATTTATGGTGAAAGTCTGTAAAATTTCCTGCCCAGTAAGTACTTTCCCTTCAATGCTGTTCAAATTTTTATTATAATATAATATGAATTTTTAAAATTAACCGCAAGTTGCTGTCAATATACAGCCATAGGTAGACGTAAAGTTAACCCTGAAGATTGCGGAAAAGTCAAGTTTTTGCCAGTAACTTTACACCAACCAGCGCCTAAAAATTTCATGAACCTTCAATTAACATGATTATCAGAATGTCTATTGATGTTATAGGTACCATTAATATTGCAGATGTGATAGTGCAAAATTATAAATTACCATTTAATATAAAAATGATTTTTTTTTATATTTATAAGTATACAAGAGATGGGACGAGTGATTTTTTGAATTCTCCCGCGATTGAGCCATTTGAAAACATAATGCTGTAGTCTGATTATCCGCCTCGAAACACTGGGACACCTGCAATTTACCCGGGAAAATTAAAATTCAAAATCAAATTAGTAAAATGAAATAAATAACTATTAAAAAAAAAAAAATGTATAAATTAACAAGCGTAGTGGTTAAAGTAACAATTAAGTGAACTGATCTTAGTATTTTGAATATGAATAATTTTTGTAAATAGTATCAATATATATATAAAAATAAATTTATCATTCATTGATAAAAAATATACATGAAAATCGGTTTTATCATGCTTCCTGTCTGCATGCAGTAAATTTTGAGGACGTGCCGTATAATAAAATTAATTTTTATTTATGTTTTTTATTAATTAACCATTAATTTATTTTGTTATTTATATCGATACTATTTATAAAGATTTATATTCGTTGCATTAAAATTTGTTCACTTAAATTTCATTGTAATCAGCACACTTGATAATTCAGTAAATTTTTTTTTATTGGTTATAAATTTTTTTTCTAAAAAATTCACTATAAATTTAAATTTTCCCGGGTATCTGGTGGGCGTCGCAGTACCCCAGGTGATGAGCGCGAACACACCATAAGATTGACATTGACAGCGCCATCCTTATTTACATCCCAATCGTACCGCTTTTATAACACTGAGATAGTACTTCTTCTATGTTCCCATAGATCTGACTACACTCCGTGTTCAGTGTACAACTTTTTTGTAAAAGTTATATCGAATCATTTGTTAATTATAACCTTATATTAAAGTGAGTTAATTCACTTACAAGTTAATATAAAATTTACTGATATTTTAATTATAAAAATGGTATATCGCCATTTTTTTTAATCACATAATTATTTGAGAGGTTATCTGCTGTGTCATTTTAGAACATTATCTTCGGCAATACAATTATTCTGATTATCAATTGTTAATATAATTTTTATTAATTATCAGTTTCGAAAGATTTACGGTGCATATTAACAATATTATTGTTTATCATTGGAATGAATAAACCTTTCGACGTCACGTAAGTATTTTTATTATTCAATTGTTGCATTACGAATATAATTAATTGATATCAAGTAGTTGATTTCTAAAATTTATTAAACGCGCATCATTAAGTGGGTATTAGTGACGAATAAAATTTCCTCCAACACAAAGTAGTTTTGAGCTTATAATGATTTCTTTTTTTAAATAAAAAATTGAAAGGAAAAATTTTTATGTCATTTATATAGGTTTAGTTCTAACCTCTTTAATTGTTTACTTTCATTTCTATTCGGTCATCTAATCTTGAGTATATAAAATTTTAAAATTCTATTTAGCTTATCTTATTTAACGTGATTATTTTAATAACGGTTTCACAATTATTATTAGAACAAATTTATAATATTTAACTGTTTATTTTTTTAAAAGTAAATGTATTTTTGATTATATTGTATAGATTTACATAGTGTATCACGTACTTTTTAAGTTATTTATTTAATGACAGTTTAACCAGAAACAAAAAATTCAATTTATACCAATGTCATTAAAAATTCTTTTTAAAATAACTCATAAATATCTAATTTTTTATAATCGTGATTGTACAAGTATGTCTTATATACTTATTACCCATTGTTTTTATTTAGTATTCTATCTGTATTAAAGCCTATGTTACGTCCCAGCCTGCTCATCAGATGGCTCTGCCAATTTTTAAATCTTAAATAATAATAGACCGACCTGAGACCCGCCAAATCGATATATTTAAATAATAGAATAATAAAATATTTTCTTTATAATAAATATTAATAAGTATGCACTTAAAAATAGTCAAATAGATAAGATATTTTTAATGCATTATAATATTTATTCATCATCAATTTCTCTAAAAGAATGTTAATGAATAAAAATAGATAAGAATAATTGTACGACAAATAATGACTGTTAAAAGAATATAAAAAGTGAAATTAGTTTTTCCACGAAAAAGCGAAAACATTGAAAAACATCGTCCGACTGCTGACGCAACAGCATCCGCGTCGAACGATGATAACGAACTCCCTCTTTTTGGGAATAAGGCCCTCAAACCTTATCCCACTTTTCTCTAGGGTGTTGGCTCATGTAAAGATATAAAAAGCCGATGCCCAATCCATCACTCTCTCACATCAACCAGAAATATTAGTAGTGCGGTTTATAACACGCAAGTAAACTCCCGGTTTAATTTAATTATATTATTCTTTTGACACGAAGTTATTTGTCACATAATAATTGTAAACTCAAGTGTATATTTATCCAAATTCTTCGACTATTCTATTTTATATGAATAAATCAAACATATTTATTCATTAAATCACGACCAAGTTATTTCGAGCTTTCGAGAACTACCCCGTATCCGAAGATCTACAGTCACGTCCAATTCAAATAATTCGCGCCGGCAACTCACAAGCCGACACGACTCCAGGACGTAACAACTATATATAATTAAAATTGGTGGCAGCGACGGACTCGAACAGCCTCGAAGTAGCCTGGTGATTTTCAAACGAAGAATTCAAAAATCCGGAAATTTTTTTTTTTTCCGTAAATCAGAAAATTTTTCATCACAGTGAGTAAATTTAAAAAACAGAAATTTTTTTAAACACACATATTTTTGAAGTAAAAATTTCGAAAATTTTTTTTTACGAGAATTAAATTGTGAAAATTTAAATTAAAATTCAAAATTAAATCGCGGAGTTTAAACAAAAGTAATTAACAAAAATTAAATAAAATTTAAAAACTAATATCAAGAATTTAATAAAAAAAAAAAAATAAATAATAAAGCCGAAGTAAAATTAATAAATTTTTAACAAAATAAAAGTGAGAGTTTTTTAAAAAAAAAAAAAAGAAAAAAAAACAAAATAAAAATCAAGAAACATCAAGAGATCATAAATATATAATAACAGCATCGAATATATACATTGAAAATATTTTCTACGAGCATCATTCAATCATCAAGAAATTGAAAATTTTCCTACGGCGATTGGGCATATCGTCATTATCAACATCAACGAAAACTACGACAGCACTAGCAGAGAGATCAACGGCAGCGATAACAACGACAGCAGCGATTACGATCACCAGTGCACTAGCAGCTTATACCTGTATATTCAATTAAGTAGTAAGTCAATTATATTGTTGAATTTTTTTTTTTTTTCCTCTGTCTTTTAAATATATATATATAAAATGAGTATCGAAAAAATGGAAACCTCCCTTATGGAGACCCAGAACGAAATAACAGCATTAAAAGCACAAATCGAACAATTAATAGCAGAAAAACAAGAAATGAAAAATAAATTTGAAGATAATTGTCAAGCAGCCATTGCACATCAAATAAAATCACATTTCGAAAAAAATCCACCCGTAGGTGCTTCACACCAAACGCCTCAAAACCTTAACTTCACAAAAAATTTGATCACAGGAAATAAAATAGATTATAAAGACTTTTTGAAAACTATTCCAGACTTTGACGGTACAAAAGACGGTTACCCGATAGAATCATTCACTAAAGCATGCAAAAACGCTAAAAAACTTTTTAAAGACGAAATTGACGAAGAATTTCTAGTTAAATTATTACAGACCAAATGTAAAGGCGAACCTTTAAAAAGGGTTAGCAATTTAGACCCGACAAACATTGAAGATTTCATTTCATTCTTAAATTTACATTTTCGACATAGTAAAGAAGTTTCATTGTGGATGAAAGAATTTGACAATTTCCGACAAAACCCAAACGAACGCGTTATAGACTTTAATTACAGAGTAAGTCAACACTTACAAAGTACATTATCAGAAATCGAATATACCGACGGGGAAAATAAAATAGAAAAAGCTACGCTAGCTAGAGAAACCGCAATTCGATCGTTTATGTCAGGTTTACACCCGAAATTTGCTATTTTCTTACAAGAGGATAGATATTCAGACCTCGAATCTGCGACAAAATCTGCCGAAAAAGTAGAAAGACAACTACAACAAATGAAAAATGTCGACAACTTTTTCAAAGTATATGACTCCCATGCTACAAAAGAAAGTAAAGATTATTATCATATTCCTTCAGATAACAAACTTGACCCTCGAAATACTCGGGACAATAGTAATAAAAATAATTATCGTCAGAATTCTTATAATAATACTCAAAATTACACAGAAAAACAAAATAAATATCAAAATAAAAATCATTCAATAGAACAAATCATTAAATTCTGTAAATTTTGTAAAAGAAATAACCATAATATTGACGAATGTAGAGCCTTAATGTATAAAAATAAAACTGAACTAAGACCAGATCCAAATAAAAATATTTTAAAGTGTAGCTATTGCAATATGAATGGTCATTCAGTTAATAATTGCCGTAGAAAAATTTACAACGAAGGAAAACGCGACGGGTTAAATTCAAATCAGAATACGAATACGGGAAACGACAAAACGTTTCCTCGTACAGGCGCGCCGATGGGAAACGTAGCAGCGCAGCGCCAGATACCACACCCAAACTAAGATTACCATCAAAAACTTATTCCGTAGGTGCTATAGCAACTGACTATAAGCCCACGTCGATTATGCTTAGATCTAAAGATATAATATCTAGTTATGGAAAAATTTTAATAGACACCGGCTGTAATTTAAATTTGATAAAATATGGAGAAGTAAAATATAAAAAATTAATTGATGAATCTTATTGTTATAAATTAAATGGTGTCTCTGAAGCTATCACTTTAGGTAGAATAAAAATAGAAATTTTCAATAAAAATACTTATTTCCACGTAATACCAGATGAATTTCCTTTAGATTATACGGGCATACTCGGCATGGAATTTTTACGAGAACATGGCGGAATAATAAATTTAGTAGATAATACGGTAACATTTCAACGCTTAAATAATTTACAAATGTCATTAACAGAAGGAGAATATTTCGTTTTAAAAGCTCGTACAAAAACAGCAATGTTTGTTCGAGTAAATAGTAAACTAGAAGAGGGTTATACACCCCGTATTGAATTTGAAAACGGTATTTACGCAGGCGAAGCTTTAGTAAGTAATAATAACGGTATCGCTCATTTGTACGCGATTAATACTCTCGATAAAGATGTTAAAGTAAAAGTACCCGTAATTCCTCTGTACCCTTTCGGGACAAGCGAAGACGAGGATACTAGCTTGACGCAAGACGACACGGATAGATACGATAACAGTACTCGGACGCGGGGAAATCGTGTTGATAAGGTGTTAAAACTTTTGCGTTTAGAACATTTGAATGAGGAAGAGCGTAAAGCAATAGTTTCTCTTGTAGAGAAATACGCTGACCTGTTCCACATTCCGGGAGAACCACTGCGCGCGACAGAGACAGCAACCCATACTATACCTACTACCGACGACGTTCCTGTAAATACTCGACAATACAGACACCCTCCTGCACAGAAAGACGAAATAGAAAAACAGATAACGGAATTAATGTTAATGGATATAATTGAACCTTCGACCTCACCGTATAATTCTCCTTTATGGATAGTACCCAAAAAGGCTGACTCTAAAGGCAATAAAAGATGGCGTCTAGTAATTGATTATCGCAAATTAAATGATAAAACTGTTAAAGATGCATATCCACTACCGTTGATAAATGATATTCTTGATCAATTAGGTGGTGCGATTTATTTTTCAGTATTTGATTTAAAATCCGGTTTTCATCAATTGAAAGTAGATTCTAAAGATAAACACAAAACAGCATTTACAACTCCTCATGGTCATTATCAATTTAATAGAATGCCATTTGGACTTAAAAATGCTCCAGCAACATTCCAAAGGTTAATGGATTTAGTCTTGCGCGGGTTACAAGGAGCTGATCTCTTTGTTTACTTAGACGATATCGTTATTTACGCACGTTCTCTAGAAGAACACAACACTAAATTCAATAAATTAGCCGAACGCTTGCGAAGTGCGAATTTAACTCTACAAGCCGATAAATGCGAATTCTTAAAAAAAGAAGTAATCTATTTGGGCCATCTTATATCTGCCGACGGTGTCAAGCCTGATCCGGATAAAATAAAAGCAATTAAATGTTTTAAAACACCCGGAAGTACGACTCAAGTGAGAGAATTTCTCGGACTTGCTGGTTATTATCGGCGATTTATTAAGGATTTCGCAAAAATCTCTAAGTGCCTATCTGATCTTACAAGTAAAAACGCAAGATTTACATGGACGCCTGAACATCAGGTAGCTTTTGAAACCTTGCGGGATAAACTATGTACAGCTCCGATATTGCAATATCCAGATTTTTCGAAACCATTTATATTAACGACCGATGCATCTAACTACGCAGTTGGAGCAATCCTCTCACAGGGTAAAATTGGCGAAGACACAATTGTCGCAACAGCTTCTCGTGTGCTTAACAAACATGAAAAAAATTACTCAACCACAGAAAAAGAAATGGTTGCAGCTTTATTCGGTATGAAAACCTTTAGACCGTATCTCTATGGCAGAGAGTTCACTCTTGTCACCGATCACAGACCGCTAGTTTGGGTAAATAATATGAATGACCCAACATCGCGTGTAATGAGATGGAGAGAACGGCTTAAAGAATTCGAGTACACTGTGTTATATAAGGCGGGAAAAATAAATACAAACGCGGACGCTTTATCGCGTAATCCAATAATCGAAAACCGTGAAACGTATCCTATTAAAATTAAATGGCGACCCGGTAAACCAGGAATCGCTAGATTACGGACTTCAGATCCTTCAGATGATGGTAAAGTTATAAAAAAGAAATCTAAATATCATAAAAATTCAGAGTCAAGTAGCTCAAATGAAAAATTAAAATCGAAAAATATTAATAAAAATAAATTAAGTTCAGAGGAAAATACTATAAATGATAAAATAATTTGCGATAAAAATAAAATTGCAACTAACTCAGTCGACAGAGTTAGAAAAATTAATTCAAAAATTCAAATTCTTGAGAAAAATACTCAAGCGGTCGATCTACAAGATTCGGTCGAAAAACGAAAAATTCTTGAGCAAAATACTCAAGCGGTCGATCTACAAGATTCGGTCGAAAAACGAAAAATTCTTGAGTCAAAAACTCAAGCGGTTGGGCCTAGAAACCCAGTCGTCAAACCCACTAGCGACGGCAATAGGATTAGCTACCCTAGCGACCGGCGGTTAGGTAAAAATAATAAAAACGGATATATCGGTAAAAATAAAAATTTAAAAAAGAAAAGATCTGAGCTCAGACGATATAATCCATATGAAAAATTTTCGAGTACTGAATCACTAAGCGAAGTTGATTACAGTAAAAATAAAAATAATAAAATAAATACAAATAATCCTCAAGAACTAAAATCCAATTTAATGAATAAAAATAATCAAAATAAAAGCAAGTTAGACCCTAATGAAAATTCAAATTCTATAAATAAATCTAACGAAAAAACGAAAATAAATAAAGAGTCTAAATCAAATTCAAATGTTTTATCAAATCCAGAATCAAATAAACCGATAAATCTCCCTGATTACTCTGACGTATCATCGTCATCAGGAGACATTTATGATGCGGTAGCTCTGAGAAAAAAACTCATGAAATATAACCCTTCGTGTTTAAGTGACGATTCTTACTTGACAGATTTCGGGTTGTCTTATATAAATTCTCCAAAACGTAAAAATTTACGTAATTTAACACCATCACCTCAATCTCTAAATCCACAGACACCTAAAAGTTACAAAAACACAAATACTCCATTATCATTATCACCAAACGTACAAACACAAAATACATCCACACATTCAGACCTAAATATACAAACAGATAAGAGAAATACAAAAATCGATAAAAATAAACCTATTCCTTCTCAAATTAAAAGAACGACCAAGATGGCAGAATTTACACCTTCTCCAGCAATACGTACACGTAGAAAAGTAAATAAACAAAGCAAAAAAATTGAAAAAATAATAATTCCAGAAACTTCAGACGACGAATCAAACACTGACGAAACAGAAATGACTGACTCAAAAATATATTCCGAACATTCAAATGACATTAGTACTGAATCACCAATTGAGACAATCCCTATCACTCCTAGAACTCCTATTAAACCCAAATCCGTAAATAATAAAGACATGGGAGGTGCAATCCCATGGTCTTCTGACGAAGGAGGCGATCACCCAAGAATTATGGACGTCTCCGCGTTAATTCATAACGAACCAGAAAATAAAATGAATATGTCAACTAATGACATAATGGAAAATTCTTTCACAACAGAACCCATGATAATAGAATCACCCGACGAAACAACGACTACAATAAACAACACATTAACACAGAAAAAAATAGCCAATAAAAATACAGTAAAGACACAAACAAATACTACTAAAACAAACCCAAATTTAAATAATACAGACAAAAACAGACCTCTCGGTACTGATACGGAACAAACACATACTAATAAAATTACACAAGAACTACGTAGATCAACTAGAAAACGTAAAATCAAAACATGTTCATGTTGTACAGATTACGACGAACACACACATTCACAGAAACAGATTCCAAATAAAATACAACATCTTGCGAATAACTTTAAAAATAAATCGAGAAAGTCAATTAGTAAAAATTCACAACCAAAATTGCCAGACATAATGGTTACTTTAAAAGCAATTAAACGTCAACAAAATTTAAATAGTAAACGGGATAATAATAGATTGTCAACAATAAACGAAAATCTAAGCCCTATAAATTCACAACAAACTATCTCACGTAAAGAATCACAAAATCCTACACTAAATTCACCTATCGACCAAAATTCAAAATCGCCTGAACGAATAAATTCATTCAACGACCTAAATTTCGATCAACAGATAAATTTAGTTGACGACCAAAATTTTGAACAAATAGAACAAACACATTCATTTAACGACCAAAATTTTGAACAAATAGAACAAACACATTCATTTAACGACCAAAATTTTGACGAACTCGAACAAATAAATTCATCTGATGATGAAGTAGACACACGACAAAATCTGACACAATTAAATTCAGACGGAAACCAAAACAATCCAAACAACGATGCGATTATAATAGCAAACGACAATTTATCTAACGAAGAAATAGATTCTGACGATGATTCATCCGTAGTTTCAGTAATGTCGAACGACTTTAGTAACGATAATATAATAGAGACTAGAGACAATCTAGAAATGCAAAAAAATAGTTATTTATGTTTTTTTAATACAGACGGTCCTGTTACAAGCGAAATAGGAAAACAATTATTATTGTCAGGATATTTAAATTTGAGTCCATTTGCTGATTATAAAGTAGGTCAAGTAATCAAAATGGGAACATCAAAAAAAAAGGTACTTGGGTTAGTTATTCAAAATAACAGCACAGACGCGGCTACCGAAAAAGATTATTGTAAAGCTTTTAAAAATTTAAAATTATATATGGAAAAATCAAAATTAAAATCAATTAGTGTTTCTCAGGGACGAAGTAATTTATCCAAAACTGTATGGTCAAAAATTAAAAGTATTATAGCTAGAACATTTAAAGGGACAGATATTAAAATAATCATTTGTAGAGATCAAATAATAATACCTCCAGTAGAAGAGAGACAAAAAATAATGGCAGAAAATCATGAGACCCCAATGGCAGGTCATAAAGGTGTCACTAAAACTTACAATAGAATTAGACAAAGATATTTTTGGGATAATATTAAAAAAAATGTTGAAGATTTTGTTAGAAAATGTATCAGTTGTCAGAAAAAGAAATTAGTAAGAATTAAAACAAAACAACCGATGGTAATTACTGATACATCCGCAGAAATTTGGGATAAAGTAGCATTAGATATTGTGGTACCAAATAAAACATCAGCTAACGGTTACTCATACATTTTAACGATGCAAGATGACCTTTCAAAATATTGTTTCGCAATACCTTTAATAACTATGACAGCAAAAGATATCGCAATAGCACTAGTTGAAAATTTCATATTAAAACATGGTTGTCCAAAAGTAATTTTGACAGACCAAGGTCAAGCTTTTATAGGTAAAGTAATGGGTTGGGTAGCTAAAACTTTTAAAATGAAACAAATAAAAACAACAGCTTTTCATCCTCAATCGAATGGTTCTCTGGAAAGAAGCCATCAAGTTTTAACAGACTACATTAAACATTTTACAAGTCATGACGATTGGGATAAATGGTTGCCTCATGCAACTTTCGCCTATAATACAAGTGTACACGAAGGTACGAAATTTACACCATATAGATTAGTTTTTGGTAAAGAAGCGCGATTACCATCAGAATTTTCATATTTAGATGATATCCCTACCTACGCGGATTACGTTAAAGAACTTGCAATTCGATTGTTAGAATCAAGAAAAGAAGCAAGAGAAAATTTAGAAAATTCAAAATTAAAATCCAAAGTACGATACGATAA
This sequence comes from Microplitis mediator, assembly GCF_029852145.1. NCBI lineage: Eukaryota > Metazoa > Arthropoda > Insecta > Hymenoptera > Braconidae > Microplitis > Microplitis mediator. The sequence continues at coordinate 19,548,931 of NC_079976.1, forward strand.
GAAAATAAATCCCGTAAAGTTTAAAATAGGTCAAAATATTTATTTAATTAAAAATCAGAAAGACGGTAAATTTGATGACAATTATTTAGGTCCTTACAAAGTGACAGACGTACTGCCAGACAAAAACGACATAGAGATAGAATACAAGCCAGGAAAAAGAAAAATTATCCATTGCGATAGAGCAAAAATTGCTCATTAAAATATTATTTTTTTTTTTTTTTTTACGAAGATTCACTATAATAACTATATTTTTTTTTATTATTATTAACCTATAAACGTAATATATAAAGAAAGATTTTCCAAGAAAAACGTATCACACTATTACAGATAAATAACGGAAAAATGGACAGCGCAATATATTTCTTAATCATGGGACAACTAATCATCTCTGCGTTACCAGCGAATGGTTTTATTGCATATGACTGCGGAGCTCCAGCTATGAACATCACCACGCTGTCATTATTGAACATTAAAGATTGCGACATCCCAATATCACAACCAGCAAAAACTGACACGAAAATACAATTACTCCAACTAGTAGAAATGTCACATATACAGGTAATTCAATGCAAAATAATATTGAACCGAGCCATATATAACTGCGGGCACTGGAGCCACGTATCAACAGTAGCCAACGGACACATGGAATACGTACAGGAAATATCTCGAGAAGCCTGTAAAGGAATCCTAGAAACTAAGACGTACCGAACTTACGAAACGACCATAAAAGACATCTTCTTAAATAGCACAACAACTCAACCAATAACTTTGGCTGGGAACGTGGACCTTAAAGGAAACTGTGAGGCGGGTAAATTTGCCGATCATTACGGTTCATGGACAAATGTAGTAGTCCACGGACGAATCTCAATTACAATCCAAGACTACCTCGCGCCAGTAAACTTACAAAAGAACGAAGTATTGTTGAGGTCAGGAGTAAAATGCGCATACTCAACGGGTAGCTGCATGGACACAGAGGGCGGAAACACTTACTGGAACCTACTAGAAACTGACCAGTGCAAATTTAATAGGTTCAAAGTACTCTACGAAGGACCTGCAGAGAAAATAAAAGACATCTCAATACCTAAATTCGGTCAAGAAATATACTCGGTAACAGCAAATCAAATCACTTTTGCACTATCAGTGAAAGGTTTCATTCCGGTTTGCGGCTACAAGATAATAAAAACAGAACACCCCAAATTATTTATAGTAGACAGCGAGGACAAACACTTCTTTCTGCGTAGAACGACTCTGTCAACAGAAAACATGGATATATTTGCATACGTTAACACGAAAATAGTTTATCTGGAACACCACCTCAGAAAAGAAATAACAGCTTTATATAATGACGTAATGCAGCAACAATGCGAACTAGAAAAACTGATATTACATAATACCTTAGCACTAGCCTCTGTGAATCCAGCAGAATTCGCGTTCCATTTCATGAAACAACCAGGATACATCGCACACTTGGCGGGCGAAGTAATACGACTAGCTAAGTGTGTACCAATAGAAGTAAAGAATAGGAAAACAACAGAATGTTTTCAAGAATTACCAGTAATTAGAGGAGAACAGGAATACTTCATGCTACCTAAAACACATGTTTTAGTTAAAACCGGAAACCAGATTGACTGCAACTCACTGATACCCCCGCTTTACAATATAAACAACGCCTGGTACCAACTACTTCCCCAAATATCACCAGCAACGGCGCCAGAGGAAATAGCGACGAGAACAAAGATGTCCTGGAAGTATACCAGCCCAGCAAACTTAGCAACAGGAGGAATATACTCTGACGACGACTTGGACAGATTGAGAGAAAATATGATGTTTCCTATAGAAAAACCAGCAATTTTAAATACAATAGCTAGAGGAGCTATAGGGCAAGAAATAAATTCCCAAGGAATATCATTAAGCAAACTTATAGACACAAGTGAAATAATGGAGAAATTACAAAATACATGGGGAAAAGTATATAACTTTTTCAACATAATAGGATCATTCAGCACTACATTATTAGGAATCTGGATAACAGGCAAAGCATTCAAATTTATAATTGACACAGTAATGCACGCTTTGGCGCTGCACTCAGCTTTCGGTTGGAGTCTATGGTTGCTCGGTGCCATTTGGGACTCATTGACAAACTTCCTACTACATAGAAACTACGCACACAGCGCCAAAACTACGGACGAGAAAACAGACCACACAGAATTACAAGTACTTATCGACAATGGAAAACAAGAAGAAAAACTAGAAAAAATAACACAGAAGGTTGACTTACCTACTATCGATGAAAATAAAAAGAACAAAATTGAACCTAACGACACACGGTCTATATCAGAAATAAAAATATTCCCATAAAATAAAATAACTAATAATAAGAAAAGGGTTGAATAATAAAAAAAAGTATATATAGTAAAATTTTTTTTAAAAAAAAAAAAAAAAAAAAAAGGAATTTCTTTTTATTTTTTTTAATTAAGTAGATACATATAATAATTACCTTACTTACTAACTAAACAATCAATGAATATTACATTAAAATTAACAATTACAAATATTTTTTTTTATAAAAAAAAAGAAATTAATTACATTTAAACTAAGAAAGTTTTTAACGTACAAAACTAAACTTTTAATGAAGATAAAAAAAAAAATAATAATAAATAAATAAATAAATGGATAATTAAAAATAAAAAAAAAAAATGATAATAGAAAATTTTTTTTTGCTAGTAAATTATAACGAAAAATATTAATAAAGAAAAGAATAATAAAAGAAAATATACTAGAACAAAAAAAAAATAGAAAAGAAATAATGATAATAATTAAAGGAAAATAAAAAAAAAGGAAAAAGAAAAAAAAATCTTAAATAACTTAATTAGAAATAATAATAAAAACATTTTTTTTTTCATCCGACGACTTCACGAGCCGCCATTTATTTAGTTTGAATACAAAATCTTATAAATGAAAAAAAACAATTTCTTTTTCTCCGGTTAAAATAAATTTAGTCAGAAGCGTAGAAATACTCCAATGACGGGAGCTCACTCCACGCAGGATGAGCCCAATCAGCAGCTGGATGATCGCATCCCCAGCGGCCCTCGTGCATCCAGCGAATCCCGATGTAGTCGAAATCATCGGACTCGGTGATATCAGCCGGCCGCATCAGCCGCTGCTGGAACCACTCGTTCCGATCAGCTTTCCGCTGCATTCTCCTTCGCGCCATTGAATCAACGGAGACCATGCCCTTGATATCAACACGATACTCAGGCTAAAAAAAGAAAAAAAAACACAAACGTAAATAAAAAAAAAATAAAATTACAAATAAAATTACAAATAAAATTTCGATAGTAAAAATATAAATTAAACAATACAAAAAAAAAGGGGGGTAAAACTTACATTTTTTACTAGGCAAATAAAATTAAATAAGTCGAACAATTTCTGAAAGGCGGACACCACCCTTTTAAAAGTCCGGCGGCTGACGGAAACACGCCGTCCGCACCGGGACGCCTGCCCGACCCACAGAAGGACCCGCAGGAGACAAATCCACATCCCGGTTAATGTTAACTATATAGAAAAAAAAAAGAAACAAATAAATAAATACATTTGAATATTAATACTCAAGTAGAAGAAAAGAGAAGAAAAAAAAATATATATCAATCATAATTTTTTTTCTCTTCTCTCTCCTCCTAAAATTTAAAAAAAAAAAAAAAAAGGGAAAAGAAAAATAACACTTACCAAGGACTCCTGAAAATAGTAATTAACTTGGAGCTGCGGCATCGTAGAAACAGTTATTAGTTACTAGTTATAATAACCTTCTTGGAAATAGACGATCACACAATAAAACACTAACTTTTATAACAAATCTCCCCGAACCACTCACTAAACCCCACTCGGAGACAATAGATCACACCCATTCTGAAATAGGCAAATGAAATATCGGAAAAAGGGCCTCAAACCGAAGAAAACCCCCGCTCCAAACCTAACTAACGCCCACGCGCACCCCTCCGGCGGCTGACACGAACGAATTTATATGAATTTTTTTTACTATATAGAATTTTTCCAAAATTTTTTTTTTTATTTTTTTTTTAATAGCGAAAATATATAATAATAATAATAAAATTTATTTAAAACCGTAAGATGGACGGTGGAGGAAAAGGTCCTTCATGATATGATATAATTTGATTGGTTTTTTAAATATAATAATTACATTTATCATTAAAATTGTTATTATTAATAAATAATAATAATAATGAAAATAATAATGATAATAAAATAGAGAATATGCTATTAATTGTTGGAACGTTCTAATGCTGCATAAGAAAAAAAATCGTAAAATTTTTTTTTTTCTTCCCCAACTTTTGTTCACTCATGGACAAACATTTGACATTTTATGTATGTACGTATATCTTTGAGCTTTTTTTTTTAAAAAAAAAAAAAAAAAAATATATATTGTTTTTTTTTCAAAAGAAAAGCGAGGCAGAGGAAATGAATTTTATCAGGAATATATAGAGACAAAAAATAATAAATTTTTTTTTATATAATAGAAATCAATTGAAAACATTAACGAATAAATATTCGAAATTACCATTTTTTTTAGAGTAATGGAAAATTAATACTTTTTTTTTCATTAAGAGAAACACTTATAGTATGACATATGAGAAAAGAAATTATGGAAAATTATATTGAAAAAAAAAAAGAGGAGAAATCTTGTTTTGAAAAAAAAAAAAAAAAAATAAATAAATAAATAAATAATAAATTTTCAACCTACAAATCTCGACATTTTTTTTTTATTTTAAGAATGTGCAACATTCTTTCAATACTAAAATTATAAAGAATAAATAATATAGATATATAACGAAAACAATATTAAATTTTAACATGCAGACCTTAATTACCCATAATATAGAGAAAAAAAAAACAAATGTTATACATAATATTTCTCTCTCCCCTCTTTTTTTTTGTCATATAATAATAAAAAAAAAGTTAATAATAGTATACATATAAAATTTTTTTTTCTAATAAATAAAATTTTTTTTTCTCTTCCTTTCTACAAACAATAAAAAGACAGACAAAAAAAATGGAATCGAAACAAATTCGAATAAATAAAAGCAATATATTTCAGTAACAATAAAAAAAAAAAAAAATCATAAAAATTAATTTTTTTTTTAAAAAGAAAAGAGAAACTTGTGACGTATGAGTTCGTCACCCGAGATAATGAGAGGATTAAAATAAAACAAAAATAACTACAAAAGTGTTTGCTAACATTAAAAAAATGATCGGATTAAAGAAAACGAGATTTTAATGTATGGTCATTAAAGAAAAAAAAAATCGTTAAAATCGATGTGGCAAAGATAAATAATTAAAACTAATTTCAAATATTTAATGATTTTTTTTTTTTTTAAATTTAATTCGAATATTTCATGTAAAACCTCAAATAATAGAAATACACAAAAATTTAATGATAGCGATAACTCTATTATTATAATCAATGTTTACACACCTCACAAATGTAAGATTGTTCATAAACACAATCATGTTAATTTCAGTTTTTTTCATATAAAGGGATTCAAAAAGAAAAATATAGATAGATAGATAACATATTTTATTCGACCACGAGATGTAAATCTCCATATAAAGATATTTACATTAGGTTCGATATGGAAAATTAAAAGTATAATAATAATACAAATTTTGTATAAAAAAAAAAATATATAAATAAAAATTTGTTAAGTGATAAGAAAACAAATTATCCACATGCGATAGATCGATACCCTCAATATATCGAACCAAAATAACAATCGAATATGATAAAAACGAAGTTTTATCAGATTGTGGCAACACTATTTTAAGTCTTTGGGCTACAGGTCGGTAAGTAGATTCCATAAAAACCGGAGATGGGTAAAATAGAGAATTACTGCTGGGACGGTCAAAACCTTTTTTTCCGAGAGGAGATAAGGCCCAAAACAAGCGGGGCGCTTGTCCACCGGGTGGGGAGGTGTTACGTCCCAGCCTGCTCATCAGATGGCTCTGCCAATTTTTAAATCTTAAATAATAATAGACCGACCTGAGACCCGCCAAATCGATATATTTAAATAATAGAATAATAAAATATTTTCTTTATAATAAATATTAATAAGTATGCACTTAAAAATAGTCAAATAGATAAGATATTTTTAATGCATTATAATATTTATTCATCATCAATTTCTCTAAAAGAATGTTAATGAATAAAAATAGATAAGAATAATTGTACGACAAATAATGACTGTTAAAAGAATATAAAAAGTGAAATTAGTTTTTCCACGAAAAAGCGAAAACATTGAAAAACATCGTCCGACTGCTGACGCAACAGCATCCGCGTCGAACGATGATAACGAACTCCCTCTTTTTGGGAATAAGGCCCTCAAACCTTATCCCACTTTTCTCTAGGGTGTTGGCTCATGTAAAGATATAAAAAGCCGATGCCCAATCCATCACTCTCTCACATCAACCAGAAATATTAGTAGTGCGGTTTATAACACGCAAGTAAACTCCCGGTTTAATTTAATTATATTATTCTTTTGACACGAAGTTATTTGTCACATAATAATTGTAAACTCAAGTGTATATTTATCCAAATTCTTCGACTATTCTATTTTATATGAATAAATCAAACATATTTATTCATTAAATCACGACCAAGTTATTTCGAGCTTTCGAGAACTACCCCGTATCCGAAGATCTACAGTCACGTCCAATTCAAATAATTCGCGCCGGCAACTCACAAGCCGACACGACTCCAGGACGTAACACCTATTTGGTCATCGATACAATAAAATAAAAATAAAAATATTAAAATTTCTTAATTTCAATAATAAAAAATGTAAGTGACCATGAAAGTAAATAGCTATTCAGAAAACTTATGATAAGAAGATAATTGTGAAGGTGAATGAAACATTCACTAGGGTTTTAAAACATCGGTAGTTGATATAAAGTTTTGATTTACGAAAATTGAATTAAAATCAATATAACTGAATAAACGTTCAACTAAATTTTACAATGAGTTCAAAAGACTCAATATGAAATATCACAATACTTCAAACCGTGTTCAAGCCTCACAACTGTCTTCCCGGATAGCGATCCTCTTATTTATATTTTTTTTTTTTGCATAAAATTCCGAATTCAAATTATAATAATTTTTTTTTTTTTTCAGGTCGATCCAGTGAAAACTAATACTTGATAAAAACGTCTACAAATTCTGAAAACAAAATGAACTAACTGCTTACGAAAAGTTTTAACAGAAAATTGAAATTTGACCTTAAACATTATTAACAAAGATTAATATAAACAAATTGGAACGAACCAGATGATTAAAAAAAAAAACAAATCAGACAAGAATACCTGAATCCTGAAACAAACATAACTACTTGAAACAATAAATAAAAACTTAAAAAAACCATAACAAAACAATAAAACTTAACAATTTAACCAATAACGATAAGAATTAATTATTGACAACTACTAGCAAACAAATTACATGAATATTTATTGAACCTAAAACACAAACAAAAAAAAACTTATACAAACCATAATTATACATAAAAACAATAAAAAACCATACTTAAACAACATAGCTGATAAAAACTAGAATTAAGTATTCATAATATTAAATAAAAGTAAAAATAATTTGAATAAAATTTCTTAAATTAATAACATGTTTAAATAAATTAAAATCTATTTTTTAAATTATCACAATTTTTTTATTAAGGTCAAATTACTTTATATTATTAATATATATTTTCAATAAATGAATCTAAATTTATATTTCTATTGTATAGATTACAAGTGAATTCTGTACATAATCTTCATAAATTTTAAATTTTATTACTAATAATCTGGTTTGTAATTTAAAATATCAATAAAATCCATTATTCCACAAAAATTTTCCTTTACTTTTCCTATCTATACGTATCCATAATTTTTAAATACAATCACCATCTGAATTAATCATTTTATTTATTGTATTGTTTTGTAAACAATAACCAATAGAATAACAATGGGTCGTAGGAAAATCGAACGTACACCAGCCGAAGAAGAAGAGATTAAAAAAGCACGTCGTGAAAAGCAAAGAGAACAACAACGTCAGCGCCGGTTGAAAAACAGTACGGTACGCAAGCAACCCGTACATAATATAGACACAGCTCAAAATATGGATAGCGTTATTAACTCCAATAGTTATATAGACAATAATATTAATATGCCTTCTACGTCAAATAATCCGTTACCATCAACATCAACCGCATCTCATAATTGCCACTATGAACATGATTATTGTAGAACAGCAACATTAAGTCCGAATGTATCGCAGTATCGGTTTCCTGAACATAATTATTGTAGAATAATAGCTGATGAATCTACTAATCGAGGGATATCTAGCACTGAACTCTCAGTTCAAAATTATTCTTCAAATCGATTAAATATCAATAACACCAACAATGAAAATATAATTGAAGAAAACTACATAGGTGGAATGAATGTTAACTGTCATCATTGTAATGCAAAACATTTTGCTGCTGAAGTCGTGGCAAATAAAACTAATTCTTTTAATGACTGTTGTCGCCATGGTGAAGTAGTGTTAGAGCCTTTACCAGAATTTCCGACATTGCTGAAAGCCTTATTCGAAGGTACTCACGAAAAGTCAAAAAACTTTTTTGATCGTATTCGTAATTTTAACAGTTCGTTTTCATTCGCTTCGTTTAATGCAAACTTGGTTGATTTATCTTCTCAAAGACGGGGTCCATATTGTTTCAAGATCCAAGGACAAGTATATTATCAAATCAATACTTCATTATATCCATCTTTAACTGAATCACCAAGCTATGGTCAGTTATTTATTGTCGATTCGACTGAAGCTGTAGAATATCGGTCCTAAAGAAATGTGGATTGTGACAGAGGCCTCTTACAAGCTATCGATATGACAATTCGTCAACATAACGTTTTCGCTAAATCCTACCAGATGATGAAGGATGTACTAAAAGATCAATCAATAATTAATCCAAACGGAGACACTGTAGAACCTGAGTTGAATTTAATTTTTACATTGAAACCGGGTATGGATGTTAGACGATATAATTATCAGAGAGTAAATGAAGTTGCCGCAGTTTTCTCTACGAATGCGGATGGTGAAATTCCTGAGTCTTATGTTACAATTCAAAATAAAACATCAAAATCTTTTCAGTATTTAAGTACTATGGACCCTAACACTGAACCCTGGGTTTATCCTTTATTTCATCCTTATGGTAATCAAGGATGGCATCAGTTTATACCATACGTGCACAAAACCAATCGAAGAGTAACGCGTGCCGATTATTATAAGTACAGATTAGCTATTCGAAATGACTTTAATGTTTTTTTAATGGGACGACGTTTATCTCAACAATGGATAGTCGATAGCTATGTTAAGATAGAGAAAGATAGATTAAATTATTGTAAATTTAATCAAAAAAAATTACGGGCCGAATCGTATCAAGGCCTATTAGATCATTTACAATCACGAGTCAATAATAATAATTCAAATTCCAACATAGGTAAAATTGTTATTCTACCATCAAGCTTCTCTGGTTCATCACGTAATATGTTGCAGCATTATCAAGATGCTATGTCCATTGTGCGTAAATTTCGTAAGCCAGATTTGTTCGTGACTATGACATGCAATCCAAAATGGCGTGAAATTACCGATAATTTATTGCCAGGACAAAGTGCTTCGGATAGACCTGATTTAGTTGCACGTGTATTTGATATAAAAAATGATGTTTTGATTCAGATGATTGTGAAACAAAATCTCTTTGGTGAAGTTATTGCTTACAACTGGGTTGTGCATTGCCACATTTACACATGTTAATAACATTAAAAAACGGTTCTAAAATAACAACTCCCGATGGTGTCGATAAATTTATATCTGCAGAAATCCCAGATCAAACAAGTAATCCTACGTTGCATGATATCGTTACAAAAAACATGCTTCATGGTCCTTGTGGCGATTGGTGCTTAGTTAACGGGTCATGTTCAAAAAAATTCCCGAAAAGTTTTCGTAATGAAACAACAATGGATGAAAATGGATATCCTTTTTACCGTCGACGAGACGAAGGAAGAACTTTTTCACGAAACGATGACATTTTTGATAATCGCCATGTGGTCCCATACAATCCGAAGTTATTAGAAACTTTTAATTGTCACATCAACGTAGAAGTTGTTTCTTCTATAAGGGCAGTTAAATATTTATATAAATACGTATATAAAGGCCATGACAAAGCAGGAATAACAATAAATGGAAATATACTGAATGCTAGAACTGAACCGTTAATGAATCAAAACCAAACATCTCATGATTCGAGTGTTAATATAATTAATGATGATGAAGTACGAGACTTTGTCGATGCTCGCTATGTTGGCCCTTTTGAAGGCGTTTGGCGAATTTTGTCTAAGCCTTTACAAGATAAAAGTCATTCCATTATACGCTTACCTGTACATTTACCAAATCAACAAAGTATAACAATCAATGATGATTGCAACGTCAACGATCTCCAAGAAGCTCTACAGAAGCAAACAATGTTGATAGATTACTTTTTGTTAAATCAACGTGATCCATCCGCCCGGCAGTACATTTACAGTGATATTCCACATCATTACGTGTTTAAAAAAAATAATGATACGAATGTTTCATGTTGGCAACCGCGTAAACGACACTTCAACGTTATCGGTCGTATGTATTCTGTTAGTCCCTCTCAAATTGAATTATTTCACCTTAGATTGTTATTGATTAACATCGAAGGTGCAACAAGTTTTGAAGATCTTAGAACGGTAAATGGGGTCATCTATGATACTTATATGTTGGCATGTTTAGCGGCCGAGCTTATTGAAGACGATCAAGAATGGAGACGAACATTAAATGAAGCGGTAGTATGGATGATGCCACGACAATTACGTTGTTTATTCGTTCGCATACTAATTCATTGCCACCCTCTTCATCCAGAAGAACTTTGGGAAGAGTTTAAAGAAGCTATGTCTGAAGATTTTTGTAGACTTTTAAGTGCAGAAGATGGACAGAATAAAGCTTACGTGTATAATAATACTATGCTTCACCGAGATGGTTATAGTCTTTCAGCATATCCCAGTATGCGGCAAATAAACGAAATCGAGGATTTAATAGACGCAGAGTCTTTACAAATTCCTACATTAAACGAATCCCAATCATATTATTGTAAATTAAATGTTAATCAAAAAGAAGTGGTAGATTTTGTTTTAAATTTAGTTAATAATAAAAGAAGTGATGACCCTCATTGTGTTTATATAGATGGACCTGGTGGTTCTGGTAAAACATTCATCTACACTACATTATGTCATATAATGAGGAATATGAATAAAAATGTGTGTACAATGGCTTACACAGGTATCGCAGCTACTCTTTTACCCAATGGAAAAACAGTTCATAAAACTTTCGGCTTACCCGTTCCTATGTTTTCTGATTCGTCTTCACACATTGTACCTAATTCATCACAAGGTGAATATTTAAAAAATGTAGATGTTTTTATTTGGGATGAAGCCCCGATGTCACCCAGATACGCTTTAGAAATAATCGATCGTACTTTGCGACACATTATGAATAACGATATTCCTTTTGGCGGAAAACTAATGATTTTAGGGGGTGGCTTTCGACAATTACTTCCAGTTCAACTTCATGCTACCCGTACTGGAACAGTTAATTTATCCATAAAATTCAGTTCATTGTGGGCTCATTTTCACAAATTTTCTTTAACCCAAAATATGCGCGCATTGCCAGAAGAAAAAGAATTCGTAAAATTTTTACTGAACGTTGGTGATGGAAGTCTTAATGACTTAAATGATGAACTAGATCTTCCTGACGCGTGTTTTATATCCAAAAATAATGACATTGTTGAAAATGTGTACGGAAATATTATCAGAGGAAAACGTTACGATGAATTAACAAAAACTGTCATTTTGTCGGCCAGAAATGTAGATGTAGATGTGATAAATAAACAAGTTGTTGAACTTTTAAATAAGTCCACAGAGAAAATTTATGCGGCCGTTGACAGTGTGATAATGGGAATTTCGACGATGCTATTTTACCGGAATATTTAAATACTCTAAATCCCCCTAATTTTCCTCCGTACGAACTACACTTAAGACAGTACACAATAGTAATGCTGATTAGAAATCTTAACTTAAATGAAGGATTATGTAATGGCACAAGGTTAATGATTTTAGATTTAGGTCTCAATGTTATACGATGCAAAATTTTGACGGGTGACAAAACTGGTGACATTGTTTTCATTAATAGAGTAACATTATATTGCGAGAACGTTTATCCATTTTCTTTCAAAAGAAGACAATTCCCAATCAAAGTAGCATTTTGCATGACCATAAATAAAGCACAAGGTCAAACTTTTGAAAAAATTGGGGTTGATCTCACTAAAGACGTGTTTAATCACGGGCAATTGTACGTAGCTTTTTCAAGAGTTCGAGCTTGGGTAGCATTACAAGTGTATTTAAACGAAACGAAACTTAATAAATCGGTTAAAAACTTCGTTTTCAAGGAAATTTTCTCATAATTTATTACTTTTTATTATAATCGTTAGTTGTTATTATTCAAATTTTGATTTTACTGTACAATGCCGTACTTCACGCGCGCGCTTGCGCGCGCAACGTACACTAGTAATTATTTTAACATTAATTAAGTACAAGCCAAGAAAAACTTGGCTTCTTAAATTCACGGTCACTTCATACTGTAGATTGATTAGAATGAAACTTGAAAAATAATTACAAATAAACAAGTTCAATTATAAGAGTCATCTGAAAGGTTCACACTATCTGTCCTTAATTAAATAAATAATTATTTTAACATTAATTAAGTACAAGCCAAGAATTACTTGGCTCCTTAAAATCACGGTCACTTCATACTGTTGTAATATTAATTAAATAAAGACATGCCAGGACTGGTTGGTGGTTAGGATGTTTGAAAAATACGCATATTTAAAAATATAACAATATTTTTATTTGTCACAGCACAAAATATCACTGGGTTGCAAATTAAATAGTTTATTTAATTTCTAAATACTGTTGAATGTCCGAGCTCATGAATACGTGAATGATTGAATACAAATTATTGAGTTGAGCTCGAGTAAATAAATGAATTAAAAATAATCAAGTTGAGTTTAATTGAACACTGAGTTGATTGCAAAAATGTCATGATAATAAGTAACATGATGTCAGAGGTTACTGAGCGAAGTGAATTATTGAACACGTAATTTCTATTTTTAATAGCACTGAATACAAAAATAATTTTATTTTTGCGTTTTAATAGTATTGATCACTTAATTGAATTGAATTTAATGAGCTCATGATAAATTACACTGATTTTAATTTATCTGTTGAACACGTGGTAGCATGATAGCAGAGGCTACTGAGCGAAAAAAAACTTTTAGTTTAATTAAGAAATTGAGCATAATATTAATCAAACAAATATTTTTTTACTTGTTTTTCTAGTATATAGCCGTAGTAACGGCCTTTTACACTTTTTGCCTTTATATCGCAACTGCTTTACTTCTCTTTCTGCCTTCATTGTGCGGCTGTGGGCCGACTTGTGCTTATACTGTACTGCATCATTACGGTGATGCCCTACAACCTCCCTCGTGCAATGGAGGTGTAGTGGCATAGGGAAACCACAGAGAAAACCTAGCCAGTACAGTTTCGGTTTGGGTGAAGCTCCAGTGATCGATAAAATTCCCATTTTACCGATCACTGGATCTTCATCCCGCGCCTAACGGTCAGAGACCTTCGTTCGAACCCAACGCGTGGCTAAACGGTCACCCAGCCAAGTTGTGGCCATGCTCAATGCTACTTAACTTCGGTGATCGCCCGAGCCACGCGCGTGCCGAACGGCTGCCTCAGCCGCTTATTAATCAAATAAATAATAAAACTGAGTCTTTTGGTTTGATGAACACTTGAATTAATTTATAAAGTAGAAATTAAGCACCTGTACGATTCTCCGTCGAAAATAACCTCCTCAGGAACAGGTTGTAGAACACTGGATTTCTTGATGTTGGTTTTTATTTATTTTTTGAGCTCTGAACTCGCAATTATAAAAATAATTATATTTCTATGTAGAGTTATGAACCCTTAACGTAGTTTATTGATTACTTTCAACTATTTACTCGAGATGAGCGCAATTTTAATAGATTATACAAAACACGTAGTGACACTTGAAAATGTATAAAACGAATAGATAATGGCGACGGTCTTCTCAACACGAGGCAGGAAAAATCGATGCGCATGCGCCGCACTGCGCTAGTCAAGTTTGAATTGATAGACACTAGGCCCCAGTAGGTGCTGCCTCTATTTGCCGGAAGTTCAACTACATTCAAATTTGAATGTAGTTGTGATTACGCAACACATACCGTAGACTTATTAGAATGAAAATTAGAAAATAATTATAAATAAACAAATTAAATTATAAGGGCCACTTGAAGGGATCAGACAATCTATCCCCAAGTGAATCAAAAATTAATTGACCATTAATTAAGAACAAAATCAGTGTAACTAAATTTCTTATAGTCATAGCCTCTTAGCGTAGATTTATTTGAACAAAAGTGAAAAAATAATTATTTATAAACAAGTTAACCTACTAGAGCCACCTGAAGGGCTTAGGCTATCTGTACTTAACTACAAGAATAATTAATTTAACATTTATTAGGTGCAAGCCAAATATAACTTGGCTTTTTAAAGTCACGGTAGCCTTATAGCGTAGATTTATTGGAATGAAAATTAAAAAATAATTATAAATAAACCAATTAACATATTAGATTCACCTGAAGGGTTCAGAGTATCTGTATAAAACTAAATAAAGAATGAAATTAACATTAATTAAGTACAAGCCAAGACTAACTCGACTTCTTAAAGTCACTGTAGCTTCTTACCATCTTAAATGTATTATATTCCTTAAATTTATGGTAGCTTCATACCATCGACTATTCAGTATGAAAATAATAAAAAATTCCTTAAAAATAATCATGGCTATTAGAGTTGTTTATGGAGCATACAGTTCTTCTCTGAATTTCTCTAAGTTATCAACTTTTTATAATTTAATTCAATAATCACTGTCGCTGCTGTCTCTGTCGTCGCTGTCTCAATAATTATTCAGATTCGGTTGCAATAGTATTGACGTTATGTAATGACGTGAGTATGTTGTTTTGTGTGCTACTATCGAACTTATCAACTTTATAAGATTTCCCTTATTTTTCTTCATGCATGCAATTTTTACAGAACCAAATTTTTGGTATATTTTTTCTGTTCAGTCCACATTTTTCACAATACCAGCATAAGCAGCTTACGCATTCGGTCGTAAACGCTTCGCTCAGTAATCCGTTGCACTGGTTGCACTTCCAAATATCTTACTTTTCTCTTAAATGAATAATTTCTTTAAGGTAATTGAAGGAGTCTTCATCCAAATGCTCTTTTATTATATTAAGTTGATTTTTTGTTAAAGGATGACTCAAATTTTCTACATTTAGGTGTTTCACGTTTTCAATCTTCAATATTTTTCCATCAGAGACAAATTTGTGAACATTTTTTACTTTGTTTTTAATTTTGTGATTCTCAATACAGCATATCATAAAGTCTTTTCTTTCGTCTTTCGACAATTTAATAAATTTGACTGGTAGTACATGATCTGTGTTTTTGAGGATTTAGGTAGGCCAATAGCTTTCAGTTGTTTTTTTTTTCTTTGGTTGACCTCGCGATGACGATGGTATCATTTCTGCCATGATATCTGACGATGGTACTTGTTCAATACCTCCCAAAGTATTAGATACCCAAGTTTTTGTAGCAAATTCTTGTGTCGTTACAATTGTCTTTGACTTAAATGGCACATTGTCCTTAATACTTATTTCCGTTAAAGTAACTTTATCGTCTTGATTTTAATTTCTTTTCAGTTTCTTTTCCAAGCTAGCTTTAGTTTCTTTATCGGTCTCTTCATTTTCAGATCTTCTTATCGATAGTTTAACATGTTATCGACTTATAAATTTTTTTTTATTTTCCCTCACCATTTCCTCACTATCTCTAGTAACTTTCTCAGGTACCGCTGGTGCGTCAGATATCGGCAGATCATATTCAGGTGTCAACGAACTTGTTCGATTTAAGCCTTTATCTTTTATATTTGTTTCCTGCCGGATATTTATTTTTGAACTATTAATTCCTTCCATCAATCATGTCCTTAAAATGAAGCAAATTTCGGTTATGTAAATGAATCATCATATAAATTTATTTTAACTATGCGTTCACAGTCACTTAAATATTTCTTTGTGTTTCTTAAACTTTTATATTAATACTTACTAGTGGTTCGTGGTTATGGTGGTACGAACATTCTATTACTTTTAAAAATTTCTTTTGTCGATCGACGCTTAATTTCAGCATCACTTTACAGTCTGTCCTTTTTGACCTTGAAAAATATTAATTTCATAATTATCGTCAATGTTTGTTGATTATTAATAACTATTTACTTATTCATCATAACAAATGATGAGTAGAAATAAATTAAATTAACATTTAATAAAAGTAAAAAGAAGCATGCAATTTGTGACTCAAATATTCATAATCCAATGACAAAAGCGTTTTCGTAAAGAATTGATTGCGATGGAAAGCAATTTTTCTATTAATGAATTTATATACTAGAGAGATAAGTAGTTAATATTCAATCGAAAATCGCAAATTTGATAGTGAAATAAACCTGCATTAATTTTTTCGTTTCGTTATTGATTTTATTCGTTATAGGTTATGTCGTTCGTGGAAACTATAACGTCATATTTAAATAAAAATAAATTCAATACTATACTCACAAACGTTCTCTTTTACCTCTTCCTTTAGAAACATGAATTCCGAAATGGGTGCAGTTGTACTGCACTTCATTATAATAAAGCTCATCGTTGTATTTTTTATTAATTTTATCGCAAACATTCTTCAGTGTCCTTGTACGTCCTTTTGAAAATTTAAAACTCGTTTCACGAGTATAATCATCGATAGCATTTCCAATTGCTGTATGGTGTCGAATTCAGCACAGGCTTCGAAATACTTGTCCATGCCTATATATTAAAATAAATTACATTAACATAATTTCATAAAGAGCTGGGCAAAAATATATGTTATATAATAAATAAATTGATACCTGCACGGAATTGAGGGGTGGATTTTTGCGCGGGTACACGACTACAAACGACGCTTCTCTTCCCAAGTGTAAAACACAACAACGCTAGATTAACAACTCACTCACAACATTAATACATACATTTAACGACATTAACATAGGTATAGGATGTGTCTTTGCTTACAAATGATAGTTAGTTCTTTTTTTTGCCGCTAGTTCCGAAACAAACGCTGCAACTATTGAAATCTACACATTTTTTCTGTCCAACGGGGAAAAAAATAAAACACTCTCGTTTAAATATACAACGTCACGTATGATATTTCTCGTTATTAATAGATTTTGTTGTTCAATTATTGTTGAAAATGTCGCGTAATCTACTAAAAAAATCATTTGATACGATTAGTGATCTCGAAACACTTCTGGAGGAATGAAGCGATAATATAAAAGAAACTTTCGTTAACAAACGATCCGATTTATTATATCTGGTTTATTTATCAAATATGAATCTAAACGATCAAAAAAAAGATAGGATATGTGAGAAACTAAAATATGAATACCTTTGGTACTAATGCAAATATGGACCGGCGGCAAAAACGTCACAATCGTCAGGCGAACGGATTAGCAGGTAACAAATGATAAAATATTTATTGGTTAAAAAATTATCTAATTAGAAGTCATGTATTAGTTTACCATTCATTAAGTTTTGATTTATCTATATAACTCATCAAAAATATTTTATTTGCAGCACTTATAAACACAATTGTAGTGCCTATATCAAGATTCACATCGATAAAAAGACTCAGACGTTAGTAATTTTCGACATACATTTAAATCATGAAAATCATCTTGTGCACTATAAAGTAAGATGAAAATTGAAATTCTATAACTATTGAATACAGTTTATGTTTACTGATGTCACTTTTCAAATTTTTCAATAGGAACTACGACCTACTATTTCTCAGCACCGACGGCTTTCGGAAGAAACTGAAAAGGCTGCAATTAAAATATTATCGATAGGAGCTAATTCTAAATTAGTTAAAAGTGACTTAGCTGACAACAAACAAAAGTATTTAAAATATAAAGATTTACTAAATTTGGAAGCTAAAAGTAAAGAAAAATCAGATAATAATTTAGATTCTTTTGTAAAGCTATTGCAACATGATTATAGTAAGTATTTATTTCAAAATATTATGAGTGTATGAAAAGAGTGGTTTATACTTAATGCTTATGTTTTATATTTTAGAGTGTTCTGTACAGATTCTGAAAAAAGAACAGTCTTATAGATTTAAAAGCCTTTATTTTTGTGATGATGAAATGAAACAATCAATGAAGCTAAATCCAGAGACTATTTTCATGACTGCCACATAAACTACTCCAGCTAAATTTTGTCTTATTTTTATTGATGGTCCAGACTAGAAATGGTAGAAGAAAAATAGTCAGAGCTGCAGCTATTAAAAATGAACATGCAGCTACACTAGAATGGATTGCACACTGATTTAAAAACGAAAATTGTGATGCATCCAAGATTATTAAATGTTTTATGTCAGACAAAGATTTAAATGAACGGAATGCTTTTATTAAAATATTTCCTAATGTTAAATTTTATTTATGTTTGTTTCACACGTTAAAAACATTCAATCGAACGATAAAACAAATGAATTTAGACCTTGATCAAGAATCTTTAGGCTTGAAACTTTTAGAAAAGTTGGCATTTTCTGAAACTGAGGAAGAGAAATTATAATATATAACACAATGTGTAAAGAAGCTCCAGAATGTGTTGTGAGTTATTTTAATAAGAATTGGCATCAGAATAAAGACGAGTGGACTAAATATAGTATGACCGATAAAAATTACGGTAATTTAACGACTAATGTTGTTGAAAGTACATACAAACAAATGGAAGCAATTTGAGCCTTCGTAATACGCTTTGTGCGTTTGGTAAAAGTTTTTTTTTATTCTTAAAGTTGCAGAAGCAGGAAACAGATTTAAAAACAGCAACCGATCACATGAAGCGGCTAAATTTATCTAGTACAGATAATAACGATGAAAAAGATTACATGAACTATTTATTACCATACGTCTATAAAAAACTTTCAGAAGAAATATCTATTTATAAGAAAATAGTCATCGGTAATTATTCTTCTGAAACAGATCAATCTACGTGTATTATAGGACCAAATACGTATAAAACAACATCGTGGCAGTGCAATTCTTATTTTAACAGGAGTAATAATTTACCATGTCGCCATAATTTGGCTCTTAAAGGGTTTTTGAATAAGTCGATATTTGAACATCAATAATGTGTCGATAAATAGTCTAAATCTCGTGACGCAAAACAAATAAGCTCAGTTATTATTTCTGACGGACTTATCAAAGAACGGAGGACGTCAGTTCAGAACGAAATACATATTGCTCAAACTCCAATTCGTTGTACCAGAACAATAGCCCAGAGAAAAAAAGCTCTTCGAGAACGTGCCGATGAGATTGTAGAAATTGGTAGTTAAGACACGGGTGCATTGTTTAAAGACCGAGAAGAATTATTAGACAAGCTTTTAGAAGGATGGCTTCAAAGACTCATTGGCAAAATCGTTTTTGATGACGACGTGTGTACCGATGGTCCTAAAGTATCGATAACCAATAATGGTAATTGTGGTAGCAGCCAATCAATTATTCAAAATGTAAGGATGCCGTTACCGGTACAAATAAAAGGAAAACCAAGAGGAGCAAACAAAACAACTAGAGGGTTCTTTCCACGAGAAAAAAATTAAAGTTTTCAGTGAATGAAAATTTGGGTGGCAGTCATAGTTTGGTCAATCTATACAAAATAAAATAGTCACGTACATGAAAAAAAAATAGAGTGCTCTATGAGAAACCCTACGGGCTCCAATTGCTTTATTGTAATTCTTTTGGATCTTCATTTTTATAGTTCTAAGGTATGAGGCTACCGTGGCTCCAAGAAGTTGAATTATTCTTTGCTTGTACTGAATTAATGTTAAAATAATTATTTATTTACTCAAAGACAGATAGTGTGAGCCCTTCAACTGGCCCTAATAATTTAATTTGATTATTTATTATTATTTTTTAATTTTCGTTCCAATAATACTACGGTATGAGGCTACCACGACTTTAAAAAGCCAATTTATTCTTGGCTTGTACTTAATTAATGTTAAAATAATTATTTATTTAATTGAGGACAGATAGTATGAGTCTTTCAGATGGCCCTAATATTTTAATTCGTTTTTTCATAGTTTTTTGATTTTCATTCTAATAAATCTACGCTAAGAGGCTGTCATGACTATAAGAAATTTAATTACACTTGTTTTGCATTTAATTTATGGTACATTAATTATTTATGTACGGCGTTGTGGTTTTGTAGTACTGAGGAACGTTTATTCATTCATTTTTGTATATTTTATAATTTTCGTATTATTTAAACTATCAAAATAATCACCTGTTCTTTTTCTTTACTTTTGTTTTTTAATTTTAAGCTTGAAAGTCATTTCGTGATTTGCGCACTTCGATTTTTTCGATTCCCCGTCGGTATCACACCATCAATTTAACTCTATTGCCTAACCTGAGTAGTTGAGCTGGGGGAGTCCACCCCCCCCCCCCGATAAAACAGGTTGTGGGTTCTAGTCCGTGCTAACTTACCGACGGAGATTAACCTGTTGGCAGTAGGTGGATATACTGGCAGTCGGTAAGGCCTGTTTTACTGACTGTCCTTAGATTGGCAGTCGGTAAGCTCTGATTTTGCAGTTGGTAAGCACTGTTTTATCGTATGTTTTGATATTGCCCGTCAGTCAACTTGGCTTGGCTGTCGATTGGGTTGTGTTGGCGGTCGGCAAGATCTATTTTACCGACTAATACATGCTTTTGAGGTTATTTTTGGATGTTTTTTTTTGAAGTTATGTACGATGGTAATTGCGTAAAAAAGTAACATACACGCATCTTTTACAAACTAGATTGGGTCATGGGCACCCCACCAGATTAAAGGTGGTTGAGTAATTCGCATCACCCCCAGAGCTGGCACTAGCTGCCTACCATCTACAGGTTGTATTAGTGTCTGTACTTACAAGTGTAGTTGTCTCAAGTCTTATATATTAAAACTGAGGTGTGGACAAGTATATGTGAGAAGCATGCTGAGAGGATGCCATCTATCGGCTTACCCCCCCCCCTTTTTACTAGATGATGCCATCGATTGCATCATCCGACACGTTTGAGCTTGTTTCCGAGTTGTGGTGGGGGTAGACGAGTAATTTCTGAGCTCTTGAGCTCTCAGCACTCAGTCTATGCTGAAACATCTAAGTAGGTCAGTCATTGTGATGCAATCGGTAAGAACAGGAAGATGATGCTGTCTGCTAGGGCATCTGACAGTTCACAAGGAGGTGCCCCAGCCGCAAGTGAGCCGGGACCAGACACTGGAAGAACTTATGACGGACTGAGAGAGGTCAGATGCGGACTAGTCAGACGAGAATCCAGTAGGTACCTCTCGAAACTCTCATCTAGCCGACCCACCACAACGATTGACGGGTCGCCAAGGCGGTGTTCCGGTCGCGGAGAACCAGGGACCAGTCTGGGGTGAGGCCTTGGCAAAGACTGGAGACAGGTCAGCCATTATGGTGCGCTCGGTAAGGAGAGAATACCTGAAAGGATTCTCCAGAGTAGATGTGGTCCGCTATAACTACTGACGAGCCACAAGGTGGTGCCCCGGTCGCAGGTGAACCGGGACCAGACTCATGGAAATCTTGTGACGAACTGGCAAAAGGTCAGTCATTATAGCGCGACCCAGTCAGAGCGTCAGAGAATTGACAACATGCAATAGAAAATAGCAAATGAATCTGTGTACATACCAAAAGTAACCCAGGTTGTAATTTACTTAGACCTGAGTTTGGTGGTGGAGTACTGGTAGTCTGCGGCTGGATATCACGGTCACACCAGTGCGGGGTGGGTCGATGCAGATGAAAGATGACCACGAGCTGCTGAGTACTCTGGACGCTGCGTACTTGTTTCTTGATGGTAATAATTGCTCGCTAAACTAGGATTAATTATAACTGAACGGTTATTACTTTCACTGTGTATAAGAAAGGAATTGAGTGAACTGATATCTGTAAATTGTTGCGAAGCTGGTCAGGAAAATTGACAAGCTCGGAAACACGCGATGTGCTCGGTGCGAGAGGTCAGAGAATGACTGACTAATAACAACGGCAACGAGTTGGTGCAGACTGCCAGTATGCAAAAAAAAAGGTTCAAAAAACTGGTTTGGAAGTTTCTCGAGTTTTCCATTTTCCTAAGAGCGTGAGAAAGTTCTGTAAAATTATTTATAATAAAAAGTTATGTATAAAAAAAGGGAACGAAATCTGGCGACCAAATGTTCGCGTAGAAGAGCTGCGTATGCGGGTGAAAGGCTCGCGCTGTGTACGGAAGGGATCAACTTTTATGGCCCCGAATCCGGGACGGTCATAAAAGTAGGTACACGGGCGATGTTGCGAGTAGCGCAGAGCTGAAATATTTAATTTAAAGAGAAAGAATTATAATTTTGAATATTTGATTTTATTTCTGACAATGCACAGTTGTTAGTTTCTTGTAATAATTATTTAATTAATTTTTTGATGTATCAATTTTCAACACATTGTATGATAAATATATTTTTAATGGTACTACCATTTAATAATGGAGGCGTCTCTCAATGAAATTTAATTCAAGAATTCATTCTCGGTCCATTTTTTTTTTTCCTGCAATTGAAAAAACATTGTTGAAATTTTTTTTATCACGGACATATCTTTCTAATTATTTTAATTTTTTTATTCACAAAGTATCTAATTAATACCATAAAACAATTCTTAGAAATTGATTATTTTGGATTTTTTTTTAGACATAATTAATTATGTAGAAAAAATTTTTTTTAATAGCAGATTAAAAAAGAAAAAAAATGTATTTCATTATTTTAATTATCAATAGAAATTTTTAAAAAATTTTATTTTTCTTCTAATAATTATTTTCAATAAAAAATGATAAGAACATGAATTTTTTAATACTTATTTCATAAAACAAGTTTTTTAGTGTAAAAAGAAAAAAAATTATTTTTTTACAAATTTTATTAGGTGTCTAAAAAATAATCTGAAGGAAATTATTTTTCCAAAAACTTTTTTACTTATAATAATGTTGGATTTCCTTGCTATTAAAAAAAAAAAATCCAACATAATTATAAGTAAAAGTAATTTCTTACAATATTTGATGTTAATAAGTAAATACTTTATGAATAAGTTTTTGATCCACAATCAATTATGTTAATAAAAAATTTAATTATGTAGACATAACAAATTTAAAAAAAAAAAAAAACAGAAAAAAAGACTTCTTACCATGTACTTAATTATTAAAGAAAATAAGTTTGCAAAAAATTAATTTTCCTGCCAACTATTTAAATTTCTCAATACAATTAATTATTTAAAGAAAGATTTTTCAATAGCTAGAAAAAACTTATTTAATTATTAATGTGAAAAATAATTTTTTAATAAGTATACTTACAGTTTTTTAAATGCTTAACGATCCTAATTGATTAGTAACTTTCCACGTTATCTTATCTGCGCACTTGTTTTTTCTTTTTGCACCCCCTTTGTCTGTCGTGACAGGTTTGTAACAGGGTACATTTGGTATTAAAATGAATTAAATATTTGAATTTGAATTTTGTTTCCCGCCGGTAACCGGCCAACGACCTCGTAAGTTGCGAGTTAGTGATGCGGCTTGTCACCGGGTGTCACACGATCACCTAGACTCGAATATTCGCCACTCCCCTAGACTAAGTTTTTCGGGAGTGAAGCGAAATGGTGGAACGAGACTATAAAAATACCAACGGAACGTGGAATAGACAGAGTTGATCAGAAGACCAAAAGGATCGGACGAAAAACAATTACAAGGTAAATAATTACGTCTGTACACGCTTCACGTGGAACGAGGCGATTACATTGATTAATAAAATTATTTAGGCTCTCTAAAGCCAATTGATAACCGATTAATAAATTACAAATTACTTATCCGCACTGTTCATTGACAGGTTATAAATTACAATTACAATCCAAAAGATTTTGATCATTGTTGGCGAAAGAGGAATTACGCGGACAAGGAAAGCCGGACAACGGAAAACCTGGAAACAAAACTAACACCAGAGAGATAGCAGCCGGAGCAAATCATCACCTGAAATTTCCAAGGACTGCTGAAATAAAATTGGAGGTAAATTATAATTAATTCAAGCCGCTGATTAATTTTATTAATCTGGCAAATTAATTATAATAAATTGCTTAATATCTTTCCGTTGATCTCGGGTAAAGAAACGGATAGTTCAGGCTCTCCAGCCGTTCAATCTCGTGTTCTCGAAAGTTCCGTCGCGTCAATTGTCGTCTATATTTGGTCTAAACTCTGTAATAGTTATTCAAGGCTCCCTAGCCGGAATAAAACTAAAATTTCCGCGTAAATAATCCGGTCATTAAAACTATTAATTTATTAATTTATTCCAGGCTCCCCAGCCGTTAAAAATTAATTTATTAATTGATCTTAAGATTAATACAGGCTGGAATTTATTCCGTCGGCCGCATTAATTCTAAGATTCATTAATTTACTCGAATTACTCGAATTAACGTCAATAAAATCGGGAACCGCGTGACGCCAATTCACCGGTCAAAAATTCTAGTCAGCCCGAAAACAAATTCTAGTCAGAACGTGATTATTAAATTAATTTTAAGTTGAATAAAATATCTAAAATTTAATTAAAAGATACTAGAGTTTGAATAAATTAGATTGTGAGTAAAAAGTGAAACGGATTATTTTAAAAGTGAAATAAATTTATTGTGAAGATTGTCAGTGGGAAATTTAGAAATTGAAAATAATAAATGAATAAAAATTGTGGCAAAATTAATTATAAAATTTAATCAGAGAAAATTAATTAGGAGAAATTTATAAGTGGAAAAGATTAATTAATTTATGAATTATATTAAACAAAAAAAATTAAATTAATTGGTTGGAAAGGACAGTAAATCATAGAATAAAAAATTTTATATTGAGTATTGGAATTTATGAAGTGTTGAAAAATTGAGTAAGAAAGTTACTGAGCAGAGTAGAGTTGAGTAAAGTAAATTTAATGTCAAGGAAAATCTGTGATTCAGTCCGGTAGACAGTTTAGTAATAGTTATACATCCAGGGGATGATTTTATAGTAAATTTTAGTTAATGTCCGGGGGACAAATTTATTAATTGGTATTAAGGTTTAACGTCCAGGGGACGGTATTTTAACGGGAGTGTGTGGGTGTGGAAACGTTCGGGAGACGTATTAGTTTGTCATAAGATTCCGTCCAGGGGACGAGGTATAAATTAGTTTGTCATAAGGAAAACCGTCCAGGGGACGAGATTATTAGTTTGTCATAAGAAAATTAGTTTGTCATAAGAATATTAGTTTGTCGTAAGAATATTAGTTTGCCATAAGTACACGTCCAGGGGACGCATTTAGTTGTCAGAAGTATATAAATTGTTAAACAAAAGGTTAAATAAATAATAAGCAAGGTGCTTAAATTAATTAAAATTAAAAGTGAAGTTAAATAAAATTTATTTCAGCCTGTTCACTATTCCTCTCCTCTCTCACAAAATATAAAATTTACAAACGACCCTGAGCATACGATAAAATTACATTAACATCCGGTTCTGGAAGGCCGAGTCCATCTTCCAGTGGCGCCCTAATATTCGACCATAATACTTAGGTGCGACCAGACTTGGCAAGCTAATCACTCTGTCATAGGTTTTTACAAGAAACTACCCCACCAGTTTTCTAAAATTTCATATGTAAGACAAAAAAAAATTAAAGGGCCAATAGGGAAAAAAATTGATTTTTCTTGACCAATCGCAGAAATTTACATAACTTTTATTGTTGGTCACTATGAGCACGTGGGTAACAAACCATGCTGGTTTGTTTACATTTTTTATAGAAATTGATTTAAACGATGTTCTATAAAAATAATATGAAAATATCAATTGAAATCATAGTGTATGATCGTGATCATTATTTTTTTATTCATAGATTAATTGAAAATAAATAAATTTTGTCTTAGAAAAGAATTCGCGCGCGTAAGTTTAGACAAATAGAATACCGCTATCTATGAGTAAAAAATTTAACCAACATTGTATTTGAACTATCGGCTATAAAATCCCAGCCGTTTGAAATTCATCAATGTTTAATTGAATAAATATAAATTATAATCACCTGTTTTTTAAAAGATAAAACATTAAAGTAATCAATGCATTCAATCATTAGTTGTGGTACAATCAAAATTCATAAAAAATATACTCTGGTAGTCAGCAAGTTGGCGTTGGCATAAATGACTGAAACTTGACCGTTGTATGTAAGTTGACGTTAAAATTGTCATCAACTTATTACATTCAGCTTGGTGGGAGCATTAGGTTGATGACAACTTATCATCTATTTTTACTATCAGAATGTATTGATATTATTTGATAGCTCAGTTAAAATAATAATTAATTAATAGGTTATAAAAGAAATGTAAACAATGATTTTCTAGGTTATGAAAAAAAAAATGTAAACAAGTATTTAGTATCTTTTAAAAATAATAATTGTAAGAAAAAAAGTTGAATTGCATCAAATTCAAGTTTGTCAGTTATTTTAAAAACCAATTTTACATTTTCCAAAAAACAAATGCAAGTAATTTTTTTTTTTCAAACTCGGGAAATTCAAAATCAATACATCTGATCGTTAATGGTGGCGGTAAATTTAATCTATGACCTTGTTGTCATCAAAATGTGATAACAAGTTATTTTCGTAGGTTGATGACAACTTACCATCAGTTTTGACTGCCAGGATGCATTCAAATTATTTAATAATTCAATGAAAATAATAATTAATTATAATATTAAATCATTAAGCTATTTTATAGGTTATATAAAAAGTAAACAATCACTTAATATCTTTTTAAATAAAATGATTGTCAGTAAAGGGTTAACAAAAAGAGAAAAAATAGAATAACATCAAGTTCAATTCTATTAATTACTTAAAAATCCAATTTTTTTAAATTATTACGTTTTCCAGAGCACACAAGTAATTATTGTTCTATTTACAGTGATATTCACAAAAATTATTGTTCAATAATTTTATATTTTTTAACGCGGGAACTTTGAAATCATCTAAATCAATTACAATTTTTTCACTTCCAATTAAATCTTGGATCCATAATTTTTTTTCAAAACTTTTTACATAAATATATTTGTCATTATAAGTGACATGTTCAATTGTTTCTGTTAGCTTTAAATATGATGTTTTTCCAGCATCCCAAATGCTTCCATGATGATTATATGTCACCCAAGTATTTAAGCGTTGACACTGATTTGATAATGATGTCCAATCACAAGGTGGTTTGAATAACGTACATGACATTTCTTTAACACCATCAATTTTATGTTGAACTGTAATTGAAGCACGTTCTTTTACAATAAACTGATTGTGTGAGTCTTTCAACCCTTGAACATCTGTTATTATTTCCATTCCGATAGCTTGTATCTCGACAACGGACAATGAATCACTGAATAATTAAAAAATCCGGCACAGTTATTTGTTATTATCCCCCACCACACTATATTTTGAATCAATAATATTTTAATTCCATTGGTTAATTTTAAAACTGCGCAGTAGAAAGTTCCAGAAAATTTATTTTTAGACTGATGACTCATTCATGTGCAGGAATAAACTTGTTTTCTTTGTTTGATTCTGAAACTGCGTAGTAGAAAGTTCCAGAAGATCTATTTTAAGACTGATGACTCATTCATGTGCAGGAATAAACTTGTTTTCTTTGTTTGATTTTCAAACTGCGCAGTAGAAAGTTCGAGAAGATATATTTTTAGACTAATGACTCATTCACGTGCAGGAATAAACATGTTTTCTTTGTTTGATTTTAAAACTGCGCAGTAGAAAGTTCGAGAAGATCTATTTTTAGACTGATGACTCATTCACGTGCAGGAATAAACATGTTTTCTTTGTTTGATTTTAAAACTGCGCAGTAGAAAGTTCGAGAAGATATATTTTTAGACTAATGACTCATTCACGTGCAGGAATAAACATGTTTTCTTTGTTTGATTTTAAAACTGCGCAGTAGAAAGTTCGAGAAGATCTATTTTTAGACTGATGACTCATTCACGTGCAGGAATAAACATGTTTTCTTTGTTTGATTTTAAAACTGCGCAGTAGAAAGTTCGAGAAGATATATTTTTAGACTAATGACTCATTCACGTGCAGGAATAAACATGTTTTCTTTGTTTGATTTTAAAACTGCGCAGTAGAAAGTTTGAGAAGATCTATTTTTAGACTGATGACTCATTCACGTGCAGGAATACACATGTTTTCGTTGTTTGATTTTCAAACTGCGTAGTAGGTGACATCATACCATTCGTCGCGCCATCTGGCGTTTTAGGTTATGTTGACACACTATTTTAAGGGATTTCACTACTTTTCGCTTGGTCATGTTGGTACTTATTGGGGCGACATCTATTTTTACTGCGTCATTTATGACGTCACAGGTTGTTCTAGAACTTTCTACTGCGCAGTTGATGAGTCGCGCCCCACCTATAAAAGCAACGCGCGAGAGCATACTCCACCAAAAAGTAGTACGAGTCTCTGAATGAAGTACGAATCTCTGCTCAAAAATTCTCTGACGTTCACTGTGTTAAAGTTCTTTGTGAAGTTCTCTACGGTTTTTTAAATAATTTTTTTATAAAAATTATAAACAATCTTTAGTTTAAGTGAAGTGCATAGACATTATTTTTAGTGCAACTGACTTATTTTTGTGCAACTGACACTTATTAGTCTTTAATTTTTGTGCAACTGACACTTATTAGTTTTTTAATTTTTGTGCAACTGACACTTATTAGTTTTTAATTTTTGTGCAACTGACACATTAAATAGTTTTTAGTGTAAAAGACATATTTTTTCATTGTGAACTATTGATAAAAAACATTATTTAAAATGACGCGGATAGTTTATGCACTTCACGGTTTGGTAAACTCTGTTGCACAATCATACAATGATTTAAAGTGAGAGTCAGTGAATGAAGAACATTGCCAAAGGTGCTATCAGGTGTGTGTTGAGACAATTGAATATTTTAAGACTATTTTAGCAGATCTACAATCATGTGTTCAAATTAAGAGAAGCGTTCAAGCAAGTATAGTGCTTTTGTGTTGGTATGGCGATCAATTCGCTCAACTCAGTGGTCTGGCTACAGGTGGTGATCTGAGAATACGTCATCGACTCATCAAATGGCAAGATCTCGATAACGCTTTCGCTAATAACATTCGAACTGGATGTGTCACAAATCTTGCTCACACGGATTTGAGAAAATGTTTAAACGATTCTCGAGACTTAATATTTGAAAAAATCCAAGAAATGTTGGGAGATGTTGCTGGGGTGAAAATCAACGTCGAACTTGTATGCAAATTCAGAAATCAAAAAATTAATGACGTCGTTGATGAAACCAAATCTTTCAATACGATAAGTCGTGAAATTACACCCACAACATCTCTCGCTGATTGGTATGCTGATCATGTCAACGAGAACTTACTAAAAAAGGTTGAAGAGTTCAATCAAAAGGACTCAGGGTGGAGATTACTTGAGATCCATAGCTTGGTCATCACAATGTCCAGATATGTGCTTCTATAAGCTGGAGCATCTATTTTCGTCAGATTACCCAGAGACATCCAATTCAAACGTGCAGCCTTAAACATCGAGAACCACGACGAGTACTGCTTTCTCTGGTGTGTTGTGGCGGCAACACATCAAGCTCACACTGGATATCCGGAAAGGACAACATCGTACCCTCATTACAGCAGCGTACTTCAGTATAAAGGTATTAACTTTCCAATTACCCCAAAAGATATTCCGAAATTTGAAACTTTGAATAATTTGTCAATCAATGTATACGGGATTGAGTTAGAATTTACCGGCTTCGGGAAAGAAAAAAGTACCTTTATACCATTGTATTTAAGTAAAAATTGTAAGTCTGATGTAAATAAAATTAATGACATTAATGACATTAATGTAAATAAAATTAATGACATTAATAATTTGGTTAATTCGTGTCAATCTGATGTGCCTTTTCTCTCTGGACATGACATTATTAGTATGACTTTAAATTTTAGTGTTCCTAGGCATTCTCCGTTGACATTCCGTCATCGAAATTGGAGTCTTATTAGTAGTGAGTCAATAGCTGATAAAGTCAATAATTCGTCAGTACTATTCTGTGATAATTATTTGACAGTTGATGACAGTGTTTCTCATATGAATCAGAATTTGTTGCATATTATTGACTCCATTGCCCCTGAGCGTGTGATAAAAGTAACTCATCCGCCTGCTCCTTGGATATCTGATGACGTTCGTGATTTGCAGCGTCGCAGAGATAAACTGTATAGAATTTATCGTAGATCTGGTTATGCAGATAAGGAGTACTGCAATGTCCGTCATCTTGTAAAGAAGCGGATTATTGAAGCTAAGAAGAATTATTTGCAAGACCGTTTTAAGCATGCTAAGTGTCCAAAAGCCATTTGGAATGACTTCAGAAAACTGGGTCTGTTAAGAGATTCTTCTAAGATGTTTGTTTCACCACATCTTGATTTGGATCGGCTTAATAACTACTTTGTGTCTGTTGGTAGTTCTAGGCGCGATTGCGATAATTATCAAGATATCTGTGTAAATGATGCAAATGATAGCAATTCCACGAATCAGTTTAATTTTATTGAAATTACTGAGGAAGATATTAAGAGAAATATGAAGCGCATCACTACTACTGCTGTTGGTCCAGATGGTCTTTCTATTACTTATTACAAAGTACTACAGCAAATTTTACTGCCATCAATTGCTAATTTATTTAATATTTCTCTGAGGACATTCCAGTTTCCGAAGCAATGGAAGAAGTCTATTGTGTTACCTTTGCCTAAAGTGAGGTGTCCGCAGTCTTGTGATGATTATAGACCTATTTCAATCTTGTGTCCTTTATCTAAAGTTTTGGAGCGTTGTGTACACGATCAACTCATTTACTACATTAAAGTAAATAATTTGTTGGATCCTTATCAGACGGGTTTCCAAGAGGGAATGAATACTCAAACTGCAGTGATCCGACTATGTGATGATATTCGCTTTGCAATTGATGGCCGCAAGGTTACTGTTGCTGTTTTCTTTGATTTCAGCAAGGCGTTTGACTGTGTTGATCATAGTTTGTTGTTATTAACGCTTAAGAACTTAAATCTATCGTCAGGAGCTCTACTATGGATAGAATCGTATTTATCTAACAGAACCCAAGCTGTTAAGCATGGAGATAGTTTATCTTCTTGGCAGTGTTCTCAGAGCGGTGTCCCGCAAGGTAGTGTGCTTGGGCCGCTTCTGTTTTCGTTATTCGTCTCAGAGTTAGGTCTACAGATTAAATGCAAGAATCTCTTTTATGCAGATGACTTGGTAGTTTACATATCCTGTTTAATGTCTGACTTGAACGATGCAGTGTTAAAATTAAATGAGGACGTCAATTTGGTAGTTGAGTGGTGTTCTAATAATTTCTTAAAGCTAAATGCTTCAAAGACTAGGTCAATTATATTTGGTTCCCCTCAGCATGTAAATGATCCTGCTTGTATTGCTGCTCGGAAGATTATGATTGGTGATACAGTTACTGACTACTCTGTCTCTGTTAAATATTGAGGTGTTATTTTGGATAATATTCTGTCATGGCATGATCAAGTTATTGCAATGTGCAATCGATCAATGTATTGCCTAGCGCGATTGAAAATGAACAGTGACTTATTTAATCTTCCTATGCGTAGAAGATTAGTTGCAGCAACTATTTTGCCTATTTTTGATTACTGTACAGTGGCCTACACTGACATGTCAGGCACTTTACGAAAAAAGCTGCAGCGAAAATTCAATGCCTGCATTAGGTTCATTTACAGACTGGCGAGATATGAGCATATTACTCCAAGCAGAAGGTCACTTGGTTGGCTGACATTATCAGGTCGGCGTGAGTTTCTGATTGCTTGCTGTGTTTATAAGATGCTGAGATTACATCATGATAGAATACTACTGCAAGACTTCAGTGTTTTAACTTCAGTTCGTGCACGTTCTCTTAGATAAACTGATGTATTAAGTTTACCGTATGCTCGGACTGTTACATTTGACAACTCGTTTATTGTTACGGCAGTTAGAGTGTGGAATCAATTACCGGAGGAGATTGTTACAATTATTGATTACAATGAATTTCGATCTAAATGTTATATGTTTTTTATAGATAAAGATAATCAATGATTGTAATTCCTGTACATTCTAAATTTTATGTTAACTACTGTCATTTGTACAGAGCAAATTATAATTGATCAACTTGCTTTGAGACAACGTAACTTATTATTGCCGTTGTTGTAATTTTTACAATTATTTGTTATTGACAATATTATTATTATTATTATTATTATTATTATTATTATTATTATTATGAAATTTATTTTTGCGCCTCTCTATATATATTTATCATTTTGTATTTATTGTAAGGCCCTTAGGGAGCTAAGGCTTCAGGGCCTAAAAATTTAAATAAATAAATAAATAAATAAATAAAATTCATCTTTTAATGTTACAGGCTAACGTAAATTTAAATATGTCCAATGAAAATGATGTTTTTATCATTTAGGTGTTTAGGTTTCCACTATATTTAAATGGTGTATTACCGTACGATGGACGGTGTGGCTCAATAAGTTATAGATCAAATTGAACGGAATATAGTATAGTGCCAGATAGCTCAACTGGTAGAGCACTCGGCGCAATACCGAATTGGTCTGGGTTCGATTCCCAGTTCGAGCTATCTATATTTTTCTCAATTTATCTATAAATTGTCTTATTGAGAGGTTTGCATGTTTAGGTTTCCACTATATTTAAATGATGTTTAAATCACTTTAAAACAGAAAAATTTCTTAATAATCACAGTGATGACTGTTTCAAATTAAATAAAGTCCGTATGAAATTTCCTACTATGGAAAATAAAACTTTAAAATTCAAAAATTATCGTAACAAAGACCCGGTACCGTTTGTTGTCTACGCAGACTTAGAGTGTACACTAAAACCTCAGGGGGATGATGAAATTCAAAAACACGTTCCACACAGCATTGCATTTTATCGTCACTGTAATTATGACAACAATTTGTCAAAATTTAATATTAATCGATCATCTGATTGCGTAAAGTGGTTTGTCAATAAACTTGAAAATTTTGCTATTGAAGTTAAGCAGTATTTAAACAATCCTATGCCTATGAAACCACTTGATAAACAGCAACAAAAGAGTCATGATCGGTCAACTGTTTGTCATAGTTGCGAAAAAACAATAGTCTCTGTTCAGTTACGAGCTTAGGCAATTTGAAAAGCTTCGTGCATTTCCCCTACGATCGGGAGTCGCTGAACTCGCTACTGACTTGAATGTCAGTATAGTGCTGGGTCACTCGCTATTTGGGCCCGACACATACAATTTCTTGCTCATGACCGTGTCACGGCGGCATGAGAACCCGCTACCAGCCGGCCAATCAGAGAAATTGGCGGCTAACTATTTCCTGTTGGAGCGCTTTTAAGCCAATGGGAAAATTCGTTACTGCAGCCATGCTGCCACGTCACCACCGAGCAGCCACGAAGGAAGAAGACGCCGTCTCAATACCGAATCTACATCGTGCAGTCTTACTAACCACCACGCGTTTTTAACCGCTTTACTTGTCGCATTCGCTATCGCTTATCTATCTTGTCGCATTCGCTATCTAATGTTAATTCTCACCATATTTAACTGTATAAAGTGTCAATAAATAACCTAATTATTTATTGATAAAATCTGTGTAATTTTTAATTGTTAAAATTCCATCACACCTAAACCAGATCCTTTTTGCGCATTCGCTCACTTTACAGTCTCCGATAAGGAGAAATGCTATGATCATTGCCATTTAACGGGTAACTACCACGGACCTGCACACATCTCATGCAATTTAAACTATCCGAAATCCCATGTAATACGAGTAGTATTTCGCAATTTATCTGAGTATGATTCTCATTTATTAATTAAATCATTAGCAACAGTTATTGAAGGTAAAGTTACATTGTTGCCAATTAATAAAGAGCGATATATCTCATTTACAAAGTCCATTGAGAATATATCCGTATCTTTACGCTTTATAGATTCATTTAGATTCATGGTATCAAGTATAGAAAAATTAGCATCCTATCTTGATGATGGCAATAAACCAATCACAAAACTTCATTTCCCAGATCCGGGAAAATTTCGATTAGTTACTCGCAAGGGCGTATTCCCGTATGAATACATTACTAACATTGATAAGCTTAATGACAAACAGTTGCCCGATCACAACTCATTTTTTTCAAAATTATCTAATAATGGTATATCTAACGATAATTATTCATTTGCTCAACTTGTCTGGAATAAATTTAATATCAGTACATTGGGTAAGTACTCTGATCTGGATCGTAAGACAGATGTACTACTCCTCGCCGATGTATTTGGAAATTTCAGACAAAGTTGTTGAAATAATTATAACTTGGACCCGCTACACTATTATACAGTGCCCGGATTAGCTTTTGATGCAATGCTGAAATACACTAATGTGGAACTTGAAATGTTGACTTACCCCGAAATGGTACTTTTCATTGAGAAATGTCACTGAAACTAGCCAACGAAACTAGCAGATCAGTCAGAGGGGTATTCCAAAACTTTTTGAACTGACTGAACCCAACGCAGTTCCTTCTGCAGTAATAATTTCGGTCCCAGATTGATAAAAATTTGCTACTCTCTTTATTTTTTGGTAAACATGAAAGTCAGCTACAGAGCTTAACAAACATTTTTTTTTTTATGATTTAAAAGAAATTATGTGTTTCCGGGCTTTATCTGACTTTGGTCCGCGTCGACTTAGAGACTTGATATTTTTCAGTTATCTCTAGGTATGTCCGAGGATATCAGAAAATAATTCAAAAGTTCAGCGACGGAATTTTTTCGTTTTTTTTTTCGCAACAAAGACTGCTGTACCAGGCGGCCGCTGACTTTAAACCTGATTTCTTTGGCCCACGTTGACTTAGCGACTTGAAATTTTCCAGTTATCTCTAGAAACGTCCTAGGAAATCAGAAAAAAATTCAAAAGTTCAGCGAAGGAATTTTTTCGGATTTTTTTTTCGAAAAAATTACCGTTGTACTGGGCGTCAGCTGACTTTGGACCCGATAACTTGAGCTCGCGTCGACTTAAAAACTTTAAATATTCCAGTAATTTCTAAGAATATCCTAGACGCTGAGAAAAAAATTCAAAAGCCGAGCGACATATTTTTTTTTTTGAAAAAATAACCTCTGTACCAGGCGTCCGCTGTCTTTAGACCCAATATCTTTGGCCCGTGTTGACTTAGAGACTTTCAATTTTTCAGTTATTTCTAGAAATGTCCTAGGAAATAAGAAAAAAATTCGGAATTGCAGCGACGGTATTTTTTCGGATTTATTTTTTGAAAAATGACTGCTGTACCAGGCGTACGCGGACGTTAAACCTGATTTCTTTGGCCCGCATTGACTTAGAGACTTGAAATTTTCCAGTTATCTCTAGGAATGTCCTAGGATATCAGAAAAAAATTCAAACGTTCAGCGACGGAATTTTTTTCGATTTTTTTTTCGAAAAAATGACTGCGGACCCAGGCGTCCGCTGACTTGAAACCTGATTTCTTTGGCCCGCGTTGACTTAGCGACTTGAAATTTTCCAGTTATCTCTAAAAACGTCCTAGGAAATCAGAAAAAAATTCGAAAGTTCAGCGAAGGACTTTTTTCAAATTTTTTTTTCGAAAAAATGACTGCTGTACTAGGCGTCCGCTGTCTTTGGACCCAATATCTTTGGCCCGCGTTGACTTAGCGACTCGAAATTTCCCAGTTATCTCTAGAAACGTTCTAGACACTGAGTATAAAATTCAAAAGTTCAGCGACGGAATTTTTTTCGATTATATTTTCAAAAAAATGACCGCTGTACCAGGTGGCCGCTAACTTTAAATCCGATATCTTTGGCCCGCGTCGACTTAGCGACTCGATAATTTTCAGTTATCTCTAAAAACGTCCTAAGGAATCAGAAGAAATTTCAAAAGTTCAGCGACGGAATTGTTTCGGATTTTTTTTCGAAAAAATGACCGTTGTACTGGGCGTCAGCTGACATTGGACCCGATATCTTTGGCCCGCGTTGACTTAAGGACTCGAAATTCTCTAGACATCTCGAGTAATGTCCTAGAAACTGAGAAAAAAATTCACAAGCCCAGCGACGAAATTTTTTTGAATTTTTTTATCAATATTTTTTTTTCAAAAACTTACGGTATTTTCTGACATAAGCTGATTCACGACCCGATATCTTTGGCCTGCGTCGACTCAAGGACTCGAAATTTACTCGTCATCTCTAGAAACGTCCTAGGAAATAAGAAAAAAATTCAAAATTTCAGCGACGGAATTTTTTCGGATTTATTTTTCGAAAAAATGACTGCTGTACCAGGCGTACGCTGACTTTAAACCTGATTTCTTTGGCCCGCATTGACTTAGAGACTTGAAATTTTCCAATTATCTCTAGAAACGTTCTAGATACTGAGAATAAAATTCGAAAGTTCAGCGACGGAATTGTTTCGGATTTTTTTTTCGAAAAAATGACCGTTGTACTGGGCGTCAGCTGACATCGGACCTGATATCTTTGGCCCGCGTCGACTTAAGGACTCGAAATTTTCTAGTCATCTCGAGTAATGCCCTAGAAACTGAGAAAAAAATTCACAAGCCCACCGACGGAATTTTTTTGAATTTTTTTTTCGATAGTTTTTTTTTTGAAAAGCTTACGGTTTTTTCAGACATAAACTGATTCACGACCCGATATTTGTGGTACGCGCCGCCTCAGATAATCGGAGATTTGTAGACACTTTCAGAATCATCTTACAGACGTTGAAAAAACGTTAAAAATGCCAGTGACGTAATTTCTTGAAATTTTCGAAATTACTTCTGCGTTTATATACTTCTTCTGATCTTGAAAATCCAACGCTTATTGGATTTTGGGATCTTTGACTCAGTTTTTTTCATAGCCGTTTTGAGTATCTTTGACTTGTAGATTGGGGCAGTATTTTTTTTTTACTACTTCACATTTCGTTATGTTTACTCTCAGTCCATATTCATTTTGTTCTAATACTCTGTATTATGATATAATACACCATGTGTATGATATTTCATTCACAAACGAAAGTTAATTTTGTTAATAAGGTTAACGTTAAATTTTCAATCCGACTACTTTTCCCAATTGCTGTCTCCACTCATCACCTAGATCACGATTCCAGGCGCCTCTTAAGGGGTTATATCCACTTGCGAGGCAGAAAAAACGCGTTTTTTTTTGTGAATTTTTTCAAAGAGGCATTTTATTTTATACATTAATGGAAAAAATGTACTTAAACAGAATGTACTTTAACAATCAGCGGTTTATTTAAAAAAATATTAGATCCCCTAGCTCCTGTAGATGATCTGCGGAGAGACCTCTGTTATGTCCGCCGCTTAATTTTTAATTATTTATCCGGGATTTCTCCCTTTGGTAGCGATAGTAATTTTTGGACAAGCGGATTGGAGGGTGCGGACAACAATAAAGAATACGAGGAAGAAATTATCTTCCTATAATTTATTATTTATAGTGGATCTTTTCGAAAATTAAGAACCCAAACGTCTCCAAAGAGACTGGTGCTCTTGTTTAAGCCAAAGTATTTTATGATGATAGAAAAATAGTTCTTTCACCTACCTTTCGATGTAACTTCTTCTAGTACGGCAGATTTTACCCCTCCAGAACGTTGCAGCTCGCTTGACCTTCCTCCTAGGATTTGGGTTGAGTGGGCGCGGCTGGGTTATAGGATAAGACCTTATGTACTACTCTCGAATGAAAACCGCAAGGTTGGAGTGATGAACTTTGTCTTTATTTTGATGGTTCAAATTACAACGTTTTTAACTAAACGTCACTTATTCACTCTAATTTTCACAATTTTAAGTTTACTTATATTATAGGATTATTTATCCTTGACAATTATTTTATTAAGATTTTAATATATATTTAATGCGTCCTTTTACACACCCGAAAAGTGGTTTTATGCGCAAATTAACTCGGCACGAGATGGAATCGCAAATTCACGTGATTTGCGTCACTGGTTCGATCGTACCGGATGATTTTTAAAATCCGGCAAATATTGTATTAGACGAACGATTACTACAGTTGCGTCAGATCGAATTTTAGATCAATATTTGAGGATTTTTAATAATAATTTGAATTCAATTACTGATTATTCAACGCCAAAACGGATTCCTGCAATAATTGACTCAAAAGATTTTAGTTTTAAATGCCTTACTGATTATTCTACGCCTAGGGCGGATTCCTGCAGTAAGGTTAGTGATAAATTCACGATCTTTGACTATTTCTTATTGATTATTTCGACGCCGTAGCGGATTCCTGCAATAAGAATTAGTCTAGATAAATTAAGAAATGCCTTATTGATTATTCAACGCCGAAACGGATTCCTGCAATAAGGTTTATATTGAAAATATTAGAAATCCTCTTATTGACCTTTCAACGCCTAGGGCGGAATCCTGCAATAAGAGTGCACGAAATTTCGACGTTCGAATATTCGCGGACCGTAAGTTTTAAGAACCGACTAGCCCTGAGCTATGGGTGCTCAGGCTTTTTATAAACTTTGGTTGGTGATTTGATGGGGAATTTATAATCATTGTCATTGGTGGAAAGTGACAACAGTTTATTATTTATTCGTTAAACTTATTGCAGGTGTCTTCCCACTATTATTTGCCGCATAAAAAGGTGAAAAAGCTGACGCTGCGTTTTCGCGCGCTTTTCAAAGAGGAGCTCAGAAATAATTATTTTAAATAATTATAAAAATAATTAAAAAAAATTATTTGGACATAACACCTCCAAAAAAAGGTGCTTGGCGGTGAGCAAGATATCTCTGGTTCAAATTATCTGAAAACCAAAAACCAAAAATAGTTAGTTTTGTAATAAATAAATACAGGTAATGATCGAAGGTCTAGTCAAAATTTTGATTTTTGACAAA
The DNA here is from genome assembly GCF_029852145.1 of Microplitis mediator. NCBI lineage: Eukaryota > Metazoa > Arthropoda > Insecta > Hymenoptera > Braconidae > Microplitis > Microplitis mediator. The sequence continues at coordinate 19,588,259 of NC_079976.1, forward strand.
ATGGCGGCTGTTCAAAAAAAAAAAATCAGTTTTTCATGAAAATTTTTCACTTCAAAGTGGCTTAAAAAATCGAAATTATTGTCCAAAATCTTATTCCTTTGATCATTACCTGAAAAATATATCTTAGTAAGTCGTGTAAAAATTTCAAACCGATCGGTTTAGCGGTTTCGGAGAAATTTTGCTCACCGACTCTGAAAACACGGTTTTGAGATAAGCGCGTTTAAAGTTTCGGGAACGATTTACACTAAATTAAAATTTTTTTTTTTCAACTTACATCGTGTCATCTAATCCAGCACCATAAGAGGAACCCTCTGCTTCGTCTTTTGCCTCCAAAATGTTTAATTGTTGTTGTCTACGAGCCATTCTCCCCTCACGCGTCGACCCTTGCGCTCTTGCGTCCGAAATTGAGATGCGCTCTGCGTCCTCTTTACTCGCGTAAGAATGAGCATTGGGTCCAAGTGATAATTTTTTCGAATTTTACTTGAATTAATGAAACTTTACACACTGAGAAATACACAAACTGAGCACAAACACAACTTGTCTACGTGGAAGATCACTTTTAACTGATGAATTCACATATTTTTAACTTAAAATTCCTCAACATAGGTTTCAGATATGAACTAGACCTTTTGTATTATTATTTTAGGGTCCCGAACACAATATAAGTCGAGAACAAAAGTATAGCGGCTACGAGAAACAGCTTCTACTCCGGCTCACGCTCCGCCTACTTTCGAACGCTTGGAGACGTCCTTACTAATACGCTCATATCTCCGAAATTAATTGTCGGATCAATTTGAAATTTTCAGAGAATATTCTTGAATATATGTACATTCAAAAAATGAAAAAAAAATCGATTTTTTGAAAATCACAAGTGGATATAACCCCTTAATCGATTATGGTCGAAGAATCACCTTATTCTAAAATAGTTTCTTTTGTTTAAATGAAATTTAGTATACTGAATGTCAGCGTAGCCGAAGGTTGTGAGTTCTAGTTCAGTCTTTGATTTTTTAGTTAGTGGATATTTTCTTTCTGTAACGATATTTCAAGTTTGATATCAGTCAATCGTTGTGTGTTGTTTGTTTCTATTGAAGTGTTTTCATTCTTCAGTTGATTTAACACACTGCTTTGAAGTTTTTAATATTTTGTGCAATCACTGTAGTGATCCTGCCATCGACAAGTGAGTGAGTAATTTCTTATTTAAAATTTTACTGCAATTTTAATTTATGTAATTTATAGCGAAATTGTTAACTGCTATTTCGTTTATTTATTATAAAAATTTTTTTCTTTGATTTTCCTATTTTATTTATTTATCTGTGCCAATTTTTGTATTTTTTTATTTGCGCTTTGGTATATTTGTTGGCAATGATCTATTTTTTTTTTACATCAGTAATTTGTCTTACTACGATTTAAATTTGGTTTATTTACTTAGTCAATTTTGTTTATTTGATTAATCTACCTAAATTGTTTATTTTATTAGTTGATTTTTTCAATTGTCATTTCTACTTTTATATGTATTTATTTGCGTTATGATAAAGTTGTGGGAGAATTCATAATCGTCCGTAATAATTTTCGCTTTTATTACAATTGTATGATATTAGAACAATAACATTTGTGATATTTTTTATGTTATTTCATCAATTTTTGTCAGCATTATTTTATTGCTTCCTATTTCTTATTTTCTACAGTATTGAAATATGGAATTGAATCTAAAAAATATTGCGCGCGCATTGAACCAACTATACCCTAATATTAGCAGCGATGATTTGCAAAGTATAGATAATTGGGAATCAAAGAAAGAAGGTTTATCTATTCCATAGAAAATATGTTCTGAATTATTTCCTAATAATGAACGAAGATCATTAATAAAAAAAACGTCTCAGTGTTATGATATATTGCGGTTAAAATTTAATCTAGTCCGAAATGAAATACATTATATTCGTTCAATTAATTCTGACGCTATGTCAAATCCTAATCAAGAATTTATTTCAGTAGAGCCAGTTATTGAAAATGCCCAAAAAAATTTAAGCATCAATCTAACAGATAAAACTTTAGCTACGAGGTCAAACTCGGCTATGAGCACTGACGAAACAACGAAAAATAATTGCATTACTTCTCCGGATCCTGTAAATAATGACGATTGCCATAATTTATCCAAACCAAGTTCTATTCCTTCTCCTAAAGTCATTTTTGACGGATTTATTCCAATTTCTCAGGAAATCCTATGATGCTTTCATCAAGATACAAATCCATACGATTTAACTCTTTATAACCTAGCCACTACGCTCTTATTCTGCCTGGCTGCGAGAAAGAATTTGGTCCTATGCCAATTGGGGAATTCTTTACGGATACTCATGATGTTCCTCAAATTTCATATTTTTTATCCCGAGTAAATTATGGCATTCGAAAATTAAAACCTAAAAAGCTCGTCATACATAAAATTGAAACTGACTTTAGTTTAACCGTAATGATTTCGTGTATTTTAAGTTTCAATCAAATGTCGTTATCACAATATTTGCGTGTCACATACGAGTATTTAACTAACAAACTTGCTAGTTTTCCTGTGATTACAGTAGTTCACGTATGTTCATCTCATATGATTAAAACAGTTAAAAGAAAGAGTTACAGTCATTGCAAATCTAAAAAACAAAGAGACATCGCTCTTTATTTCATTACTCAGTTGATACATTGCACTAATCTAGAAGATCTTGCTGTTATAATTGAAAACTTCATTGTTATTTTTGGAATCAAAAATTTGATACCAGTCTTTCAAAATCGTTACGAGACCATAGAACCAACTAATGAGATTACAATACGAGAAGACCATATTACAGATGACAGTGAAAACGACACGCACTTTAAAGACGATATAGAAAACGACCCCAACAATCACGAATTAGAAGACGAAAGGACAGGATCTCCTTTTTTCAAAGACGTTCAGAATATAAAAATTAAATTATTTGCAATCGCGGAACAGTATGTGCAAAGTATCAATCCCGAAGCATTAAAACCTAATGAATTTTATTGCGAACAATTTTTTAAATACCTTTTAAATTATGTGATTCCATATTTTCCAATTTGGTATGCAGGAATATTGTCACTTTTTGACATCCGACGAGACAGTAACGCATCTATTGAAAGTTATTTAAAAAACGTAAAACATGTTATTTTTGCCATAAAAAACGACTTCCGATACCTCAATTTATATCAGAAATTGAGAAATTACTACCCGGCTGGTTACTGCAACGACAATACGAAATACGGACCGACAGACAAACGAACCAAGCAGACGTACGAGACCGGAACCTTAAACGCAGAAGCCACGTACCTGAACTTTCGACAGAGCAATGGAAACCGGAATCACTACCCAAAAGAAAAGCTAACGCTAATTTACATTTTTTAATTGACAAAAAAATCGATGTTCATTCAAATTGCCTAGATTCAGATTTCCAAGAAAATTTTTATAATAACACCGGCACACAAAAAAAATTAAGTAGAATGTGCATTTGACCGGACTTATCTACGGGTACGTATTTTGGTCCGCTGAATCCGAATTCGAGGTCAGTTTGACCCCTGCACCCTCGAAATTTCGAAAAAACTTCAGAAAACCGTAAAAATGATGAAAATTGGCAGTTTTAATGATAAAAAAATGTAAAAATACGAATCATTTTAAATGTGAAAAAATCACACAAAACTCTCGAAAATTCCGAAAAAATATAGTTTTCATGATAAAAAAACTTCTTCTGGTCCAATTCAGATAAAATTTTATATCTTTTGATGTCTTCAATTCGCATTTTAATTTTTTTAGTCTATTCACCCTCTAAAGCTGTAAAAATTCGAAAAAATTGTAAAAATTACCATTCATAACAGAAAAAAAATTGATTGAACATGATCTTTGATTTTATCAGATAACGATCTTCGATTCCTTTCCAAATTGAATTCTCTACAAATGTAACAAAATGGATCAGGACTTTTATTACACAGATGAGAATTACTTCTTGTAATAGTATAGTCTCCAGTAGCCAAGTTTCCCACTTCTGAAGAGCTGCAGTCGATTGATGATGACGCCTGCGAGCCTGCTTTCTCACCTTGACCAGACGCCAATACTGGGGCTCCGACTCCCTGCATAGTAAAGTACTTATCGCTTGTACCTGCCATGACGGCACACACGCCGTTAACCCAGGAACTCTGCCAGATGGTTCTGTTGTCCACCGTCATCACGTGGAGGTGCCCTGGTTACAGGCACAAGCAATTAAGTCTTCAAAAGTCAAAAACGAGAGTAAATAAACCAAAAAAATTACTTTCGACTCATACTTTCGATTCATATTCAGCGGATCAAAATACATGAAAATCACGCTTAGTTCTAAAAAATTTTTTTATCATTAAAACTGCCGATTTTCATCATTTTTATGGTTTTTCGGAGTTTTCTCGAAATTTCGAGGGTGTAGGGGTCAAACTGACCTCGAATTCGGATTCAGCGGACCAAAATACGTACCCGTAGGTAGGTCCGGTCAAATGCACATTCTACTTAATTTTTTTTGTGTGCCGGTGTAATTTTCAAGAAAAAGTAATTCTTAATGATATTCACAGCAACGCAAATGAGTTCAAAAATATTTCAACTGTCACTGATGAAATAACCGCGAATCAATTGGACGCTTCGAAACTGAGTGAAGAAATAAACGATGTGCTCTTTTATAACGACCTCAGAAAACGATTATTTAGTAAGAAAGAGTACCCTAAAGGATTCCCCAACTTAGCATTAGAGATTGCAAAAATTCATTTAAATTCAAACAGTTTAGGAACTTTACAAACTTTGGGTTGGTTGGACGGAGAAGTAATGAATGCATTTTTCGTTATTTTAGAAGCAATCGGAAGAAAAAATGATCTGAGTGTAATTCGATTTGATACATACTTTGCGGTTAAATTAATGAAAGATAATATATCGATTGGATTTTCACGATGGATTGATAAATTTCAACCGGGAACTTATAACTTGTGGTTAATAACGGACTTAAATAATAATTGTCATTGGACACTGTTGGTAGTTTGTTTTCCACTTAAAATTATGGTTTATTTTGTAACAGGGAAAATTTGAATTTTCCGCGTTCAGATTACCACGATTACCTAGTATACGCGCCGTCGATAAAAACTATAACTACTCCAGGGTTATCCGGAGTAGAGCGCGACTTGTCACCAGGAATGGTAATTGTAGGGGCTTGTCCGTCAACCCCCCTCTAGTTGTAAGTAGGAGTTTCCAGATTTCCGGAAGTTGCCGAATTTAATCGAGTGGGTGCACCGTGATAAGTGTCGAAGAGAAAAATCGAGACTAGAACACAACCGGACAGACCTCCGAAGCCAGTAGACGCACAATAATCTAACAGGTAATTAAAATTCGTTTACTTGGATTCTGTGATTGTGGAACCAAGCGATATTATTTCTAAATATTATAGATACCAGGCCATTAGCCGGTATCCTTTATAACTATTACTAATTATCTGGAAAAACAGGTGAAGGAGCATTAATAAAATCGAGAGAGAGAGCAAGTACGAGAGTAAAGAAGAACAAAGACCAGAACAAAGGAACCTGAAAAAAGAGGATACAAGGGAACCTGACGAGAAGGACTGGAGACAACGCAACAGGAAAAGAAACACCAGTAATTAACCCAGGTATTAATTAAATTAATTATTCTAGGCCCAAACCAGAATATTAATTTAATTCTATAAAAATACTTAGTCGTTCGTCGGGTAATCCGCGTCGAGGCCCGTTATAAATTAATTAGTCGTAGAATTTTGTTAAAATTAATTTAAGCCAGACGTTTGTCTAACCAGATCCAGGCCTGTTAGCCGGATCCAGGAGTCGTTGATAATTCCAGGCTATTGCCGGAATTATTGCGTCGTAGAAAATTCTAGGCCCATTGTGCTGAGCACAAGCCACAAGTTTCGTGGTCGAGTCCGCGTTAAAATTAGTTGTTAACTACAATAAATAATTAGAATTAAATAAATTACTTAAACCAAAATTATCGAAATAAATAAATTCATTAATTAAGACAAGGTTAATAGACGCGAGAAGTCTGAGAGAAAATTTTAATTAATTAATAAATAAAATTATAAATTAAATTAATTAATAACTAAAATTATTAAATAAAATTAGTTAATAATTTACCGTAATTAAAATTAATAACAATAAAAGAATCCGAACTGATAAGGAAAGAGTCGGAAATCCGAAGTAGTCATTAACACATACTTTGAAGTATTGGGTAAACGCGACGTTGAGTTCTCCAATGAAAATTATTAGTGATACGGATAATTGTTAAAAGAAGGAAATGGTTAAAAGATAAAAATAATTAAGTTAATGAAAAAAAAAAAAATTAATTAATAAATTTTCTTTTCCAAAAATTAATTAATTTATTATAAAGTCGTGGCGGGAAAGTCGATGGTCGGACGCCATTTTAAAATCATTTAAAATCAGAGTGTGTGAGAACAAGTCCAGGGGACAAGTGTGAGAGTGTGCGTGTATAGATCCAGGGGATCAAATTTTAAATAATTATTATTGTGAATTATGTTCGTCAGGTACGACGATTTTAAGTTGTTTTAAATAATTGCCAAAGGTGGTTGATCAGTAGTAATAATAAAGTCGTGTGCGTGTGTGTGTGATGCCAAAGGTAGTTGGCTTAAAATAAGGTTTTACTACGTCAAAGGTAGTTGACGATAGTTATAAGGTATAATGTATAAGATATAAAAGGTATAAGGTTTATAAGGTACAAAAGTGATAAGGTTTATAAGGTCAGAAGTTTTATAAGGTTAAAAAGGTTATTAATTAAATACAAGGTCAAAAAGTTAAATAAAAAGTGAATTGAATTTATTATAAATTATCCTTTCTCTCCTCTCTCTTACAATTAATTAATTTACAACGACCCTGATGATCGAAGATCCGGCTCTGGGAGGCCGTTATCACTTCCAGTGGCGCCCTTGATAAAGGACGACCAGAGTAACAGCAATAGCCCTGTTATAATTTTGATTCCCTTCACGGAAATGCCCCACCAGAATTAATTGAACGAATATGTCGGGTTGTTTCGATGTCTAGAGAGAGTAGACACAGTAAGCCAAGAGGATGGAAAGATTGAAGAGTTTACAGCCCAGAAAACATACCCTTCCAAGATGCTACCGATGGCGATTGCGGGGTACATGCGTGTATTTATGTATACATGGTATGTAGCAGGTCTGGAGAAGAATTTGAAAGTGATGAAGTAAATACAGCAAGAAAGGGAATTGCCCACTTATTATGCAGTTTTAAAGACATAATTGAGAGCGATGTGGATGGTACGGATCAGTTGCCAGTTATCGTCAAAGAAAGGTATGAAATAAGGGTGTCGATGCGAAAAAAATTAATCCTTGAACGATCAAGAGATATTACATTAGGGTGTCTTAAGATTTCTGATTTTTGTCAAAACATGGGAGCCTTAATGGAAGCAGTCTGAAAAACGTGCATACTATTATAATAATATGAATATAATAATAAGCAAAGCTGCCTCGAGTATATATAAATATATTAGGGTGTTGCAAAAAAAAAAATTTTTTTTTCTTCTCGGAAACCGAATCAAAAGTTCAATTAAGATATAAAAATGCGCCCGTTAAAATGAGAACTCTTAATAGTAACATTAAGAGATTCCGCATCGCACTTTTTTCTTTTTTCGATAAGAATAACATGGAAAAATTGTTTTTTGCGTATCCTGATTTTTATAACTAGTTAACGATGTGCCATAGGGAAAATCTTCAGACATATCTTCGTAGAAAACTGAATGCTCTACAAAAAAAGTCTGTTCATTTTTTAATAAATCTATCTTTTCAAAAGTTATTGAAGCTTGAAGTATAATTTACATAAACTTTTCTAATCTTTTTACTTTTCTAGCGAATCTAATTGACTTATCACCAAATTTTATAAGGTCTTTTCTGTAGACAATTTTATTCCCTAAAAAATATTTTCGATTAAAATTTGTTGAATTCCGCATTATTTTTTAGTTATTTATGTTTTAATGTCAAGCTCTTAAAATCGATCAGAAGACCATTTTTTTTATGAGCTTGACATTGAAACGAAAATAACTAGAAAACGAAGCGGAATGCAAAAAAACTTCATAGGATTATTTTGTAGGGAATAAAATTGCCTACAAAAACGATCCGGGGATACTTTGTGGTAAGTCTGATAGATTCGCCAGAAAAGTAAGATCTGAAAATTTAATGTAAATTTGACTTCAAGCTCTAATAACTTTTTAACAAATAGATGTACTAAAAAATTATAAGCGACTTTTTTTGTAGAGTATTCAATTCTCTACAAAACTGTATCTGCGGATTTTTTCTATGGGACATCGTTTGGTAGTTTAAAAAATGAGAATACGCAAATAAAAATTATTCCATGTTATTCTTATAGAAAAAAAAAAAGTGCGATGCGGAGTTAATATTAAGAGCCATAATTTTCACGGGCGCATTATAATATCTAAATGAAACTTTTGAACCTGTTTCCAAAATATATATATATGTTTATCTAAGGCATGGTTTAATGACTTATCTGCGATCTAGTGGATAGTTTGACGACATTTGTATACTCTGACGACTAACGCCAAAGTATTTTTATATAAACCATATACTTCAACGGCAGATACTTTGAAGCCATGTATATTGCGTATTGAGTAACAATAGAGTAAAAAAAATAAAATAATCAATAAATAAATAAATATTGTTGAAAATTGAAGTAGCACGGTAATTAATCACAATCTTGCCCTAATTAAAAAACAAAATTTCCGGTCACCACGGATCTTCTTCAAAACATAATAAAAAAAAGTTTCTAAAATATTTTTTTCCTTTTTTAGCTTTTAAATAAATATGTATCCTTTATTTCGACCTGTATTAATGAATCATATATGAACTGTCAATATGTATGACAGAAAATAAATTGATACTCCGATTTAGATGGCCGTTTTTTAAAATGTAATTCTTAAAAAATTTTTGTAAAAATTTTTACGTCCTAAAAAGACGTGCACGTGTGAATCCGGAAAAAGTAGGTCATATTTTCGGGAAATGATAACTTTTTCTGTTATAAACTATGTATTTTAAATCGTTTCAGCAAGCGAACCAACTGCACATTATTCAAAAAATTAAACGTCGATGTTTGTCCAATTCTGTGGAGAAAAATGATGGCTCAAAACCTACCAATTTTTATCATGCTATCGACCAACATTGAAACAGGAAGGAAAGCATCCAAAAAATTATTATACTCATACGAAAAATTATTACACTGTATCATGATACTTACTACGCGCGAGATACGTATCGATAAGATTTATTGACATTTACTTTCATACATTATAATAGTTGTGATGCAGCATAATAACTTTTCATAAAATTTTTCTCCGTGTATATAGAAAAAAATTTGATTACAAATTTTTACATTTTGTTCAGTTGTTGAGTTATTAAAAAAAAAAAGAGTTAAAAAATGACACATGTGACATTCTTGTCGCACTCACGCAACTCCTCTCATGTTTATCCTTTATGTTCACAATGCGCCTGATCCGTACTTATTGTTCTTCAACGTTATTTTTTTCGCTCACAACAACGTGTACGGACCGGCCGCAGTGAGAGTGTAAAGGACAGACATTATCTGAGCTGCGTAGCGCGACAAGAATGCCACATGAATTAAGTCATTTTTCAACTCTTTTTTTTTAAATAACTAAATAAATAAATAGAATGTAAATAATATTATGAAGACAAAATTCCTTCTATATGAGTTTACAAACATATCAGGAGTCAACAGACATAATAAGTCATATACAGCCTCATGAGTGGCCCACGGGCTATTATTTATAATTCTCTGAAGCACCCTAAAATATGAAAAACTTAAATTTCAAAGAAAAAAAAAGTTTTTAAGCAAAAAATTTTTTTGTCAAAAAAAAATTAGCAAATCACGTCAAACTAATTAAATTAAATTGTCGGAAAAAAACTTTTTTTTTTTCAAACGTTTTTTTTTGTGCAGGGGCAGCGTGCTCCCTGGTTCTACCTAAATAAAATAATATTCAAATAGAAATAGAAATAATTTTTGAATTTTATTGAAATTAAATATAGATTGAAAATTTAAAATATAAATTAAAAAGATATATCTTTTTAATTTGTACACGGAAAAAAAGGTTGACTTGGCCCAAGATAATTTTTGCCTCCATTTTTTCATTCTTGGGCTGAGTAATTGGGTTTTTTTAATCCGAGAACATTTTCTTCGACTAATATTATAAAAATATTGTGTCAAGAATAATTAAATTTTAATTCAAGTTAAATAATCTTGATTCAAGAATAATTATTTTAAATCAAATTTATTTTGTTTCCAACCAAGTAAATAAAACTGTCGAAACAAGATACTTTTCTGTCTTGGTTGGTGAGTATAGTAAATTGTCACTATATATATCAACATCTCAAACCAAGAACTTTTTTTGCGTGGCAGAAGAACATTTACTTTCAGTTTAAGAAAACTACATTATCGACTCAAGACAACGGTCTATTGTAATGAGAAAATTTTAATTTTGATTTTAATAAATTATAATCTTAACTTAATAAAATAACGTTTCTTGAATCATGCAAATATTTACTTCACGGAAGACATAAAATTCTCCCATTGATGATTTTTTTTCTTGACTTAAAAAAAATGTAGTCTCGATTCAAGAAAATAAATGACTCTACTTGAAAAAATATATCGTCCTATATTTTTGAGTGAATTTAACCTAGTATAAATATTAAATGTTGTGAAGCAGGAAATTATATGTGTATATTCAGAATATCACGATACGGCAGTAGAGGGGATAAGAAATAAACATCCTCGATTAATGGTTTATGAACGACTTAAGAAAAAATAAATGGTTTGCTCATGGTAGGAATCGAACCCAGACCGATTCGGCATCACGCGAGAGCTTTACCAGCTATGCTATCCGATTATTCCCTGAACGTTCGTTTACTTTACCTATATCCAGTAAGCACACTGTACAATGTAGAGTCTACACTACCGCCACTTTAGTATAGTACAGTTAGCTTTCCCAAGAGAATTTTTGCGTTGGGCCGTGAACGCAGTTGCTGTTGGTTCAAACGTCTACGCTTACTCGCCGCAACACAACAAAATACTTGAACCAAGATATTTTTTACCATTGAGTCGAGTACTTTTAATTCTTGACTCGAGTCACAAATTATCTCGATTCAAAATAAATTATTCTTAAACAAAGGATATTTTGCTTTTCGGACAATTGATTATATATTGGGGCAAAATGTTTATTTTTCTCATTTCAAGAAAATATTCCTTACTTCAAGAAACATATATTATATCGGTTGAATAAAAAAAAAATCTTATGCCAAGATGACTAAATTTAAGAAAATTTTGTTCTTGAACCAAGAAAATTTTCGTTTTCATTCAAAATTGCAAAAAATATTCTTGCGGCAAGAAAAAATTTCTTGTGCCAAGATATCCTTTTTTTCTGTGTACAGCAGTATTATTTCAGTTTGAAGATTTATATTTAATATGAATTAGTTTATACAATTTTTCAGATTTTTATTTTCCGTTTATAGTATGACAGAGTGATTAGCTTGCCAAGTCTGGTCGCACCTAAGTATTATAGACGAATATTAGGGCTCCACTGGAAGATGTACTCGGCCTTCCAGAACCGGATGTTAATGTAATTTTATTAGATGCTCAGGGACGTTGTAAAATTATAGTTCTGTGCGAGAGGAGAGGAACAGTGAACAGGCTGAAATAAATTCGTTTCAAACTTTAATTTTAATTTTAATAACTTTAAGCACCTTGCTTATTATTTATTTAACTCTTTTATAACAATAAATAATCTTATGACAAACTATACTTATGAGTCATAAGCGATACTTGAGTGACACTTATGCGACACATGTGCGACATTTGTGTGACACTTTTACAAAACGTGCAACACTCGCGCAACACTTGTGCGATACTCGTACGAAACGTGCGATACTCAAGCGACATTCGTGCGACACTTGTGCGACACATGTGCGACACTAGTGCGACATTTTTGCGACACTTTGGCAACATTTGTGCGACAATTGTGTGACACTTGTGCGACACATGCGCGACACTTTAGCGACACTTGTACGAAATGTGCAATACTTAAGTGACACTTGTGCGACACATGTGCGACACTTGTGCAACATTTGTGCGACATCTCTACGACACTTGTGTTATATTTATGCGACACGTAAGACATTTGTGCGACATCTCTGCGACATCAGTGCGACACTTGTGTGACACTTTGGCGACATTTGTGTGACACTTGTGTGACACTTGTGCGATACTTAAACGACACTTTAGTGACACGTACAAAACGTGCGACGCGCGACATTTGTGCGACACTTGTGTGACATTTTTGCGACACTTCGGCGACATTTGTGCGATAGTGCGGCACTTGTGCAACAAATACGTGACATTTGCGCGACAATTTAGCGAGACTTGTACAAAACGTGCGACACTTGAGTGACACTTGCACAAAACGTGCGACACTCACGCGACACTGTAGCGTCACTTGTGCGACACTTGTTTGACATTTGTGCGACACTTGTAAGACAGTCGTACGACTCCTATGGTGTTCGTACAACTGCGACATTTCTGCGACACTTGTGCGACATTTGTGGGACACTTTGGCGACACTTGTGCGACACTACCGCCCAGACATTATCCCACACATTGACCCACACATTCAGTGTATGACAAACACTTCAAATTGAATCCTATTGACTTCTTCTAAGCAGCTGTAGGCAGTAAATCCAGCGATATATGATAGTTAATTTTGACTTACAGTGTTCCGGACTAAAAGTTTTTATTTTTATATGTATGCTTGTTCAAATAAAATAGATATTTCCAGGTAAGACCGTCAATACATTACCTTTAGAGCTGTAAATACTCAATGCAAGATATACATACAGAAGTCCTTAAATGTTAGCGTTAACATTTAAACGTTCTTTGAATTTCTTGTGTCTGTTATTTTCAATTCTTTAATATCATATTTCATTTAAATATGTGTTACTGCTACTAAACAAATACTTTTATTATTGATCGATAATTCATATAAATTATTCTAAACTTAACAATATTCATTGAACAATAGTACGATAAATATAATATATAAACAAGAAAAATGAAACTTCGCTAAAAACAGTTATAGAAAGTCTTGAACCTTGAGAACTTCCAGCTTACAAAGTGAAAACATAATCCCTCTGAACAGATTGAAGCTGATTCTATTTCCAATCAAACGAAGTTTATGAAATGCAGACGTATATTCTAACATTTTAAAAAATAAGGCAAAGAAGTCAGTATTGCAATACGCGAAACCCTTTAAGCCAAAAAGTAGCACCGCGTAAAATAATAACTGGGCTTGCAATTACATTCAGTTGAAGTTACAAATTCGTTTATGTTGTGGTGAAGTTCGGACGAAATTTATTAGTAGAAACGGAGACATCTGAATAAGGCTTTCACAGGGCCTTACTAGAATTTGTAGAGTTTAGGTCTCAGAAGATGTCCTATTCATTTCTGTCTGTGAGGAAAATACGCTTTCATTATAAACATATCACAGAAGGGCATATACTTCAAAATTACAATTCATACATATTAGTTAACTAGTAGATAATATACCATTCAATGCACTGCAGACTACTCAGCTTCTTCAACATATTGTGATTGATTGAAATAGACGACGACATATTTTTCTAAGTTTTGGGTAGTGAATGATCGGCGATTTGAACGTAAAATATTTTTAAAACTTGAAAACGATCGCTCAACCTCGCAAGATGTCGTTGGTGCATGTGTCATACAGTTTACATTATCTATGTTTCAACCGTTAGGAATATTGACGTTTGTAACCCCTTATAAACACTGGAAAATATTAATCAAGTCTGTTGAAAAGCCAGAATTATTAAGTAACACACTTTGCATTCGTTCCTTAATATTCGCCGGAATCGCTTGATCAGCCTGTATCAAAGCGGCAACTTCAGTTACTACATCAAAAGAGTCTTGAAGCGACATCCCTCGTTCTTCGAGCCGTGTTATAGCTGTTGAGATCATGTGATAATGTGTATGGATAAAATCTAATTCATTCTCAAGGTTTGGATCTTCCCACAATTCTTGAGCGCAATTAATCACAGCCGCATCTTGATCCAATCTTCCGATGACTTCCCGAACTTGTTCGAAATGGTTATGGTAATATAGTGCAGCTTTCAACCACTCTCCCCATCGAGTAACAATAGGTTGAGGTGGTAATGGAACACCAGGCGCTATCTCATTGAACAAATGTTTCCTCCTTGGAGTCTTAAGAAAGACAGATTTTGTTTCTGATATGACATTGTTAGCAAGAACATATGTTCCCCGGATCTCTTCCGCGACGCGATGCAATCCATGAGCAAGACACGAAACATGTACAAGCTTGTCATAATGGTAATTATTCTTGAGTAACTGTCCTGCTGCCATCATATATGGTCCTGCGTCAGAAACAATCAGCAACACATTTTGTCGCCTTATACCGTTAGGCCACAGTTTTATTAAAGACTGTTCTACAGATTCAGCAATTTGTTGCGCATTACCTACTAAAATTTCCGCACAATGAATCATACGGGGTATGCCAGGAGTGTTCGGAATCAGTGGTACAACTATTGCGTGAGTAATTAAACGACCTAATGCATCGTTAGACTCATCAACAGACAAATAGATAGGATGATTACCAACTTCATCTCTAACCTGTTGCAAGTTTTTCTCGTAGACGACTAAATTGGTATAGGTTTGTCTGAGAGTTAAAGGGTCAGGATCTCTGTGTTTCATATTTTTTTCAAGAAAATCTAGGAACTTGGCATTGTTAAGTTTTCCAAAGGGAACATCAGCTGTCATGAATGATTCTGCTAAATCGTAGCAGAAAGCATGAGTTCTTGATGGACACTGTGCTTGGGCGTCTGCACTAGGTTGTACATCAACAGCTTGTAGTTCTGTATTTGTTTGATGTAGTTGGGAGTTGTGATGTCGTCTTATATTGGCTTCGGTAACGCGATTAATAGTGACTGTACAATATGAGCAGATAACATGGTCATCAATAAGGTTATAAATACCTTCGGGTAATATAAGGACATTCAAAATATCTTCCCAGCGTTGAGCGACTGTTCGTGCTTGCCTTGGCATGAGTACGGTAGAAAATGAAATATTGATGAACACAAAAATGATAATCAATTGCAAGCACTGATTAAAGCTTATACAGATATTAGTTTAAATAAAAGTAAACAGTAAATAATAGATAAATATATTGGCACTCAATACTAGTAATATGAGAATGAACGGAAAACTTTTTCGTGATTTGATCTTTTGATTTGATACATGAACTCAATAAACTGAATTTGTTTGCAGACTAATTTTAGAGATAGATGAATATCGATGAATATATTTTTGGAACATTTTTTTATTGATCGATGTCAGATTAATTAAACAAAAAAAAAATGAATTTTTATGTTTTATTCATACAAATTGCCTATATTCGAAAAATAATAAAGCATAAATAAACAGAGGTTGTCTTAAACTTGACATAGTTTGTAAAAAAATATGACTACAACTAAAAATCATAAGACTTGTATAATTTGAATATAATATTAATTAATACTAAGACCAGGTGATCGTTCATTAAGAAGGAAACGTTCAAATGTACAAGGGTGGGCTTCAAAGTTAACACAATAATTAGATTAACATTGAACAATTTTACTATTGACAAAGTAAATTAATTTTAAATGAAGTCTCTGGTTTCAAAATATAGGAATTTCCACACATTATCCCACACATTGAATATCGTTACGCTAACATATCCCCGGAGAATGTGTAGTATAAGGTATAAACGAATGTGTGGCTAAATCTGTAGGGCAATGTGTGGAAGAACGGGTAGGTCAATGAGTAGCTAAATGTGTGGGATAATGTGTGGCTAAATGTGTGGTCAATTGTGTGGGATAATGTGTGAGTGCTTGCTTGAGAATTGAGAATAGATGTAAATTTAACTACAGATATAATTTTCATTGGGTATTTATATCTTCAATTGATAATTTACATCAATTTGATAGATCAATTCTAGTATATCTAGTAATATCAAAAAGTAAAATGAATTTAATTGAAAAAAAAAGGTTTTAATCAAAATTGGAATAAATTTAATTAATAGTTTTTATTTTTAACCTCAATAAATGAAAACTCAGTACGTTCCCACGTAAATAAAAATTTATTGTAAAGAAATTTGAAAAAAGTTTGACATGTCAAAGTTTTAAATTCAATACAGATTAAAATTTCAAAGTCCAGTTTTTCAAACCGAGTTTATTTTTATCCGGATTTCAATTAATATTGGTAGTATATATTAATAGAATATACATATACCAGCAATATTAATTTAAACCCGGATTAAAAATAAACTCGGTTTGAAAAACTGGCCCTAAGTTAAACTTTATTTGAACGTTTAAGATGTCAAAAGTAACAAATATAGTGGATTTAGCACTTTATGCGGAAAAATTTTATGCGAGGTGAAAACATTTATGAAATCTTATTCTAAAAACCTATACTTAGTCCAATTTTTTCCTTTTATTTTAAAGCTGTGAAACTAGAGATTTCTTAACTTTTTGACAATAAGGAAAAAATGTAGGAAAATATGTTTTGGAAATTATATTTTAAAAATATTCTCATCCGGCTAAAATTTAATTCACGTAAAAATATAAATCAACTATATTTTTAACAATCTATGGGCATGTTTAGCCGAACTAAGTACCAAGAAAACTTAGTAAGATTTAGTCTTATAGTAAGGGCCAGTTTTTCAAACCAGGTTTATTTTAATCTGGGTTTTAATTAACATTACTAGCATACTTCTATACATTAATAATTTTAGACTTTATGTGGGGATTTCTGAGAAATGTTAGCTCCTCCGGATCCACTGGTAACAAGCGATCGCGTCTTACGTATACAAGAATACATACGCAAAATATAGTGGCGCGCAGTGCAATGGCTAAATGACAGTGTGTGTACTCAAGAGTAAACGATGGAAACAATATCTCTACTACCACCTTTAGGCGCGTGCTGTTTGCTCGCTAATAACTATCCTTGTCAAATGGTACTCATCAATTGTTTTTGACTGTCGTGTGCCACCATTATTGAAACGGACGTTAAAAAAGTAGTAGCGTCAAGAAGCAGTTACACGATCTGTAAAATGAGCGAATGCTCTGTGGGATTCTGGTGTAGGTGTGTTTAATTCAATAACTAACAATTAACACAAATTACAGATAAAAGAATAGATCTTTATTAAACAATATGTACACTAAAACTATGAGAAAAATAGCGAATGCAACTACAAGATACGCGATAGCGAATGCGACTGTAAACGAATACGCGTATAAATCCGACACGTGGTCGGTAGCGGTTAATGACGCGACAAATAATTTATAATTAATAAGACGCGAGCAACAATTCAATATATACTCAATAATTAGTAGCCTTGATATACTAGCTAACTATTGAGAATATTTAAACAGAGATTTAGCGAAGCGGTTCAGACTTAGATCACACTAGAGATATACTATTTTGAGCGAAGCGGTTGGATGGATAGCTGAGTTTGTACTGATCGATGGAGATTAGAAATAGACGTCGTCTTCTTCCTTCGTGGCTGCTCGGTGGTGACGTGGCAGCATAGCTGCAGTAACGAATTTTCCCATTGGCTTAAAAGCGCGCCAACAGGAAATAGTTAGCCGCCAATTTCTCTGATTGGCCAGCTGGTAGCGGGTTCTCATGCCATTTTGACACGGTCATGAGCAAGAAATTGCAGGTGTCGGGCCCAGATAGCGAGTGACCCGGCACTATTCTGACATTCAAGTCAGTAGCGAGTTCGGCTGCTCCCGTACGTAGCGAAAGTACACGAAGCTTTTCAAAATGATTAAGCTCGTGACTGAACACGATCTAATCCTCAATATTGAGTTTTATTGTTTAATTCACGTTGTCTAATTTAACAAAAATATCTACGTATTAATTGGTAAGTAAAATAATCAAAAAATCTTAATATTCGTTGATTCATAAAAAATAATTTCTAAAATAATAATTGATACGCACAATCACATGCTTAACCCACATAGCGTCACTCTACAAATTTTTTTAAATATTTTTATGGAAATTTTTTTAACATTAAAACTATTTTTTTTTTTTTTGTTACAACTATTTACTGATATCAATTATAAAGTTATTTTGTGATTTGTGAATTTATTCAAAAGAAATAAATTATCTGTATAGTTATCAACTTATTAATTTTACTGTTACATCTTCGATGTTATATATAAATATATATTATATCGTACAGATTCATATTTTTTGATCCTTACTTCTAGCAAAACCTTCGATCTGTAAGATTTTTTAACTTCCCGCTAAGAAAATCGACGATTTTCGAAAAATTGGGAAGTTATTGTTTTCACCCCGATTTGCGAAAATCGAAATTTCATCAGATGTCAACGTTTTGCGGTTCTAGGAAGCTATTCTGACTATTTTCAGAATGATGTCCGAGTGTCTGTATGTCTGTATGTATGTGTGTGTGTGTGTGTGTGTGTGTGTGTGTGTGTGTGTGTGTGTGTGTGTGTGTGACCGGCTTATAACTTTTTAACTAATGAACCGATTTGTATGGTTAAGGCGGCAATCGAAAGAGCTTGTTGGCCATCAACTTTTTTGAAAATTTCAGATCATTTGATTAAGTAGATTCGAAAATATTAGCGAATTACGGAAAAAAAGATTTTTTTTTTTTAGTTTTTTATTGATTTCTTAGAAACGACTCAAACGATCGACTTCAAAATCTAATCAGCTCTAGAACTCAATAAAACACGTCGATTTCCGCCTCAATCATCAAAATCGGTTTATTCGTTCGTGAGATATCGTGGGCAAAAGAAATGCCAAAAAACGGGTTTTTGCGAATATCTTTGAAACGACTAAACCAAAGAATTTCAAAATTTGATCAGCTCTAGAACTCAATAAAACACGTCGATTGCCGCCTCAAACATCGAAATCGGTCGATTTGTTCGTGAGATTGTGGGAGAAAGAAATGCTAAAAACGTTTTTTTTTTCGAAAAGAATGGGATACAATAGTATCGCATACTATAAGCATTGTAATTATGATAATAACAAGTCTAAATTTAAATTAAAACGCAGTTCAGATTGCATAGAATGGTTTGTTTTAGAATTAAAATCAGTTGCAATAGAAGTAAATGAATGCTTGAATGAAAATATTGCAATGAACTTTGGTGTTAATGAACAACAACAATTTTCAGCTGCAAAGACATGTCACATTTGTAAACATGCTTTTACTGCAAAAGATACTAAACATCGCGATCATTGTTACTTGACCGGTAAATATCGTGGTGCAGCACATGCGCGCTGTAATTTAAATTATCAAAACAAACATTATATTCCAGTAGTTTTTCATAATCTTTCTGGCTATGATGCACATTTTTTAATAAAAGCATTAGTAAAATTATTTGACAAATCAATCACTATTTTGCCACAAACAAAAAAGAATATATATCTTTTAGACAGGATGTTGATGGGACTTTTGTAAATTTACGTTTCATTGATTCCTTTAAATTTATGGCTAGCAGCATTAAATAATTAGCATCAAATTTAGATATTGATGATAAAAAAATAACCCGCTCAGAGTATCAAGATAGTTATGATAAACTTAAATTAGTTACAAAGAAAGGTATATTTCCATATGAGTATATTGATAGTTGGAGTAAACTAGATGAAACACAGCTACCAGAAAAGAAATTGCTTTATTCAAAATTAAATGATTGTCATCTATCAGATGAGGATTATGAACATGCTAATAAAATCTGGAATACATTTTAGTTAAATACTATTGGTGAATATTCAGATCTATATTTAAAGTCTGATGTTCTCTTACTAGCAGATATATTTGAAAAATTCCGTTCGAGCTGTATGGAAACATAATTTAGACCCATTACATTATTATACAGCACCAGGTCTTGCATTCGATGCAATGTTAAAGAAAACAAATATTGAACTTGAGCTTTTGAATGATGTAGATATGCTCTTATTTATTGAGAAAGGTATTAGAGGAGGAATGGCACAGTGTTCAAATCGTTATGCAAAATCCAATAACCCATATATGGGTAAAGAATATGACCCCAATGAGGAAACATCATACTTGATGTATTTTGATGTTAATAATCTGTATGGTGCTGCCATGTCACAACATTTACCATATAGTTCTTTTCAATGGACAGAAAGTATAACTGATCTATCAACTCATGAAATTGTTTCAATTTATGATGATGATAAAATCAGTGAAGCTATCAGGAAAATTCCTGATGATTCCTCTGAAGGGTATATCTTGGAGGTAGATCTGGAATATCCCGAAGAGCTTCATGATTATCACAAAGATTTACCCTTATGTCCAGAGCATATGATACCATCAAATGGAAAAAGTTCTAAACTTATAACATCACTTGAACATAAAATAAATTATGTTATTCATTATAGAAATCTTAAACAATGTTTAGCTCTAGGAATGCGATTGGTTAATGTTCATAAAGTATTAAAATTTAATCAAAGCCCATGGTTAAAAGAATATATTGACTTGAATACAGAAAACATAGAGATGTAAAACTAGTTAAAGAATGGCAGGCCGGTATGGTGCTCGATCATACATTGCAAAGCCGAATTTTCACAGCTGTTTAATTTTCGATGGAGACTTTTCATTAATTGAAATGAGACGTGTAAATGTAGAATTTAAAAAACCAATATATATTGGATTTGCCATGCTTGAATTGTCAAAAACTTATATTTATGATTTCCATTATAATTATATACAGCAAACAATACCTCACAATCAAGTAAAATTAATGTACACAGATACAGATAGTCTGATATATCATTTTAAAGTTCCTGATATTTATGAGTTGATAAAGCGGAATATCAATAAATTTGATACCTCAAACTATCCACAAAATAATATTTATAATATTCCACTGGTCAATAAGAAAATTGTTGGACTTATGAAAGATGAAAATAATGGCAAAATAATGGAAGAGTTTGCTGGTTTAAGAGAAAAACTTCATACTTTTAGGGTTCATGGTGAACTAGATAAAATGAAAGCTAAAGGTGTGAAAAATGCTACAATTAGAACAACAACATTTGATGACTATGAACAATGTCTTTTTGAGCGTGATAATTTAGTAAAAAGTCAGTGGATGATAAAAAGTAAAAAACATGAGGTAAATACAATAAGCCAAAAAAAGTCGGCATTAAGTTGGAATGATGACAAAAGAATGATATTAAATAATTCATCAGATACATTACCATGGGGTCATAAAAATATAATAATACTAGAATAATTTTAATTGTATTTTAGATTGAAAAAAAAAAAAAAAAAAAAAAAATGTATTTAGAATAATAAAATTTTACTATAAAAAAAAAAAATTTCTTATTTTTTATAACCACCACCAACTATTCTAGAGACAAAATATTCAAAATTAATTTTAAGTAATGACAATTGCTTTAAAATGATGCAATTAAAATTTTATTCAGAATAATTGCTCTAAATAAATTTCAAAATTATATTAAAATTTAATTATCTAAGTTATGAAGTAATGACTGACATAATTAAATTTTAATATAATTAAAAAATAATAGAAATTTTTATTTAGAATAATTATTCTAAATAAATTTTAAATTATATTAAAATTTAATTATCTATGTTATGAATTGATGACTTAAATAATAATCATTCTAAAATATATATTTTAATATGATTGGTAATATTGACATCGAGTACTTTTAAATACTATAGTATAAAAAATTTTTTATCTATACTATGAGTGGTTAAATGACAATAATTTATTATATTTTTTTTATTCGTGGTATATGTATTTCATTTTCTATTCAATTAATTTATTTTGAATTCAATTAAATAATTATTATTTATCAAGATATATATTTTGCTTGCACTCATCACTCTCTAGTAACTTTTCACTAACAATTTGCGCATGGGGTTTAATGGTTATATGATAAATCTAGTATAATTCAGAAATTATAGCAATATACTATTACGAATAGAATTTTTTCATGTACATTTAAAAATTGAGCATGTCTTAATGTACACTTGAGTATAAAAACGAAAAAGTGCGCATGGACTTCATCAGTAGTTAAGAAAAATCGGGTGAAAGAGTTTCACATCAAATATGTAGAGAACAAAATGTAAGTAACTATATCAATAATTTTAATAAATGACAAAATAATTTAAATTGCAAATTTTGAAAGTTTTTTTACATTTAAAAAAATTTTTTTAGCATGTCCACATTAAAAATCTATATTCCACCGACATGGATGAATCTTGATATTTCATATCTATCATTTTTGATAGAATATGAAATATCAAAGTTTTTATTGCTAAAAAAACCTTTAGAAGGTGAGAAAATGATGATCAAAGGAGTTGAGGCAACAATAATTTTAAATATTGAGAGGGAGTATCTGTGGCTAAAAGAAAATAGGCAACATAAAACTCCAGTAAATGCACATTTTGGATATGTGCATCTTGTAAGTACTTTTTTGTAAGTATTTAATTTTTTTACTTCTTTACAAAAAATGATTTTTTCTTTTTTTACAGACTGGTGATGTATGCATGCTCATTATGGATAAGTAAAAAAATATTTTGTATCTATAAAAAAATTTTAATCTTTGTAATCATTAAAAAAAGATACAATATCGCCGCAGGCGAGGGTTGACATCACTCGCAGTCTGAAAATTATGTTTCATCCCGAGTCACACACACACACACACACACACACACACACACACACACACACACACACACACACACACACACACACAAATTTTTTTTCATTACTACCTGCATCGAAACTTCAAGATTCAGTGTCAGCAGCCAGTAAGAAACAAGTAAATTTTATGCCGATGATGCTAAGAACTGTCAGAGAATGAGAAGTCTGTGATTTACAGTCACTCATTAAATAGTAAATAAGACAAAAAAAAAATTATTTTTTATTTAATTTTTTTTAATTATCTTATTTTGGCTAATTAAAACTGTCACTCAAAAAAGAAAAAAAATGAAATGAGTTAAGTAAAGTGACAGGCAAAAAAAAAATGCGAGTAATAATGCTGCAAATGTGCATCCAATATACTGGCACCGGTCAGAAAACACAAATGTTTCTGTTCGCTAAATGAATGTATTTTGAATCATGAATTCGTCACCAGTTGTTTGCAGCATCAGCTTGAAATTAGCTTATTTCGATGGACTGTAGAGATATTGAAACTTCAAGTTTTTCGATGCTGGTATCACGAAAAATAAAATTGTTAGATAGCTATAATAATAATAATAAAAATTATTCATAAAGTTAAATTTTAAAATGTTATCTTAGAAATAATTTTTTTTAGAAGATTAAATAACATTATAGCGTAACTACAATAAAACAATAACAATAAAGTTAAATTTAGAAAAAAAAAATGTTTTTATTTACTATGATGAATTGAATTAGTTGGTTTAACCGGGCACTCAGCTTGTGTTAGCCATTGTACCCGGGCCCAGTGAGGACAATTTTATAGTTATCGGAGAGGATCGTGGTCCTGGTGATCATTGTTATTAGGCCTTGCCTTATTGCCAGTCCACCTAACAACGAACTTGCTAAGCCCACTGTCCTTCCGACAACTATTTATAATTTGACTACTGTAGATGCTATTGTTTGTGAGTTTATAGGTGGAGGAGACAGTTTTTATTTCGGTGATTCCCCGCCCCGAGTCCAAGGAAGCACGTCGCGGGACACAGCCGCTGTCAGCAGTCCTCACTAGTTCAGGAAGAACCGGGACCTGGCGTTAGCTAAGCCCACCGTCGTTCTCCCGTCACTATGAGTCCTAGTCTTCAGCTACCGCGGCCATCATACGTCGTGTCCTTGTCATCCGAAATTATGTCTCCTAAGAAGTTAATGTGGGTGTTATTATGGTCCATCCTTTAGAGCCCACTGTGTAGGATAAGGCACTTATACAATGGAGGATGCCTGTTATCCAAGGGCAACGTTGGTGGTGGAGGACTCCCTCTATCACTGCTTTGACACGTTGGCTTACACCAAAGCTAGAGGTTTTGCAAATGTTTATGGGCCTCTGCCGCCACCTATGCTCGGCCAATACAGGTGTTCTTCTTTGATAAGAAGCCCCACCCGCTAGCCTTGTCATAGAAGCAGCAGAGCCCTGCAGATTCGATCGAGTTTTTGTGTTCTGCTATCATTTTGTAATGAAGTCGGCGCCACTTCAATTCGGTCGAAAAATTGTCGGTATTCCACCACCAGGGAGCTGACAATGTAATGCACATAAATAGTATTGTGAAAATAAAATTCATTGGTGCATGCCGGAATCAAACCTGGTCCTACGCTTTGGTAAGCAAGTACCATGTTCGATAGGCTATTGCCAGCCCCTATTTATTATGATACTAATAATTATAATAATGATAATTAAAAAAAAATTATTATAAAAAATAATTATGATAATGAAATAAAAAAAAAATTTTTTTAATCCTCCGGATGAGGCGGGGGAATCTCTATTGGCACCACCAACCGACCAGCATCAAAGTCATTGTCTGGTGATGCCGGTGGTGCTCTTTGTATCTCTTCAGCAGCGACATCCTGCAGCTGCCGTTGCATTTCTTGAAACATTCTGAGTTCAGCATAATAATTTGCCCTAGCTCTCCTCAATATTTCTCCTTGTCGTTGCTGTTGTTGGAGCAATTTTTGATGCTGTTGGCGCCGTTGATGCTGTTGTTGCTGGTGCTGTTCTTGTACGGCAACAGCATCCTTCAATGGGGCCCATACTGCGAGCAAAATTCGTGCTTGTGACCTGTACCACCAGCGCTTGTAATGGTGATCGATTGACAAAGTGGTTTCTAATCCATTAATTAAGATTTGAGCACCATCCAAGACACCGGTTTTTCGTACATATGCAAATAATTGTTTTCTCAGCTTGTTCAGTCACGAGCTTAGGCAATTTGAAAAGCTTCGTGCATTTCCGCTACGATCGGGAGTAGCCGAACTCGCTACTGACTTGAATGTCAGAATAGTGCTGGGTCACTCGCTATGTGGGCCCAACACATACAATTTCTTGCTCATGACCGTGCCACGGCGGCATGAGAGCCCGCTACCAGCCGGCCAATCAGAGAAATTCGTTACTGCAGCCATGCTGCCACGTCACCACCGAGCAGCCACGAAGGAAGAAGACGCCGTCTCAATTCGCAATCTACATTGTGCAGTCTTACTAACCACCACGCGTTTTTAACCGCTTTACTTGTCGCATTCGCTATCGCTTATCTATCTTGTCGCATTCGCTAAAAAGTATTTTCTTACAGTTTAAGTGTATATAAGTGTAAATAAATCTATAATTTATATTTGATAAACTTTGAGTAATTTTTAATTGTTTTAAACCTTCACGCCACAACCAGATCCAATTTAGTTATCCTCTCATTTTACACAGCTCTTTTTGCAAATCCATCAAGTTGAAATTGAAAAATTGTACATATTCGTGAGGAACTAGGTCTTGATAGGTAATTTTCCCGACAATTATTCTTCTCTTTCTAATTGGGAAATATACCCCATCTCGCACGGGGAGGCGCTCATCAACAAAATTGTCGGGGAAATCACCTTGTTCATTTGCCCTCCTGAACCACCATAATAGGTGGACATCATTAATAAGAAGTTTCGTCACCACATTATTCATTACAACATTTGCCCCCAGTACGGTCCCATGATGCCTATGATACTCGTCAACTTGATTTTTTACAATGTTGAATAAATTTGGATCATTATTAAATGATATCTCGCACTCTTCTGGCACGATAACACTATATGCAATGCTTAGCTGTAACATACAATAATGGAAATTATTTTTTCTATTAATTATTATTATTACATTATCATTCGATTTCAAATTTAAGCAGCAAATTAATAAAAAATTTTTAATTGTCTGTCTGTCTGTTATTTTATCAGGATATTTAAAATATTTTTTTATAAAAAAATAATTTTAATGGTTAGATATTTTTTATTTATCAAAATATTAAAATTATTTTTATAAAAATAATTTTAATTGCTAACTATTCATCTGTTCGGTCACGAGCTTAATCATTTTGAAAAGCTTCGTGTACTTTCGCTACTTACGGGAGCAGCCGAACTCGCTACTGACTTGAATGTCAGAATAGTGCCGGGTCACTCGCTATCTGGGCCCGACACCTGCAATTTCTTGCTCATGACCGTGTCAAAATGGCATGAGAACCCGCTACCAGCCGGCCAATGGAATAATTCGTCCCATATCAGCGTGCTCGGCAGCCAATAAGGAAATTGGCTGTTAACTACTTCCGGTTGGCGCGCATTTAAGCCAATGGGAAAATTCGTCTTATGCAGCAATGCTGCCACGTCAGCACCGAGTGAAAACGCCGGCTCAACACCACCACTAGTTCGATCGGTACAAAGACAGCTATCCATCTAACCGCTTCGCTCAATATATCTCTAGTGTGATATAAGTCTGAACCGCTCCGCTAAATCTCTGCTTAAATATTCTCAATAATTAGCTAGTATATCAAGGCTACTAATTATTGAGTATAAATTAAATTGTTGCTCGCGTCTTATCAAGTATAAATTAATTATCGCGTCATTAACCGCTACCGACCACGTGTCGAATTTATCCGCGCATTCTTTTACAGTCGCATTCGCTATCACGTATCTTGTAGTTGCATTCGCTATTTTTCTCACAGTTATTCAGTGTACATATTGTTAAATAATGATCTGATTTATCATCTGTAATTTTGTGTTAATTGTTAGTTATTGAATTAACCACATCTACATCAGAATCCCAAAGAACATTCGCTCATTTTACATCATCAAAATATTAAAATTATTTTTATAAAAATAATTTTAATGGTTAGATTCTTTTCACTTATCAAAATGTTTAAAATAATTTTTTATAAAAATAATTTTAGTTGCTAACTATTAAAATTATTTTAATGGCTAGCAATTTTTATCAAGATGTTTTTATTTATTGCAATGGAATCAATACACACCAATGTTGTTGTTGGTGTTGTTAAAATTATTTTTTTCACTTTTAATAAATTATAATTAACAATTTTTCACTTCGAACAAAAGATTATTGAAAAAAATTTTTGAGAGAGAGATCAGACAAAATGCGTCGCAATAAAAAACTGATGCATGTACCAACTTATTGTGTTTTAAGAAATTTGAATCTAATGGTTACCATACAACGGAAAATACCCCCTCCACTAACCAAAAAATTTTTTTTAAAATTGATGTTATGACAGTAAAATAAGATATATATTTTTTCATTCAAATTATGGTATAAAACAATTTTTTTAATTCAAAATCACATTTTCATTGAATTTTTTATTCATAATTTAAAGAATTTGAACATACTGCTCGTTTAAATGTGTATATTCGCGCCAAAACTTTTCACTTCTCGCTTCAACTATGTATAGTTACATACTTAAACTGTACTAAAAAAATATTTTTTTCAATCAAATAAATCAAATTATTATATTACTAGAAAAAATATATTTTCCATCAATATAAAATTATTTTAACGCTAATTATTTGTTGGAAAATTATTTTAATAATTCTTTAAGATTTGTTTCATATCTCACTTGCTCTGTATAGGAACATTTTGTTGGGTTCATGAAAACAACCAATGGCATGTTATCCCTATAAAATTTCAACGAATCAGCAAGTATATATTTTTACTAGAAAACAATATATACTAAACTGCGCAGATATTCGGTATACATTGTAGTGGTGCCATGCGCTAAAATAAAAAATATTTGTTTTACATTTTCATATAAAAGATTTAATGTAAGTATTTATTATTTCTGTAATAATTTTTTTTGTACTCATATATTTATAATTTTTTTAATTCTCATTTGTTATTTTTTTCAACAGTTCTTACTATAAAAAAAACGATATTTAAATCATACATGCGAGGGGCGTGGACCCGACTAGAAATTGTCCCGAAACATACATTGGGCCCCAATTGGGAATTGCTGGGACATGCCCAGTAGGTCTATCCCAATCGGAACCCAGGCGGGAACTTGTTGGGATATCTCAATGCAAAAATAAATTACTTTTATTGGTTTTTGCCCAAGTGGGACCCAATTGGGAACCTGTTGGGATATCCCAATGCAAAAATGAATGACTTTTATTGGTTCTTGCCCAAGTAGGACCCAATTGGGAACCTGTTGGGATATCCCAATGCAAAAATGAATGACTTTTATTGGTTCTTGCCCAAGTGGGACCTAATTGGGAACCCGTTGGGATATCCCAATGCAAAAATGCATGACTTTTATTGGTTTTTGCCCAATTGGGATCTTATTGGGATAGCCCACTGACAAAATGAATAACATGATATTGGTTTTTCCCAAGTGGGACCTAATTTGGAAATTGTCAGGACATCCCAATGCAAAAATTTATGTCACTTTAACAATTTTTATGATTTACATACCATCTGAAATGCTCAAAATTTGTTACTAAAAGTTTTCTTGTTTTTTTCAAGAAAGTTGGTACAACAACGTATTAGTTTTTTACGCTTGTACACAATGTTTATGCAAAAATTATTTTTTTTATCAAAATTGTTTATAAACAATTTTATTTTATCAAATTTATTTCATTTTTGAATAAAATTATTTTTTATTTTTTTGAACAGGATATTTTGTTTTGTATCCCTCTTCTGCTCTTTTCTATATTTTCAAGTGTAATTTTGATTTTAATGGTAATAGTTTGAAATTTATTTTATACATAATTATTAATTTAACATAAAAGTTGTACAATTGATATGATAAAAATTGATCATAATTGTTCTATATGTAGAAAATAAATCATCAGGCGGCGCTTGAGTTAATACTTAGTTTTCAATGTTAAAAAAATTTTCTGAAAGCCGAATAACCTCAAAGTGCTAGTAAACACGTGGTGTGCTAAATTTTATATAAATTTGTTTTAGTGTTTTTTTTTTTAATTCTTAACATTTTTTTCAATATAATATACTGTGAAATTTTGGATTGTGATTTCGTTTTGTTTACTTTATTTTAAATTTTATTGTGTTTTAATTTGTATTGATTATTATTTTGAGTGTATTAAAAATGTCAGATGACAATAGAGCTCATATTATTCGTGAGCTTGGACGTTTGAGAGCTCCAAGATTTCGTCAACGTACTCCACAAGTCAATGGAATTCTTCAAGGACTTGATAATTCTACAGAATCATTAGCTAGTTCAAGTGACCATGAAACTGAAACCGAAGAAAATAATGAAAATAATAACTTTTTTCTAAATGATGAATTTAATGATATGTCAAGTGACAATGCATCAGAAGATGATGAACTTTTTAATGAAGAAAGAGTTGATGAAGAAATTCATGATGAAAGCGAAGAAGAGCTTTCAGAAGATAGTGACGAAGAATTAATTGATAATAATGACGACAACCGTTTAAATGACATTGAGGAACTTCGCCAATGGGCCTTAATAGATCCTCCAATTCCACATAGCCGATTGGAAGCTCTTTTAAAAATTTTAAGAAGGACTCAATATCCAGAATTAACAAAATGTGCCAAAACATTTTTGGCTACTGAGAATACTTCATTCACAATAGAAAAACTAGATGAAAACGACTCCGGTGAATTTGTTTATTTTGGAATTGAAGAACATTTAAAAAAATGTGTTAATCCAGAGGTACATGAAATCAATGATCTTCAATTATTCATAAATATTGATGGTTTACCGTTGTTTAAATCAAGTTCGATTCAGTTTTGGCCAATTTTATGTAAAGTGTTTCACCAACTAGATCTATACAAACCTTTTCCAATAGCTATTTATTGTGGAAAACAAAAACCAAGTAGCGTAGAAGGTTATTTCAGAAAATTTGTAATTGAAATGAATCATCTCCTAGAATTTCGTGTGACAATAGATAATGTATTATTTGCAGTATCAATAAAAGGATTTAACTGCGACAGACCTGCTCGATCGTTTGTAAAGTGCATTAAAGGACATGGAGGTTATTGGGCTTGTGAACGGTGTGAAGTCAAAGGTCAGCGAGTGAAAGGACGAACAATTTATCCGATAAGTCAAGATCAATGTGTTCTAAGAACAAATGATTCATTTCGAAACCAGAGCAATGAGGGGCATCATACTGGTACATCACCCTTACTTCAGATTACCCCTCAAATTGATATGGTACGTGACTTTGTTTTAGATAGTATGCATTTAGTATTTCTAGGAATAGTTAAAAAAATACTCGATTATTGGCTCAATAGTAATATCAAAACTGTAAAATTAAGAAAAAATATGAAAGACTTATTAACAAATTTGCTACAACAAATAAAATATCAAGTTCCTCAAGACTTTCAAAGAACGACCAGATCATTAGATAATATTGCAAAATTTAAAGCTACTGAATTGCAATTTATACTATTATATGCTGGTCCAGTAATTTTTAAGAAAGTACTGTCTGAAGACGTTTATAGATATTTTTTGCTTTTGCACGTTGGAATCAGATTATTGTGCTCGAAAGATCTTGCTGTTTAAAAGCAAAAGCATGCGAAGTATTGTTTACGATTATTTGTTACATCAAAAATTTTATACGGTAAAACATGTCTTATAAGTAATATGCACAATCTGATTCACCTTGCTGATGATGTTGAGTATATGAACTGTACGATTCAAGAAACATCTGGTTATTCATTTGAAAGTTTTCTTGGAAAATTAAAAAAATTTATTCGAAATGGTAACCGGCCTTTATCTCAAATTTGTCGAAGATTAAACGAGTTATCGTTTAAAAACGTAGACAAAGTGACCGTCCCAGCCACGATCAAAATTCTACGACAGCTACGTCCTGATGGAGAAAATAATACGCCCATTAAAAGTGTTGAGTACAAAGGATCAATTTTAATTACAAAACATCCGAATAATACAGTTTTATTAACAAATAATACTATAGTGCAAATAGATAATATATTTATACCTTTTGGTGAAAACTCTATAAGAATATCTGGTGTACAGTTAAAAAAAAAAATTCAATTTTTGATTACCCATTTCAATCAGAAAACCTCAACATGTGGAGTGTTACCAACAGAAATTGTCGAAGAGTGACACATTCATTACATAATGTGAATAAAAGAATGGTTTGCTTTATAACTAATATGAATAATAAAGAGAAAATGTTTGTAATACCTTTATTACATATGTAATGTTTTAAAACTGTATAAAATGAATTTGTATTAGCTAGATAAAATAATAATATATAACATAATTTAATAAAATAATAATTGACTATTATTAATTATAACAATAATAAGTGATAAAGTAATTTAATAAAAATTAAGTATTTCTAATATAAAATCGTAATTATATAATCATGATATTTTAATATTTATCAAGTTTAATGAAAAAATTAAGTGTTTACACCGGCAAGAATGTCAACTTGTAAATAAATTTTCAGTTTATAAATCATGTATATTTAATATTTGGTTACAGTTAAATAACACATAGAAATGAATATATATTGTAACGTAAATATTTCTTAATATACTCAATCAAACCCAATAATTACTCAAAATTCTTACTCAATAAATTTACTCCAATAACTCAAAACTCAAATTACACTAAATTGGGCTACGTTACACTTCGCCCACCAATCACCCCTCTCATCTCCTCCAGATCCTAACGGGCGCCAGCCGAATTTTATTTCCCCGGTATCGGCAACCGGTCTAAACGCACACGTAAATTAAAACCTAAAAACTATACCCTTTGGAGATGAGAGACATGACCGGTGGTAGCGGCATGTCCTGGTGCGCTCAGTATGCTAGGTTGTGGAGAGAGGGTCGCGGTTCTTTTAATGCGAAAGAAGCCGATTAATTAACTACTATAAAAGACATAAAATAGCGAAACAAAATTAAATAAAATACCATAAAGATGACGCGAGAGCGACGCGGAGGGCCCAAAAGACCCGCGGTCCAATACTCTCAGTCCATCACGTAAATAAATACCTGGGCAAGACATCGGGAACCTCTCGACGACGACGAATCACAAACTTTATACACTACTAAAAGAAAGATAAACTAAAATAAAATAGAAATAAATAATGCGGTAATTTGCGACAACTATCACGACAAACGGCTCCAAGAGCACCATACACAGAGCCACAAGCTCCAAAACGACAAAAGGTCTAGGGTGGCGGTCGAGGTCCACCATGGCGACTCTCCGACTCACTACCGCTCACTCTAAGACTCCAAACTCGACTACTGGGTCGACTCGTACACGAGCGACGCCAGGTCTCAACTTTCTTCCTCAACGATACTCGCACAACTGTTTCACGATAATCTCCCACTCTAACTCGCTTACTCTACTCCATCTCTTTCAATCCTACATTCTCGCTTTTCCATCCATTCTTACCTTCACAAACATACAAGCCGTGGACTCATGGGCCTTCCCGTAATGTCACTCCCCGTGATATCCGAAGTTAGCGAATTTTTGGCTTCCTCGAGCATCGCAAACGAGACCTGCCATCCCCCCAATAACCGTACACGTACCCCAGCTAACTCCGGGTATCACCACGAAGGGGCGGCGACATCTCAGTCGCACCCACGTGATCACCACGTCAACCCCGAGGGCTAAGCCTGGGCCTAGTCGTCATCACTGGTCGGGAGGCACGTTATCTTGGCCACTATCCGCGACACAGCTAGACATCCCCCGTTAAATCCACGCTCCATCACACAGACACTCCAAAAACATACCCCATATCATCAACTCATTCTCTACTACACTCAACTCAACACACATACTCACTTTTTCTCTTACTATCACACCGACTTACACGTACTCCAACCTTCAACTCCATCCCTTCGGCAATGTAACGTCACAATATATATATATACATTCATATACATACACGGAGTAAATAAAGTGTTCTTTGACAGCTAAGCACGATAAAGCGGAACGAGATGTAAATAAAACAAAAATTTCGGGATGCAAGTTTGAATTTGAAAACAAGTGTGAATGTATTGGGCGCGCATTTATGTACGTGTGAGTCGAAAAACAGTTGTGAAAAATACATGAACACGTGTTCCGTGACTATATGCGTAACTCAAAGAGACACAAGTGCATAGTGTTTTTTAAAAAAAAAAAAAAATATATATATATTAGGGTGATCCAAAAAATAACAAATAATTTTTTTTTTCTTCCAAACAGGTTCAAAAGTTTCATTTAGATAAAAAAAGACGCCTGTGAAAATTAGAGCTTTTAATATTAACATTAAGAGGTTCCTCATCGCACTTTTCTATTTCCCATAAGAATAACATGGAAAAAATTTTTTTTACGTCTTCTGATTTTTATAAGTAGCTAACGATGCGTCATAGGAATAAATGGCAGGCATATTTTTGTAAGGAATTGAATGCTCTACAAAAAAAGATTCTTATCATTTTTTAAGGAATCTATTTGTTCAAAAGTTATTTGAGGTTGAAGTCGAATTCATATTAAATTTTGAGATTTTCTACTTTTCCGGCGAAACTATCAGACTTATTACAAAATATCATCAGACCTTTTTTGTAGACAATTTTATTCCCTAAAAGTTATTTCTCATAAAGTTTTTTCGAATTCCGCATTGTATTCTAGTTATTTTTATTTTAATGTCATGCTCATAAAAAAATAGTCTTCTGATCCATTTTAAGAGCTTGACATTAAAATAAAAATAACTAGAAAACAATGCGGAATTCGAAAAAACTTTATTCGAAATAACTTTTAGGGAATAAAAGCGGATTATTGAAGGGTTAGTGGTTAGTAATAACTGGTGAAATGTGCTCGAGCTTCGGTCTGTTAGTATTTTTAGATTTATGAAATTTTGAAGCCCTCAAAATAAACATCAAGATAATAAAAAAAAAAATTTTTAGCAATTAAAACAAAATTTTATTTCTATTTTCGACCACCAATAGAAGAGTTTAAAAATAAAGATTCTTAATGGAGTAATTTTTAATTGCGATGATAAATCAGGAGCTTTGCGATTCCCATGGTAGAATTTAAGATTTAGAGTTCCTTCAAGTACATAATCGAACCAAGACGAAAGAATAATTTTAAATTTCCATTTTCTGAATTTCTTGTCCGTTATTAGTGTAATTACTTTTGACAACGAAAAGTTGGAATTTACTTCGTTAATATAAGTAGGAGATTCAATTGCGCCAACGGATCTTTCACTAAATTTAAATTTCAAAAATAACGATTGTGCAATCCTTAAAATTTTCCATTTACTGTCATTTGAATATTTGAATCGCCATTTTAAGAATTTTGAGATAGATTTCCTATCGTCCCCCTCTCTAAAAAAGAGCGAAGGAGAAATCAAGTCACAAGTGTCACATTCGATTACATTGGTTCCGTTAAGAAAATTTAGAATAAATTTTAAATATTTGAGAGTTTTATCCGATATTGGATCTGAATTCTCCTCATATATTTCTTTCCACAAAATCTTAAGAAGGATTGGGGAAGCTTCCATGTTTTTGTTTAATAATTTCGACGAATTTTGAAGATGAATATTAGAATCATTTTGATTTAAGAATTTACCTGTACTACCCGAGAATGAATTTACAAGCTTTAAAAGTAACGACAAATGAGATTTCTCAGTTATAAAAATTTCCATCTGTCTTATTATTGATACAATTTTGGACAACAAAAATTTTACTTCTTTAATGTCAGGAACCCGGGATCGCATAGTATTCCAATTTTTGAGTTTAGAGAAGTTTAACAATTTTAGAAAACTATTTAAGAGTTTTAAGAAAGATCTTTCATCGTCCCCCCCCCTCTCCTAAAAGTACTGACTTTACAAGAATGATTTGGAATTACTCTGAAAAATTTCGAATCGTTAAGAAACATTAAATAGAATATATTTTTATAGAATTCCTTCACAATACTTTGAGAAGCGTTGGTGGAGCTTCCTTATTTCCTTTAAGTAGGATTGGGAAATTTCGATCCAATGTTTCAGGATTGCCTGCATTTAAAAATTTGTCTGTCCCGGTGAAAAATAAATTTACAACTCTGAAAAACGTCGAAGGGCAAACTTTATCGCTTATTGAAATATATTCTAGGCCATTTAATCGTTTGAAAATTACGAACGGTTTTTTATGTTCTGGAATTTTCTTGAAGGCTGCATTAATTTTATCGTCCCCCACTTCACTTGTCTCTAAATTATTACTTCCAGGATCTTTTATTTCGAAATGAAGTTCAATGTTGGATTGCTTTTCTTCAAAAATTTTATTTTTAGAACTTGATAATGTTGAGCAATTTTGACTTATAGGCAATATATTTAGAGAAATATTTTTAGTATCTGAAAGGATTGAAGGTTTTTCCAAAATTTCGGAACTTTCGGACCTTTCTTCGACTAACGTATAAGTGGGCTGGAAAGCATAAATATCCAGGCTGCTCAAGTTAGGAAGAGACTCCTCAAAGAAAGTTGCCTCTGGAATAATTTGAACGGATGCTTGATAAATCTTTTGTAAAACTTCGACTTTTCTTAAACTTCCAGATTGTAGAACAAGGTAGGTATCAAGAATAGTGGTATCAACAATAGGATTTGGTTTTTGAATAGGACTAGCAGAGATTCGATTTTCGTTAAAATATCGTCCCCCACTTTTCTCATTGCAACGATAATCAGGGGATTTACAGCTCGAAGTACGATGAGGCTTATAAAAAAATGTCTCTTGTCTAACCGCGAGGTAGAGTTCGTCCAGAGTTTGAGGGTCTTTCTTAACTGCAATACGCTTCATATAATTAGGTAAATTTTCGTAGAAAATGTCGAATGCAATTTGATCCGCTTTGTCAGACACATACCTTAAATCTCTCTTAGGGGTAAAAGACAGCCAACCCTTAATCATGTTACGCAACCTAAAATAAAATTCAGTTATGCATCCTCCATTCTCTATGAAAGCATTAGCCAATTGCGCTTGCCATATATCTGGGTTATGAAATATATCGCTCAAGGCTTCAAGAATATCGGAGACGCAACGGATTGTAACGTCGTACAAAATGCTACGAATATGACCAAACAACCGGTGATAAATTCTAGTCATAAAAATACCGTTGTGATTAGGATGGATATACGGCATCCACCTTCTAATTATTGCTTCAAAATTCTCAAAATCTCGTTTGCAATTTGGATCTCTACTATCAAGCTTCGGCAATTCGCGATAAAATTCAAAAGACAATTTATATTGAGATGATGCGATGTTTTCATCATATACCGGGCAATTTAACCGAATAACGGGTTTAGGGTACACCATGTTGTCTCCTGAACCTTCCACCGGAGGTGGCGTCTGTTCTCTTCGCCACCTATTTCTGTTGCCGCGTATAATGGTAGACATCACATTCTAAGGTGACGCGTGAAACAACAATATTATAAGTCTCTGTACTCAGGACAAAATTGCTGACTTGGCCAGAAAGAAAAAAAAGGAATTAGTTGTTACAGCTCGAAGCTGCAACAGTAAAGTCGACGTACGACTTTTGCCGACTCTGCAACTACGTCGCGATGTCGCAAGGTGTGGACACCTGGCATTCCTCAAAGTTGGAATTCAAGGGGCGGAAGGTGCTGACACCGCGATACGTGGAGTTGCTACCTGTGAAGGTGTGACAAGTCCATGAAGACAGGGCGTGGCACTTTACAAAAATGCCACGAACCTTAGGATTTTACAATTTTTAGAATTTTGAAAATAGCAAAAATTACCACAAATCTACCTTTAATCTCAAAATTGGTAGAAAAATGATACCTGTGGCTCAAAGAGAAGGATTTTTAACTCCGAAAATCCCACCGCTGCCACCAGTGTTCTTTATGTTATGTCCGCCGCTTAATTTTTAATTATTTATCCGGGATTTCTCCCTTTGGTAGCGATAGTAATTTTGGACAAGCGGGTTGGAGGGTGCGGACAACAATAAAGAATACGAGGAAGAAATTATCTTCCTATAATTTATTATTTATAGTGGATCTTTTCGAAAATTAAGAACCCAAACGCCTTCGAAGAGACTGGTGCTCTTGTTTAAACCAAAAGTATTTTATGATGATAGAAAAATAGTTCTTTCACCTACTTTTCGATGTCAATTCTTCTAGTGCGGCAGCTATTATCCCTCCAGAACTAAACAGCTCACTCGGCCTTCCTGTAAGGTTGGTAGAATGGGTGCGGCTGGGTTGGTAGGATGATGTCTTATGTACTACTTTCGAATGAAAATCGAACGGCTTGAGTGATGAACTTGATCTTTTATTTAGTATTTTAAATTACAACGTTTTAACAGAACGTCACTTGTTCACTCTAGTTTTTCACAACTTTTATATAATTTGTATTATAAGATTATTTATCTTATCGGATATTTTAAACAGATTTTTATTTATAAATGCGTCCTTTTTCACACCCAAAAGGGGTTTTATGCGCAGAAACTCGGCACAAAGTGAGATCACAAATTCACGTGATTTGTGTCACAATTCACTCGAACCGGATAGATCTTCGAGATCTTTCAATTGCAATTAAGAACTATACTCTACACGATAGTTGACTATCAGCCGAGTATCTAACTCAATTGGCAATTTAATTTATTAATAATGACCGTAAATGAATAAATTAATATCCTACACGAACTTAATCAGCCAGATACCTAGATCGATTTACGGTATAATTGATTTGAATGTTTGTAAATGAATAAATTAATATCCTACACGAAATTAATCAGCCGGATACCTAGATCGATTTACAATTTATTTAAAGTGAATTTTGGAAAACCGTAACTGATAAAATAATATCCTACACGAAATTAATCAGCCGGATACCTAGATCAGCGACGATTACTTATTGCCACGTCGGAAGATTTCTGCAATAAGATTACGGGCTATCGACGCCGTTTACGCGGACCAAGAAGTTTAAATAAAACTGAGGCCCTGAGCCATGGTGCTCAGGCTTTTTATAAACTTTGCTTTGACAATTGATGGGGAATTTATAATTATCGTCATTGGTGGAAAGTGACGACAGTTTATTGTTTATTCGTTAAACTTATTGCAGGTGTCTTCCCACTATTCTTTGCCGCATAAAAAAAAAAAAAGTGAAAAAGCTGACGCTGCGTTTTCGCGCGCTTTGCAAAGAGGAGCTCAGAAATAATTATTTTAAATAATTATTAACATAAATAAATAAATTATTTGGACATAACATGGAGTATTATGAAACCAAAAATTGTTGTCAAGAGAAAGAAATACACTCTTAATGATGAAAAAACTTTAAAAAAAATTATCATTTTTCGAAGAGGGGCCTTTCTGCCCCACAAAAAAATTATTTTTTTTTACCTTCGTATCAAGTCATGGGAAACTATCCTGATGATTTTTATAGGGATGCCCCATCACGCGCGCGCGCGTGCGTGCGTGTGTGTGTGTGTTTATGCGGACTAATTTACATAATTATAGGTTTAAATTAAAAAAAGAATATCATTGATGATTCAATTAGTAAAATTCATCGAACTCCACAAATGCTGTTAAAGAAGAGAACGTGGAAAGCGACGGAGTGGCGTTCTTGGCTATTATTCTACAGCGTCCCAGTCTTGAGTGGAATACTTCGAGAAGATTTGTTAGATTCATACAAGCTATTGGTGAAAAGTATTTATAAACTTCTTTCAGTGAATTTAGGTGAGGATCAACTTTGAACATGTGAAATAGATCTTCTGAACTTCGTATGTGACTGTCAAAAATTTGATCAAGTTTCTTTTATTCCTTTTAATGTCCATTCTTTACTTCATAGAGTCGAAAGTGTACGTAAAAATGGTCCATCGTGGGCAACGTCTACTTATGCATTTGAAAATTATATATATATAATTTGTAACAGAAAGTATCTGGTCCTAATGGAGTTCTCAATCAGATGGCTAATCCTACGCTTCGCTATAACAACTTCCAGCGAATGATTTATGATGAGGCTAACATTTCCTGTCGAGAATTTTATAACAAAATAATAGATAAAAGACAAAGCAATGCATGTAACTTCGTAAAAAGTAAAGACGGCGCATTAATGATGGATATTGTAAATCAGTCATCAACAGGGTCTATTTCATATTACAGTCGTTGCTTAATTAAAAATAAAATGTATCACAGCCAAATGTATAATAAAGCTAAAAAGACGAATAATTCATTTATGAAATTGATGGATGGTAGAATGGCCCAAATCATGCGATTTTTTATTAAAGATAACTCTGCTTTCGTAGAAGCTTGCATTCTGGATGTTGAAATGATGGAACACTGTAACCATTTGTGGACAATTATGGAACGTGCGAATGAAACAATAATATTGCCAGTAACTATGATTAACAGCAAAATGATTTACATATCTATAAAAGCATTGACAAGTAATGAAAGAAATCAGAACTACTTAACACAACAACCGAATGACTTTGAAGTTCAGTAGTGCACTAATCATATTGGGGATGTAACTTTGTAAATAAACATTTCTGCCCTCCGGCCGGAAAGTGGCAACTTTCGGGCCGCTGCCCTAAACGAAGTTGCAACTTTCCGGCTTCGTCGAGCAGAAAAATAGTATACGCACCTTGGCCAGTAAAAAAGAAAGCCTCAGACCACATGTTTGTCAGCCTCGGCTTCGCCTCGGCCAACAATTACATGTGCTCTGAGACTTTTCTTATTTTACTGGCCTAGGTATGTAATATACTAATAATTCTGAATATGTAACTTGATTTCAAAATAGACTTGTTTTCATTGAAAATTATGTAAACCCATAAAAATTGGTGAAAGTATGACAATAAAATGTAGCTTTCTATAATAATCCACATTTCTTTTACCTAAGATAAATTAGTTGATAAGGAAATTCATTATTAAGTAAATTTATGGAAATTTCTATTCGATATTAAGAAATTGAAATTTTACAGTTTTTACACAACAAAAAATTCCTATAATCAGAATTGATATAAAATTTATGGCGGGCGTCATGACAATTATATTTCTCTAATTACTCAGATTTTTATTCCGGCAAAATGATTATAATTTTTTTTATAACAAGAAAAACTGAAAAACATTAAAAGCAATTGATTTAAATATTTTTTATTTCTTCGCCGGATCTTGAATGTAATGATATTTTGTTGAAAGAAATTTCGAAAAATTGAACATTTTCAATTAATTCTAATTCTTTTGAATTGCACACATGACCCGAAGTGTGAAATTATTTAGGTATTGAGAAGAATTCAAAAAGATTCAAAAATTTCAATTCATTTCAATCTTTTTCAATCTCACACTTGATCCGAAATATCAGACTGTTTAGGTTGTCACGAGAGATTCCCGGCTGGGAATCTAACCAGCGAGAATTCTCTGTGCAATTAAATTATGGCTTACCTGCAGTTCCCGTTGGACGCCAGGTAATTTTTGCAGAGAATTACCAAACTCACGACGCGGAAATTTACTAGTGTGGAGGGTTCAGGGAAAACGAGCTTCCTGGACGGCGGGAGGAGTTGGGTTTGGGTATCTTACCGGCTATTACTGTCAAAGCAATTATTTAATAATAAGAAAAACAAGAGAAATTTTATGGTAAAAAAAAACTTGTTAAACTCTTTAATCAAACAAAATACGCAGTTCTCAACCGTATAATTACTACATCGTTTCGCGTATTCACCTTAAAAGTTACATACAAAATCATACCACGCGGCACACTGATCATACAACACGCATTCAAGTATAATTACGGCTCGAAAATTCGATCAAACTTATTTTTACTTCTTGAATTAATTTGTCGAGTCGCGAAATTATTTTAGCACACAATCAACAACAACAAACCTCAAAAAAAAATATGCAATCCATTATTTTGACTCATAGCAATTACAAAAAAAAAATAACACTTCAAAACTTCTTACGTAACTATTATGAACGTAAATTACCCAACGAGTCTCAAATATTTTTATATTTTTGCGTAAATTACAAAAAAAAAGTTTTAAGAGCTAATAAGCACTACAAGTATTTTTTGACGATACTTATCTTACAACTAATAAACGCAGCCGTGGTCCAAGACTCGAGCACAAAAAAAAAATAATAACATAAACTAAGAATCGCGACTTATTTTATTTAACAAAAAAAATTATTAAATTCCCTACGGATTTATTCTAACAGGAATAAATAATATAATACTCGCGGTACGTACCCGCAGCGACGGCGGACACCAAAAACAAACAAACCGATGTCCTTGGTTCACGAACTCAATTGAGTACAACGTAAAAAAATAAAGTTGCGGTAAACAAATAAAAATTATGCTCAAAGAATATTCCCGCGTGACGACCACGCGACACTCGAGGACTCTGGCTTTACCACTCACCAAAATGCACAGTTCAACAAAAAAATTAAAATAATAATAATAATAATCGATAATAAAAAAAACAAAATCAACCACCACAAATACGGGGTATTGAAATGACCGATAAGCGCAGTACAAACTTCCACTCACCCTTTACGGCGGTCGACGAGGGGATGTTGGTTGTTGTCCAGCTCTCGGTGATCCTCGGCAGGGCTTTATAACTCCTTCCCCGGCTGCGGCAATTGAGCAATCCCAAGGTCAGCTGCAAGACACACGCAGTTCGACGACGATTTTGTCTCAACTTTGATTAATTTTTTTTTTGTTTTAACAGACAATTTGCCTTCGCGGCACTTGAATATTTATTACTGATGCTATACGACAATATATCGCCTTCGCGGCACTCAAATTAGTTTATTTGAAACTAATTAATAACGAAATAATAGTACTTTAATAGATGGTATAATCAACGGCAGAAATAAAATTATCAACAACACGTGTTATCCGCAACAAGCATCCAGCAAAGATGGCTGCAACACCTCAGACCACGTGGATCTCACACACGACTCCCCACTCTATTGCCCAGTTCAGCTGCTGCCTCAGAGATGGCGCCAGCGGTACCATAAATTGTTCTATACTGAACAACCGGTGACCATGGCCGAGCGGTCTAAGGCGTAAGACCTAGGCCTCTCGAACTTGATCACTGGCCAGGCGTGGGTTCGAATTCCAGCGGTTGCCGAAAGAATTTTTCACACAAAGAGTGTGAGGTCTTTCGGCCCTGAGGTTCGTCCCGTCGCCGATGATGAATTTGATCTGGTTCAAATATTGAATTTGATTTGATGGAGATGTGAATTTGATTCGTATACGAATTCGACTCGATTGGCTGGATTGGGAATGCCCAAGGCCTTAATATACATATATATACTGAAAAAAAAAAAAAAAATTCTATACTGAACCTTCGAGTCCATGGCTCGGATTGAAGGTATTAAGAAGGATCCAGAAAGATTCAAAAATTTCAATTCATTTCAATCTTTTTCAATCCAACACTTGATCCGAAATATCGGATTATTTAGGTGTTGAGAGAGATTCGGAAAGATTTAAAAATTTCAATTCATTTAAATCTTTTTCAATCCAACACTTGATCCGAAATATCGGATTATTTAGGTGTTGAGAGAAATTCGGAAAGATTCAAAAATTTCAATTCATTTAAATCTTTCTCAATCCCACACTTGATCCGAAATATCGGATTATTTAGGTATTAAGAAGGATTCGGAAAGATTCAAAAATTTCAATTCATTTCAATCTTTTTCAATCCCACACTTGATCCGAAATGTCGGATTATTTAGGTATTGAGAAGGATTCAGAAAGATTAAAAATATCAATTCATTTAAATCTCTTTCAATTCCTCGGAAGTTCAGAAATTCTTTTATTATTTTGGGATTGAAAAGTATTCATTTTATGTTAAAATGAAAACCTTGGGGTATAG
Organism: Microplitis mediator; assembly: GCF_029852145.1. NCBI lineage: Eukaryota > Metazoa > Arthropoda > Insecta > Hymenoptera > Braconidae > Microplitis > Microplitis mediator. Next base: position 19,631,163 of record NC_079976.1, read on the forward strand.
AAAGTATTCGAAAGGATTCATTTCTCATCTTTTTCAATCCTTTTCAATTCACTTTTTTAATCAGGGGCAATGAATCCTTTTTTTTAGAAGCTTTATAAAACCAAAAGGGAGTATAGAAATCTATCATTTTGGAATAAGTAACGCGATATAAATAATAAAGCTATACATTCAGTGACATTCAGTCATATTTAGTGACAAAATAATTAAAGTATTAATTCATTTAAAGAAAATAAATACGATCGTCTTTTTTCTCGCGTAATTTAAGTGTAATTCGAATGATATAGATAAATCTATTTGTCTCAATACTTGGCAATTAAAAAGAGCTTAAACTATGGAAAGGCACAAATTCAAGTCAAGATCTTTCTAATGGTACCAATTTCAATAACATTAACTTATTCTATGATATAGATATGGCGGGAACAAAATTTTCTTTATTGTCTTAATAATATAGATATAGATAATAATAACAATTAGTGAAATCATTTTAATTACTATGATATAAAAAAAATTAATAAACAGCGTAGACGTATAAATTATATTCTTTATTAAATAATAAAATAAATAAAAGAAAATAAAATAACTGTTGAAACAAAAATAAATATACTGTGAAAATAAATAAATTAAATAATTTTTATAACATAATCTGATCGTTATTTGGCTACACCTTTTAATTGGGCGATTTTGGAAGCACTGTCAGAACGTACTTCAGCTGATTGCAGCTCTTCATTTCTTCTTCGACACTCTATTTGAAAGAGTACTGTAGCTAATCGATTGATTAAATAATCTTTTATTAATCCATCGTGTCCTTTTTCTTTGCACAGTACTTTACACTGCAAATCAAACGACGTATCCAAAAATAAAATCGTATCTTTATAAATATTTAATTGATGGAAATTCGGATTTATTTGAGTGTTGAAAAGTTCAATAGCGGTCTTTATGAATCTTTTCACTTCAAAAGAAAATCCACTCTTTCTGATCGATCCATCCGAATTCCGTGTATATAAAAAAGTATCACAATTGCTACAAGTAGACTTTTTTCGTAAGCTCTTTAATAATTCTCTTTCTATGATAACTGGATGAGGGCCTTCAGAGTCAGGTGTAACAAAATCAGCGAGTAGATTTTCGACATCTAATTGATCTTCGTCAATATGGAAAAGTGTAGACAATTCTTCATATTCTTCATTAATTGCGGATATTGGATCTTGATTATCATCAAAAGGTGATGGTGTATCAGTTATCAGATCAGGAACTGAATTATTGTGACTCGTTTCAGACGTTGGAATTCCATCAACAATCCTAAATATTTTATTATTATCTGTAGAAAGATTTAAGTTTTTGGAATTTATATTAGCCATAAAATCAGTCAAGTTCACTAAATTTCCCGAAATATGATTTTGACTGTTTTGATTATCTAACTTTAAGTCTGCATATCGGGAAACCAGTAACGTTTTGAAAACATTTTCAAAATGTGCACAACATAAATTATCATTATCTCCTTGAATGTGTCCAATGAGACCAAAAAAGTTCTCTAGTGGGTCTTGTGTTGTATTACGGAGATTAAACTCTGTCAGTCCTCCTTCTGTCAGTAAAAAGGATGATAATCCAATCAAGGCTGTCAAGTTATCAGTTAAAGCTTGAGGTGTCGGCGTACGTATTTGACGATCATGGGGTTTTTTTTAATTTTTACAGCTGCCATATTGAAATTGTAACGTTCGGAACATGATTGCTAATTACCATGTTTAGCCAAAGAAAGTGCTAATATTTTCTGTTCATTAGAATATCGACGACCTTGTGGCTGTTTCTTGCAATTATTTTGTTCCATTTGTAGCATTTGTTGTAATGCTGGAGACTCTACATTATTTTCTGCGGAAGAAACGACACTACTAGTACATTGCGAACGATTCAGTGCTTCCTGTAGTTGAGAGACTGTTTTTTGTAGCTGGTTAACTGTTCTTTTTTCTTGTTGAATGGCTATTAATAATTTTTTTTTCTCTGGACTTACGGTTGCTCCACTGAGACCAACTTGATCCATAATCAATTTATGAGTGTTACGTTCTACAGCACCTACATATATATCAATTATATATATTAATTGACCGTAATTTGAACATTTAACCTAATTTATTGTTATTAAATTAAATCGTATAATTAAATGTACGAAATATTAACTAACTCTAACACTTAAAATATTTATATTTTTATAAATACTGTCATTTTATCATTAATTATGTACCTGTATGTATAAATTTTATTACAAATCGTTTACATTTTTTCCACTGACGCTGACGAGATAATTTGTCAACTGCCAAATAAAATATATACAATTTCTAAATTTACAAAAAAAAAAAAATTAGTTATATTATAATTCACAATTAATTTAAATAGCTTTGGTCTTCAAGCTATATAAGTTTATGATATTATTTAACTTAAAAAAAATTTGTTTCACTGCAGGTCCTTGCATTTTATCAATGCATTCTTTTAATTTGTTGTTGAATAAATTATACATTTCGTTTTGATCAATGCAATCGTTATTCCAATCTTCATTTTTTGTGAGATCATCAGCTTTCTATCAGTTGATTCAATGAAAAAATGATATTTACGTTGAAATAGTAAAAGTTCTAGCAAATTGCAAATATTATTTTGCGTTTGCCATTTCTCTTCACGAGTATTGGTAAACAGGTCTAAAAAAGTAATAAGTGTGTTTGTCATTCATGTATTTTTTACCCGGAGCAGCAATAAGTAATTTTTCAAAAATTTTATTGTAGTTATTATTAATTACGTTTTTAGCTAGTTTGTGAATTTAATGGTATAAAGCTCACGAAAAAACGTGTTATTTTTGTTTTTTTTTTCCTTCAAAAACTCAATATTTTTACATTCAAAAATTAATTCGAACTGTAATTAGGAAAATTACATTTCTGAGAATACACTTAATACTGCCTAATCGTAAAGATAATGAGGGTGTAATGGGAGTGAATTCAACTCATTGAAAGTTTAAAATAAATCATATCAACGTGCATATTCGACAATTTCTTGTCATATTTACATTAAGCCTTGTTAACACTGTTTTTTTTTAAATGTCAGTTTCATTTTCCAAAGAAAAAAATGCAAAGAAAAAGACAGAATATTACAACCAAAAATAATGTCAAAATAAAGGTTTGATTAAAAATTTAATTACCTGAACAACGGTTGTAACGTTTTTTCTTGGATGGTGGCAATCTCAAGATTAGCGAGTCATTAACACTTTCAATATCCTGAGAACAAAAAAAAAAAACAAAAAAACAATAAGAATGTCGAAATAAATACGTAATTTTCATTTAAAATATAGTATATTACACACCTAGGGAAGTAAAATAAGAAATGTCTCAGATTACATGTAATTGTTGGCCGAGGCGAAGCCGAGGTCAACAAATATGTGATCTGAGGCTTTTTTATTTACTTCCCGAGAAGTGTATACTATTTTTCTCCTCGACGGAGGCGGAAAGCGGCAACTTCGTTTTGCACAGCGGGACGAAAGTTGACGCTTTCCGCCTGGAGGTGAGAAAAAATAATTATTTACCGTTGTTGAATAAGATCTTTTCCGTGATTTGTGTTCTACTGAATTCTCACTATTGGAAGAAGGTAATGATGAGGCTCGATTTACTCTGAGAGAAGATAATTTCTTTGGAGATGTAGTCATACAAATGGTTGAGTTATTTCCAGTGCTACATTCCTGACTGCTATGAAATACATTTTCTTGTAAAATCGATAATTCACCCACATTTTCCTGTTGATACATTACTGCTTCTACTGGAACCAATGGTTTTCTTTCGTCGACATTAGTAGACAATAATTTTAAAGGCTCAACAGGCTGTCCGGTTTTGAGTTGGCTGAACATATTATGAAAAGAATATTGGTCTGACCATTTGATATTTTGTACTGGTACTTGCAATGCTATAAAAATAATACAGGATTTTTAAGAATTGATAAATAAACAAGACAATACAATTTTAAGTTATTCAATTGGTACAAATATATTTTTGTAAATCAAACACAAATGTTTTTTCATTTTTTTAAATCAACTAATTATATTTAAACTTTCAATAAACTTTAAAAAATATGTTTGTTAATTATAGACACATATTAGGTATTTAACTTACGATATGTAGGAATAACGGTCAATGTATTTGGTGGAAAATCTTTTAGATCTTCTTCTGTTAGTGGAGTAGTTTTTTCACTGCAAATCGATGGGATTGCATTTTCGTGCAATCGTTTTCCATTTTTTATTGATTTGTAATCATCTAATTTGAAATGGCAACTACAAATTAATCTAAGTGTCGAAAATTTACTTATTGGTAGCCCAACAAAATCCTTCACTCCTACAACTTTCAACCATTCCTTACACCTGTAAATTATGTAAATAAATTATTAATATGTTAAATTCCTGCTTCTTAAAAAATTATTAGTTATTTTCTTGCAATTTTACTAACCTTTCAGGATTTCTAGGAAGTGTAGAAAAAATACAATTATGTGTATCTTATGGTGTCTACAGTCTTTTGCCCAGCACTTTTTGTGCGTGGGTATTTTAGTTTTTGTTGCACTTTCAGTCATTTTATAATTTTACTGCACTATCACTTTTTTATTATAAATTCTTTCAATAATATCAATCAAAATCAAAATGCCTCACATGTTCACAGATAAAATCTGTGTAATTTTTAATTGTTAAAATTCCATCACACCTAAACCAGATCCTTTTTGCGCATTCGCTCACTTTACAAAATGGTAATCCTCAGAATAATTTGAATTTTATTCGAAAAATCAAGCTTCAAAATAGAAGGACCGTCTGAATAATTTTTTTCGATTTTTTTCGGAAAACTACATTCAAAAACGAAGAAAGAGGAAAAAAACATTTTTCGTTTGGTCTTTTTTTGGACAGATGCTGGCAATTAAAAAAAAAAATCTTTTAACCATAAAACAATGAGTGTAGTAGGAATTTTTTTGAATTGCCAGCATCTGTCCAAAAATGGACCAAACGAAAACTTTTTTTTTCATGTTCTTCGTTTTTGAATGTAGTTTTCAGAAAAAAATACAAGAAAATTATTCAGACGATCTTTCTATTTTTAAACTTGATTTTTCGAACAAAATTCAAACTATTTCGAGGATTACCATTTAAATTTTTTGTTTTTATTTTTTTTTTTTTCAAGTTTGAAAGTTTTCTGAGCACTCTCAAAAATTTTTAGCATGGTGTTATGAGGAATAAGGCTAGTTTTAAAAAATTTTTTTTTCAATTGGAAAAAAAAAATATAAATCGAAAAAACATCATTCTGAAAAAATTTGCGGATCTGCAGAAAATGTCAAAGTTTTATATAAAAAAAAAAAATCAAAAATCAAAAATGGTAAACATCGAAAAATTTTTGATTTTTTCTAAAAATCTACAAAAAAACAATAAAGATAGGTTGCAATAATTTTTTTGTATTTTTTTTCAAAAACTACATTTAAAAACAAAAATTTTGAAAAATAAAACGTCCCAATCAGTCGAATTTTGAAAAAGTTATAGCTATTTAAAATAGAAAAAGTCATTTTTTTCGAAAATTTCTAACTTTTTTTCGGTTGGGTGAAAAAATTTGAACAAATTATGAGAAACGTTTTTGATGGGGTAGAAAAAGAAAAAAAATTTTCAGCCAAATCTAAAGGGGTTGATTCAAAAGTGGTCGATTTGGCGTGGAATGCCCCATATATATTAAATCTTGATTTAATTCAACTTAATGTTAATTATATGTCTGTTTTAATCAAAATACTTAAGAACTGAGCTTAGATAGACTTTTGTAAATAATACTGAAGATTTTTAACTAATTTCACAATAATGTAAACAATATAATTTGATGTATATTTCTTTACTTTAGCATAATTTTGACGATGTTTTTATCCGTGAATGTAATGCAGTTATACGTAAAAATGTTACATTTTTTCAATTTCCTCTGGCTCCAGAAGACAGTCTAATTGAATTGGTCATTTTACCGACTAATTCGAACGACATAGTCGATTTTTACAATGCGGAACAAGATATCATTGACTATGATACCAATCATGAGTTTTTTTTTGCAATTAAATGTTAAAATGCGGTGTTTTTTTGCTCATATAAATTAACTCAAATGTTGTTTTTCAGATTTCTCAAAATTTAGAAACTATTTTATCATCTCAGTTGGAAAGTAGAACGGAAGAAATAATTCGAGCTGATTTGGAATCTACCGATGAGAATGATTTATTTTTGACTTTGCCAGTATTGCAAAAAAAAAAGTTGTTTACTGATGAGGATTCTACAACGAGATCAACTTTTAATGAATCTCAAAATACTAATAATTTAAAAGATCCCGATTTTAGTTTTTCCGGTATTAAACACTCATCTACGGCTTTAGAAGACACGACAGCTGGTTATATCTTTTACAGTCGTGAAAGTTCAGTTCCAATACCTTCTGATACGGAAGAAAATGACCAAGAAAAAATATCAACAGATGCAAATAAAATAGGTGCAATTGAAAAAGAGAAAATTGAAGAAACGTTTAACGATGCCGGAAATGAAAACCACGATGAAAATTTAGTAGATTCTCCAAATTATTTAAATGCCGAATCATCATTACGTAAAATCCCCTTTCGTAGAACAGGATCATGCGATAATTTCAAAATGAAAGTTTTACCAAGTACCACTTCTCACTGGACGAAGAAATACGCTTGTTTATATTATGATAAGCAAGTTGTGAAGTTACCTCGACACATTGAATCTGTTCATAAAATATATGAAGACGTAAAAAAACTCCAACAAATTCCTGCAGGTAAATATTTTGGAGTAATTGAAAATATCATATTTTTCCCGTTTTTTTTTTTGTTTTTTGTATCTTAATCTTAATAATTCAATTCTTTTGAATATAGGTACTTCAGAAAGAAAAAAAATCTTAAGCATTCTTAGGAACAATGGCAATTTTAGTCATAACATGAATCTGAATCGTAACAAAGGTAAATAACTCGTGCCTCGTCGACCGAAGGTAGAGAGGAAAGCAACGGATTATACCACATGTCCTAATTGTTTGTTGACGGTAACAGTAGTAAATTCAAGAAAGCATATATCAAAATGCATCGATCCAAAAATTAAAGGATCGCGTACTTATAGAGTTTTGGGAAATATTGTCGAAGGGCGGTTACACGTCACAGCAAGTGAAACTCTACGATTAGTCATTTTTTCTGTGTTAAAAGAAGATGAGATCGTTCGTTTAATAAGATATGACTGGTTGATTATTTTATATGGTAATAAATTGTGTTTAAAGTATGCTCCCAATCACTTTTAACATAACATGATCCGAGCTCGGTTGCGTCTTATAGGCCGGTTTCTACAAGCTGCTAAATATTTGGACTCTGCCATAACAGAACTGTCTGAAGTATATAATCGCAAACATGTTGACTTGGTTGTAGACGCTATTGCTGCAGTAGCTAGAATTGATCGCATGCAAAATTCGTGTGAGGCACCAGCAGTTGCAGAAAATCTTGTGACCTATATTAAACAAATTGCGTTGCTTCTTGAAACGGAGTATGTAAAGAGAGAAGATGAAGATGGCCTTCAAAGAGTTACAAATTTTGTTAAAGTCTATAAGTCGGAAACACCAATATCAATTAACCCTTCGTTACCCACGTTCTTTTGCCAGCCGAATTCACCCACGTGGTTAGCGTCGCGCCGCCGTGTTAAATTGAACGCGCTGTTGCCAAACGTTCAACCACGACTATTGTACAGTATTTAATAATTATCAAAGAAAAATTGTAATACAAATTCGCAGTTTTTTCATGGAACCAGATTATTTATTATCAAAAATCGAAAAATTAACATTATATTTATTATTTATATTTATATACATATATATATAAATATTGTATTATTCTATGAATAATAATTTTTTCAGAACTTATTTGTATTAAAGTTTATATCATTATATTTCTATTTTATATAATAATATTTTCTTATTATTATTATCACACGTGAAATACGTTTTTAACATAAGAAACTAGTGTCAATCACAAATATAAAATTATTAATTAAATTAAATTTTCGATTGAACGATTGCAAATTTTTTTCAATCACATATTAAGTCATTACTTAAACAACAATAAAATTATAATTAAACTCAATCTCAATTTGATTGAACAATCACACATAAAACTACTTTTCTAATTATAAATTTAGTATAAATAACAACAATAACATTATTGATTCATTCAACTCTTTGCAAAACTATAACCTGAAAAATCACTCCTCTTTACCAGTTGTGTTGAACGTGTGGTAAAACAGGCTAAAATACTGGCGGCAAAGAAAATTGGCAACAGCACAGTTTGAAAAAGATCGGGAGACTTACCCACGATGGGCGGCAGAGCGCCGTTTTCTCAAACTCAGTCTCGAATTTTAGAATGTAAAAATATTTTCCAAGGGTTTTTATGCATGTAAATAGCATAAAAATTTTTTAATAGATCAAAGAAAGAATTAAATTTTTTTCAAAACTACGAATTTAAGTAGTTACGAGAAAAAAAATAAAATTTAAAAAAGGCGGCGCCACGCTCATAGCGTGGGTAAGGAAGGGTTAATAAAATTGCTATGGAAGCGCAAGCTAAATTCAAGCGTCAAAAAGTAGTTATTTTGCCAATGACAAACGACACCAAGAAATTGGTTTTATATCTAAAAAATGGAAAGAAGAAGTGTTTTGCTACTCTAAGAACAACATTTGTGTTTGAAAATTGGCTTAACGCTTTGAAGCTTGTTGCTGTTTATCTTCTCGTGTACAATCGGCGGCGAGTTGGAGATATACAGAATATTTTGGTGACTGATTTCGATGAACTGGAGAGTTTAGATAAAGGCGCAGACAAAGAAGACTTTAATAAATTACATAATGTGGGCAAAAAAATTGCTGAGTTATTTTACCGTTTTCAGATTAGAGGCAAGCTTAATCGTATCGTAGCTGTTATTGCCAATCACGAATTAATTGATGAAATCAGAATATTGATTAAGTGGCGTCAAAATGCAATAGTTCCGTCGAATAACGAATTTTTGTTTGGATTACCAAATCCTATAAGTGACTGAATAAGAGTTTTGAATTTATGCCGGGAGATGCGAACTATATCGGAATTGTGTGGAGGAGAGAAGCCTGCGTTGTTACGAGGAACTGGCCTTCGAAAACACGTCGCCACAAAGTGTGTCGAGCTTGATTTGACCAATAATGCTCTTTCTGATGTAATAAATCATTTAGGACACTCAGACAAAATTCATCATGAGATCTGTCGACAGCCTCTCAAATCAAAGACAATCGTTCAAGTAACTAAAATTCTCGAAGCAGCGCAGGGGGTTCTTGAAGAAATTGGAAATGATGGTATGACGGACGATCAAAGCGAGTTTGTTGAAGTAGACAGTACTGGTACTTTAAATGATATTTCAACTGAAACTATCAATGAGGCGTTGAGTGCAAAAAATATAAATTACTCATCAGATATCGAACCTATTGCTTCAACTTCAACGGCTGTTCTTAATACTTTTGAAAGATCTGTTACTTTATCTTCGAAAAATGATGTTGAGACACCTAAAAAGTCTGTTTTTCGGACTCCAAAAACTGGTGCTAAAACTCTTAAAAAGTCTGTTTCTCTGGCTTCAAAAGTTAAAATTAAAACATTAGATTGTCCTCTTCCTTCAACTCCGACAGCAAACATCGGCACTTTTGAAAATAATATTAAAAATGAATATCCGTGCAACAGTACAAGTATGATGTAATAATTGTAGATTTAATTTCCCGATGAAAAAAGATTTTATACAATTGTATAAAATTATATACAAAAAATGGCCTGATCCAATTGTATACAACTGTATAGAAATTGTATACAACTGTATAGAAATTGTATACAATTCTATACAAATTGTATACAAGTCTATATAGCTATATACAATTTTATACAAATTATATACAATTCTATATAATTATATACAATTCTATATAATTGCAATACATAGAATTGTATACAATTTGTATAGAATTTTATACAATTTCTATACAAATTGTATACAATTGGATCGGACCATTTTTTCTATCCAATTATATATAGTCTATATATAATCATATATAGTCTATATATAATTGATATATAATTCTATACAATTGTATAAAATCTTTTTTCATCGGGTTGATTTAATATTTTTAAGTGTTATTTCTTGATTTAGATTATAACTCACTAAACTGTCATCTAAATATTGTCTTTGTCTTTCAGGTAAACCATTAATCAAACGTTATACTTGGAGTACAGATGAGAAACGGATTATTTATTCAGAATTTGATGAATTTTTAAAATCTCGAACCCTGCCATCTCTTAAACTTATTGATGCTGTTAAAGTACGTTATCCTCGTTTAAATAATCGTTCTCGTCAACGTATCAAAACTTGGATATCCAACCACTTTAAAAATAGTTCATCGTCCACGAGTACTAACGCTAAACCTATCGTTGTTTCCAACGAAGCTGCTAACATTGACTTGACAAAATATAAATCTAAACCAAGTCAAGATCAATCAATCCATAAAATCTAATCTATTGAGTTTAAAAAGTTTATATGTGATAATTCTTATTCAATATAGTTTAAATAAGTCAAATTATCTTTAATGTTAGATAATGATATTCGTAAAAAAAGTTTATATCTTCGTTATCAAGATTTGAAAGTATAACCTTTATTTTAATTGCTTTTTTTTTTAATTTATAAGCATTGACTGCTTTCATTCAATTAAACTTATTTTAAGTTCCTGTAAGGAAGTTGATAGCAAATTATTTTTTGAAGAGAGAATTTTTTAAAAATACTACACAAGATGTAATGTATTGATAGATTTCGTTGTTGTTATTCAGTTAAATACGTTATGCATTATAAATAACTGTTCAGTAATGGTTAAAGTTAACTTCTATACCAGAACACTCTTATAATATCTTATCAGAAATTCGCATAACAGTTTATTGGCTTTAATAAGGTTTTGATTAAACTATGTCGTAATTTTCTGGTTAAAATGGTCAATTATTTTATTTTAAAGTACTTTGATGAAGTTTTTTTTTATATATTATATAACCACGAAAACTGACGTGAAAACCACCAGGGATTAAATGATCCAAAAGTGAAGTAAGACATACTTTCCTTAATATTTTCAAAAATCAAATTTTTTTTTTTATGTATGCATATCTATGTTCAAATCTCCCGTGCTCAGCTAGTCTATTCTCACCGTCGATATCTTATCGCCGGTATTACCGATCAGTCATCCACTATAGGCGGCTCCGCTAGTCGCATTCTCATTCAAGGGACCGCTAGAGTGGGGATGAAGAAGACGGATGCGCGGTCTCACTCACTCTTCAACGCTCTCTCTCACTCATATAGTTACAGTGATTTCATGGCTGACGCCTCGTGCTCTCATAAATCGTCTCGTAATATCTCAATCCCTTGCGTTCTCAATACAGTTCTCAGTGCTTTTTGTTAATAATAATTTATATTAATTATTTGTTGCATTATTTTTGGTCTCATTTTTTTATCTCAGTGTTATTTTTGCATTAATTAGTCTCACCTCGTGTACCGGCACTTTTCACGCCTCGATGCCATCTTGGCCACGTGTTGATCGCGAGTGCAAATTCCATAAAATAAACATTTATAATATTAAATAAATACCAGTCTCATCATAAACAATTCTCATACAGTGTATATATTGTAAATAAAATATTTATAGTGTTTGTTAATTGAAATCGCAGTGTTAAATAAATTTATTCATTGCCCGCCAATTCACACACACCAGATCCTCTCATCCTCTCACTTAATAATTAATTAGTTATTAATTATTTAAACAATCTACATATATATATATATATATATATATATATATTTATATATATTTAAGATGCAATATTAATAGGATAAAATCAACTTAACTTATTCAGTATACTCTTTTGAAAATAAAAAGTAAGAAAAATTCACAACATTGAACAAATGACACTAGGAGGGACATTTTGTTTTAGTTATATTCTGTGATTGAATAACTTCTTATGCCTCAACAACGAGAAATAAGTAATTGCTACTTGTACCTTATGTTACTTTCCTGGAAATAAATAACGTAAAAATATCACTATAATATTTATTCATTCTTTTTGTAGAACTTTTCTCTACAGTTAAATCCAAACTCACAAGTAAATTGAGAAATAGAATTGAATCACACATTCGAATGAACGGAGAGAGATATTTTCGAACCATCGGTGGCATACATGTTTCATTTTTTAATGAATTTGCTAAAGATCTTTGCTTAAAAGAAATGATAGGCTGTCATAGCTGCATGGATAAGGCTTGTAAAAAATCTCGTATGAATCATTCATTTTTATAAAATTTCTACAAGTATTAACGAAAATATATCGGATACAATGAGCTTTTTAAGCTATCATTGAAATTGCTTTTTTCATTATTCTAGAAATTTTCTATTAGATTCCTTGGTGGAAATTTTTCGGACTTTTCTCTGAAAAACTCTGAAAAAGTCTTCAGAACTTTGAAAAAGTCTTTAGAACTTTTGAACTGAGTTTTGCAAAGAAAATTCCGAAAAATTTCCACCAGGGTTCATGATTGTTCATAATAGAACGTATGTATTTTGTAAAATTTTGTCGTATGAGCGACTATCGATATAATTTTCTACATACATTTACTACACTATTTGGGACTCTTGATATTATAGGATTAATCCAATAGTGCTGAGAGGATAGTTATCATACATAGATCGGATATTTAGAAAAAAACGAATTTTATTTAAATCAAAATAATTACACATATTTAAAAACTGCTGGCCATAAAGATACTTTACTAGGTTCGTAATAAACAATTCAGACGTTTAAATCTTTCAAGGTGCCGATACAATTTATTCTCTTTTCTCAAGTTACTTAAACGATTATCGCAAGGATCTGATTAAATAAAGTACATAAGGATATCGGATTAGTTTTTAAAAATGATTGAGTGTAGGTGATTCGAAAATTAATCGCGAAGTAAACCTTAAAATCTCTGATGCCGCTTTCTCCTTCTTCCTAAAACTTTGGATCAGGAATACTTGCCAAAATTATGATTATATTGGAATATATCTTTTACATCACTATACAACATTTTAATTCCCGATGGATAAATACTCTAATGATATCCGATTTTTTAAAAAGTTCGTGACGGAAATCGGATTAAATTTATCCCAGGTCGATTCCAAATTCACAGGAAAGTCATAAAAATAGATAGACTAATAAAGTGAAAGCAAAATCTGCATGCTTTTTTGTGTGAATTGAACGAACGATATAATTGGTTATAGGCCGGAAAAATAAGCAGAACACTGGACGGATCAAGATCTTTCGAATGTAGCCCACGAAAACCATATACAGTTAATCGGTCTATCGAGGACGGTCCGCAAAAACCCTATATAATTGATAGGTCAGTAGAGAGACAAAGCTGGTTCTGTCCCATTTGGGGCAAGATGGACATGATCTGTTGTACCGGCGGATGGTAAGTTATCGATTGGCGATGTTGTATCGACTGCTGGTTGTCGATATTGTATCGACTGTTGGTGTGGTTATCTGCGGCCTTTTGACATCATTTGAGCGTATCTGGGGCCTTTTTGACATCATTTTGACGCTAATTGACATCATTTCAGCTTATCTGGAGCCTTTTTTACCGCCTGAGCTTATCTAGGGTCCGTTTGATGTTAATTGTCTGCCATTTTGAGCTCTTATTTGCCATTTTGAGGTCTTATCCACCATTATGAGCTCTTATCTGCCATTTTGAGTTCGTGATAGATGGCGCATCTCGCGTATATTTTGAGCGGGAAATTTTTTGAAAAAATATGTACAATTTTTATTAATGTACGATTTTCATCAATGTACAATTTACGTAAAATTATGTACAATTTCCATTATTGATTAGAGTGGGTTCTCGGCTTGCCTATCAGGTTACAGGTTTTGACATCGTGTTTGTGCGTAACCCCAGAGCTGACACTAGCGTAGCCTACCCTGATTAATACAATATGTACACATAAATGTATGATTTAAAGTTTTATATATTGAAACTGGGGTATGTAAGGGTACATGCGAGAAGCATGCGAAGAGCATGCCATCTAGTGGTGTAGTTTCTCCCTCCTCTTTTTTTCTGATGATGACGTCATCCAACAGGTTTGAACTTGTTTTTTCCTTTGTTCTTTTTACTGCGTAGTAGAATGTTCTAGATAATGACGTCATCTAACAGGTTTAAACTTGTTTTTTCCTTTGTTCTTCTTAACTGCGTTGTAGAATTTTTATTTTTAGATTATGACTCATCCAGTTCCGAGAAAAAAACTTTTTTTTCTTTATTTATAACTGCGTAGTAAAATATTTATTTTTCAACTGCGCAGTAGAATGTTCTAGATGATGACGTCATCTAACAGGCTCGAACTTGTTTTTGAGCTAGAGTGGGGGAATTGAGCTGAGCGCTGAGCTCAAGAGCTCGCAGCAGCAGTCAGTCTACATCGAGAAACGTTCTAGTTAACAGCTTGTGCAAATGGATAATAAATTCAGTGAAAGTGAAAACTTTTCTCTTACATAACCGGCTGTACACTGATAATCTTGACGATATTATTGAATCGTTATTTGGTGACATACCTCCTGATGATATTGGTAAATTTATCAATGATGTAATTGCATTTGCCAAAAATATTGAAATTATTGAAAGTGCGCGAGAAGTATCGTGTCCAGGCTGTGCTGCAAAAAGAAAGTTAGCGAAGAATCTATTTGAAATTAGTGAAAAAATGGAAAAACTACAATTACGTATACTTCGGAAATCATAAAAATGAGTCCTCAGGGTTCAAAGTATGTAAGAATTATTATTTAAAAAACTATCATTTTTCTAATAACTTAACTATAAATATTTAATTATTAACTTTTATAGATTTCATGTATACACTGATGAGTGTAACCACGATGCCCAAATCGAGTTTGAGGATATAAGCAGCGAAAGTGATATTTTTAATGACTGCGACGACAATGACAACAACGCTATCCCAGATTCTTAGTATTTTATGAATGCGAATGAGGAAAGAAACAAAGAATTGGCTATTCGAAGGAAAGAAATCAACTTACAATTGTCTCATTGGAAAAAATTATTATTAAACTTTAATGATCGCAAAGATTATGAAGAAGCGTGTCATGAAATCACATTCATATTAACTAAGTCATTGTTCAAAGCTAACAAACCGCAATAATGGAACTAATAATTGATTTTGTGGGTTTTAAGATGCCTGATGGCAGACTTGTGATAAAAGAACTTTGTGCTAGTGATATTTGTGTTAAAGTCAATCCATATAAACGTGTGCACTGTGAACATTGGTTATTCGAAGCACCTTTATATCAGATTGATGTTGCAGTAATGCAAAAAAGTGTTGATCATTGTGGACTTCAACATTCAATTTCATGGACATCTGGTGTGCAACCATATGAATCATTGAAAGAAAATCTAGATATTTCGGTGAAAAATGCACGTTACGTTTACGTTTAAGGTGAACGAAAGAAAAAATGGCTTGATGATCTCATTGACTCTGTTGTACCTATAATTGATATGGAAAAACTAAGATATTTTTCTCTGTTTGATGCTTATGATTTTCCAAAACATCGCTGTCCATACCATGTTCATCATAAGAAAAAGTTTTATTCTTCATGTGCATATCGAAATGTTCAATTTTTGAAGAAGTGGTTTTGGACTTGTTATGGAAACCAACCAACCTATGAAAAGTCTGTTTAGATCTTCAATCAGTTGGAGAACTTACTGTATATGGATAATGAAGATATCGCATGTCTTGATGTTGCATTTATCATTGAAAATGCAACCCAACAAATCGATTTCGCTTGGCACAAACTACCGGAACGATTACAAAATAATGAAAAATTGATTGGCTATCAAAGGTGTCGGGATCATTCTTTTTTCTATCATGATATTCCTGATAGCCTTGCATATCCATTCAGAAAAGATTGTTGCAATTGTACTCTTTAGGTTAAGAAAAATATCTATAGTTTATTATGTATTTAAGGTTATGTAAGACTGAAAAATATATATTTTTAGGTTAAGAAAAATATCTATAGTTTATTATTTATTTGACGTTATGTAAGACTAAAATGTATATTTTTAGGTTAAGAAAAATATCTATAGTTTAGTATGTATTTGAGGTTATGTTACACCAAAATGTATATTTTTAGGTTAAGAAAAAAAATACTATAGTTCATTATGTATTTGAGGTTATGTAGAATATTTAAGGTTATGTAAGACTTAAATGTATATTTTAGGTTAAAAATAATAAAAAACAATATATATCAATATAAAAAAGTTTATTTATTTATAAATTTAAGTTTTTTAATTAATACAGGTTCAATAATTATATTGAATTTATTAATTCTTTGTTTAAATCATTCTCGATCTCTTGCTGCTTGTTCCCATTCACCTGTTCTTGCTTGTTCGTGTGCAAATCTCCATACATACATATAATGTATGGTTGGCGTTGGATTAAATTGAATAGTCTTCATATTAGTTTTCGTACGATGCTGCTTATGGGATTATACTCGACTATGCGATCATGTATAATGAGGCAATAAGCTGATGTCTACGCAGGAAATTGATTTGCAGATTTAAATTCCAGGCGAATGTCCACTGGTCCAGATTTAATTGATTCGTTTTGTTTTGAGCAATCGATAACATACAGTGGCGCTTGTTCAAAAAATTTTTTCTTTGTCAGCAGTGGCTCTGGTTCTTTGTTGTAGTATGAAATTTGGAAATTTATATACATATCGTACAACAGAGCATATCGATTATTTGCAATGTTGAGATTCAAATTCCCATAAGGATAACTCTGAGAGTTTAAAAATAATTTTATGTCTCTGATGTTGCAGTGATCAAATCCGCTGGAATTTTTAGTTGCGTCATTTTTTCTTGCTGTTTGAAATCCAAGAATGACAAAACGTGGTTTCTCGAGCTGCGTAGAAGTTTTGACTGCCCATATGTGCTTCGAAGTATTTGGTAATAGAGGATACTCATACAGCTCCCAAGCACGGAAACTGATTGAGATAGCTGGATCACTTGTAATATAATTCAAAGCTTCAATTTTTTGTTTATCAGCCATAGTCACATATGGTACAATCCACTCGATTTTTTGTAGTGTAATTTTAACAGCTACAGAATGAGCTCCAGCAGCAGGTGTAGCCACAATGTATGCATTCAAATCAGAATTTGATCTTATCACAATTAATTCATGTCTTGCATTGATGACAATTTTATGGTAATCTTCAGCAAAACCAAGCAGGAGACTCAATGGTATATATAGATATATCAAAGAAACCATTGTCATTGTGTAATTTGTTTACAGCTTCATCCATAATCCAGCCTGAATTTTCAAGTATATTTTCTTGAGCAGGACTTAGTGATGTGTATCCTGTCATGAGACTTGTGATACTAACATTTTTGCTACGATCTATCTCAACACCATTGAGTTCGTAACGTATTTCTTCAAACATATGACAAACTGTCATGTTGACCATGGGAGTCGTTGCACTCACAGCTGTACCATCGGACTTTGTGAATTTTCCGTACACATGTAATGTACTTTTACTTGGAAGTAGACACAAATCTTGATGTTGAACTGCAATTCTTATTTCATCGCTGTTGTTGAATGTTGATGAAGCATACGGGAGATGAGCATGTGCTTCATAGTGTGCAATTGACTCATCAAAAATGATTTGTCGTTGGATATTTAAGATTTCCGCTGCCATGGTCGTGTACACGTTAAACAGCAAAAATAAATTTTTATTTTCTTAATTTTCCACGTAATTTTAGTCCTAGGCTCTGTAGAAACTGAGTGTTCTGATGTGTTAACACTTTGTGAGGTACTCGGTGACTGATGTTGCTTGACCATGTTGCTGTCTTTTTATACCCAGCACCACTTTTTGTTTCATACACGATACCCATTATTTTATAGACTTTATATGCAGTCTTATGGTTATTGTTTCACCTCTGAAATTAGCCAGTTTTCCGTCTTGATTTACAATTCTCAGTCTGAGATTTTGTATTGCTTGTACGGCGATCGGTAGATAAATGACGTGTGATGGCAATTCAACAATCTTATATCCTGGTGGCACACTTGGGAAAAATTCATGAATAGTGTGAACTTTGTGTTCATTTATGTAAGCACCAGACGTGATGTTACACTCAACTCTCAGAGCTGTAACGCTGGGGTACGTTATCCTGCACTTAATGGTGGAAGGGTGCAGTTAGTGGGTTAAAGTTTGCCCCGCTAGCTCTTAATGAAACTCTGACTTATTGAATTTATTTAAATAATGCCTTCGCAATAAATTAATTTACCTGAACTGGCCTTACAATTCTAAACTAATACTAGTACTTAGCCTAAAATTCAGTTCGGCGGTGGATGTAGTCCTGGATGTCCTTGGACTGGCAACTGGTTGATCCTTGGAAATCGCTTCCTTGGACCGTGATACAGATACCCAAATGTCGTAGCTAAGGAGACTCTTAATTGTCTAATGTGGACTTAGGAGACACAGGTGAATTCACTCTAACACTGGTTTCAGTAAATAGAATAATTATTTATTTAACTAATAATAAACTATTATGCCACGTCGCACACACACTGGTTTATCAATATCGTTACTGTACTTAACGGTACAGGGCTTTCTACCAATTTATTCAAATAACTATCTCTGGTATAGCAACAGATATGAGCTATTATTTATCACAAACAGATATGATGTAATAAATACTGGATAATTTACTTAACTAATTATCAGTGTTAATGTGAATGACTCAGCCATGACTGATGTGTTGTAAAGTCACATCAATTTATAGTTGTCCAGTAAGAAATTTGAGACACAAGTATCCGCATATAATTGTATCAAACTCCTGGTATCTTTTGTGATTATATTTCACGCTACCAACATCGAGATATTCCATAAGATCTTGTGGTGGTTGTAAATTACCAAAACTGACAAAATAAATAACTTCATCATTATTTTTCTTGTATGCAACCCAGTGAGTATCAGGTCCATGTTTATCATCAAGATTAATAATAGCTGATTCATTTTTTCTCGGTCCAGTTTCAGGTAAATCGTTTCTCATAAAAACACCACGAAAGTTTGGAATTTTTAGAGCTTTAGCGTACTCCAGTAAGTCGATGTTTGTGAGTGCTCGATGTGGTAGCTCTACTTGTTTTTTGACTTGCATTCTCTGCCTGCTGGATATGGTCTCAAATATAAACCCATACCACGTCTATAAGGCTTCAAGTATAAACCTTTACCCTAGATATTTGTTCTATTTGCAAATTATGACGTTTGCTCTCATTCAATCGATTTTTAGCAGCACTCGCATCATTTACAGCTTTTGCTATGCCAGCAGCGCCTCCAGCTAAATCTCCTGTTGCACTCAAGCCGGCAAAAAGTGGTATTAAAAATGGTAGTATACCACCAACTTTAGATGGAACTGGTAAAATTCGTGGCAGCCTGATGTTTTTTTTCCCACCAGATTTTTTAACTGCCTGACGAGCACCCTTCAACGCTGTTTTGATTGGATCACCTCCAGAAGTCATAGACTTTTTGGCAGCTGTGACAACTTCTCTTAGTGCTACTTGTTTCTTCACACTTATCTTTCTCTTGCTAGCCTTTCTCTTGCCAGTTTTTCTCTTGGTGGTCTTCCTCTTACTGGGCTTTCTCTTGCCAGCTGCTCTCTTCTTCAGCCCCATACCAAATCTTTTTTTCATCTTCATGATTTTATTTACACTCCACGCAGTAGCTTTTTCACCAATACCAGCGTCTTTTGCTTGATAACGTTGCCACGCCTTCTCAGCAAGTATTTGATCAGCCTCGTGACGTGCTTCCAAATTTTCACGATTATATGAGTATGTGATATCGTGTTCTTTACACGCAGCGTCCAGAGGATTAATTCCAGGATCACCACGAGCTAATCTCTTGGCTAGCTTTGTGCCTGGTCCACAGTACTGGTATCCAGGTATATGTAGTTCAAATAGCAGCTTATTAATTATACTGTTTACAAAACCTCTACCACTGGTATTCACACATCTGCTCTCCATAGTAGCAGCATCATGACTGACTGAAAATCCTATAAAACCTGGTACTTATACCTCGCTGAGTGAGTTGTTGTTGTTGTGACCGGAAACTGTCAACATGGAGTTTAAAAGTCCAGAGGCCAAGTTGCCAGTAATAAATTTTGATCAAATTGTTCAAGGTACAGGAGTGGAAAAAGTTAAGAGACACGGCGCTTTATTGCCAAACAGTGTACGTGCTATATTTTGTGGTCCATCAAATTGTGGAAAAACAAATGCTCTGCTTTTACTCATCATACACCCCAACGGCTTGAGATTTAATAATATTTATCTCTACTCAAAATCTCTAAATCAACCAAAATGTAAATTTTTAGAATCACTACTTAAACCAATAGAAGGTATTGAATTTTTTACATTCAACGAGCACAAAAAAGTACTGAAACCTGAAGATGCAAAACCAAATTCATTGATGATATTTGATGATGTTGCTTGTGAAAAACAAGATCATATCAGAGCATATTTTTGCATGGGTCGACACAAAGATGTTGATAGTTTTTATCTCTGTCAGACTTACACACGGATCCCTAAACATTTGATACGTGACAATGCAAATTTTATAGTTCTCTTTCGTCAAGATGAGATGAACTTAAAACATGTGTATGATGATCATGTAAATACTGACATGTCATACAATTTATCCAAAGACTTGTGCTCAGCATGTTGGAATGATGGTGGTGAATTTGGGTTTGTAGTGATTGACAAAGACAGTGAGCTAAACAGTGGGAGATATAGAAAAGGATTTGACTGTTTTATTAGTATAAATTAACTTGTACTTGATGAACAGCAATCAGAGATTAAGTGAACTCTAACGCATCAACATGAAGACTGATGAACTTTCAAAGCAACGAGATGTCTTACATCAGATATCTCAGGCTAGTGATGCTATCCGACGGAAGCACAGAATGCTCAAGTTGGGTAAAGACACAGCTGAGAAGGCAATGGGTGAAATGTTCAAGCCTATTGTTACACCTCTACAAAGTCTAGTCGAATCATCAAAACATAAAACCAAACAAGAAGTCAAGTCTGAAGTTGAAGAAGTTAACAAAAATAATTCAACTGTGAATAATAATAATACAGAAATTGATGATGCAAGTAAATATAACAGTATTATCTCTGAAGATAGAAGCGGGACTCTGGAAGAAACACAAATATCTCCTGCTGCATCAAGTACCCCTGCTAAGTCAGCTAGCAGTGAAATAAAGTCTTATTTATCTAAAGTGTATAAAAAAAGTAGAGATATAGATCTGAGATATGGTGTCCGTCGATGTTACAATGATTTTTACATTGGTGATTCTGAAATAACTTTTGATGATAATGTGATTAATATAAAAAATAAAAATTACTCAGTGACTCTAGGTTTATTAGAATTATTATAATTAAAAAAATCTCCGGATGATTCGAAAGTCACACAAGATGATAAAAATAAATATCTCGAAATAATAAAGATGACAAATACTCATAGAAAAAATTATAAGCCAGATAGTAGTTTTTATGAAGACTCGACAAGCAAGTACAATAATTATATTGCTGATTTTCTTGCTAAAAATGCAAACTTATCAAGAGGTAAAGGATTACCTGATTTTATGATTGCGAAAAAGAAAAAAGCACGTATGGATTATGTCTACTGGAATGATCCAAATGAACTAGTCGACCGTCTTCGTTTACTCATGGCATCTCAAGCAGCTGAAAATCCATGTCACACCAATGAAATCATTTCAATTATCGAAGAGCTACGAGAAGCGGGAATTATTTATGAGCAGCCGCTACATCAAATTTATATCATTTACTTGCTGACTGTTGAAGTGAAAAGAGCAAAAATGAGTATCGATATTTTTGGACGTTCGCTACCAACTGGTGCTGCAATCAGCGGACCACCAGGACCACCTGGACGAGGATTTCAAATAACTGTTGATGGACAGTATGATGTTGAGAACAAGAGACTGTGTCATGTTGGCAAACCAGCTGAAGACAGTGATGCAGCAACTGTCAAATTTACACGTGATCTTGTTCACAAAGAGCTGTCTCTATTGTATGATAGTATGAGGAATGATCAGTCAGAGATCATTTCACACTTGCACTCTTAAGTGGTAACACTGGATTCTACTGTGACGCTTTTAAGAAAAGAAAATCAAGAATTAAAAGTTATAATAAAACGTATACAGTCACGAAAGGAATTAACTAATAGAAATACACAGCGAATAAAAGAACTGGAAGCTAAAATTTTTGTTGACAATGGAGGACAAAAAATCAGTAATAGCGTATGAGCTGCACAGACTAGCACGCAGAAATTACCAACGTCGTCATGTTGACATACGAGCACTTGATGAAACTTGGCAAGCTGATCTAGTTGAAATGATTCCTTATGCAACAGTTAATAAAGGAAACAAATACCTGCTAACTGTCACAGATATTTTTTCAAAGTATGCTTGGGCTGTACCGATTAAAAGTAAAAGTGGCAGTGATGTCACTAGTGCAATGAAATCTATATTTCAACAAGGACGTGTACCAAAAAATCTGCATGTAGACCAAGGCAAAGAATTTTACAATAAAGAATTTCAAGAACTGATGAAACGTAAAAAAATTCAACATGTACTCAACATTCAGCAACTTGAAGGCATCAATATGTGAACGTTTTAATCGAACACTTAAGAATAATATGTGGTGTCAATGCACTGCTCGTGGTACCTATAAATGGATTGATTTATTGGATGATTTGATACACAAATATAATACTAGAAAACATCGTACTATTCAACTGGAATCTATTGATGTAACTGCTAAAAATGAGAAGCAGATATTTGAAAAAATATACAAACCTCTTCAAGCTCAGCGGCAAGCACGAAAGAATAAATTCAAAGTTGGAGACAAAGTTCGAATCAGCAAGTACAATCATGTATTTGAAAAAGGCTACACACCCAACTGGACCACTGAAATTTTTACAATCAAGACAGTGCAGAATACAAATCCAACAACATACAAACTTGTAGACTATCAAGATAAGCCAATTGAAGGTGGATTTTATGTTGAAGAACTCAGCAAAGTCAAGCATCCAGATGTCTATCTAATAGAAAAAATTATAAAAAAACGTGGAAATAAATTATATGTAAAGTGGCTCGGCTTCGACAGCTCTCACAACACCTGGATTAATAACTCAGACCTGTAGAAACTTATTATGTAATCTTATATTCTAATAATGAAAAACAAAGTTTTGAATTGTATATATACATTTTTTTATTTTCAAACCTTACAACTATTTTTACAAAAGCTTAGAAATAATTTTCATTTACATAAGTTTTCTTTTTTTATTTACAACTATTTACATAAGCTTTTTTTTTTATTTACAACTATTTACACAAGTTTCCTTTTTTTTTTACAACTATTTACATAAGTTTTTTTATTTACAGCTATTTACATTAATTTTCTTTTTTTAATTATTATTTTATCATCATCATCATCATCTACAATTCTTTTATAGCCCCATGGTAGGGTATCATGGCTGCCGTCAATGAGCTGGCGCTTATCATCAGCCCAGCTCAATGCAATTTTATTTTGCGCAATTGTCTTTACATTATGTTTGTCTGATTTTATTAAATATTGTTTTTTAGTTAACGTAACATGATTATCTAAACATTGCTTGAAATCATCAAACGTGATTGTTTCCAAAGTAGGACCCTTGACTCCCTTCGCTTGTTTTTTAGCTTTTTCAATCTTATATCTTAAATGCATATAATTTCGCCCTGAGTCCAGTGAATTCAGTCATGATTTCACCATTATTTTCATCCTTCATTGGACCCAGGACTTTCTTATTAGCTAATGGCATATTATATACATCATCAATGGGGTAGTCAGAGGTGTCAAACTTTGAGATATCACGCTTGATGATTTTATAGATATCTGGTACAGTAAAATGATAGATGAGACTGTCTGTGTCTGTGTACATTAATTTCGACTCATTGTTTTTAAAGTTCTTTTTTACATAATTATAATGAAAATCGTAAATAAATGTTTTGGACAGATCTAAAATGCAAAAGCCCACATAGATAGGTTTATTGAAACAGACTTTTACTTTCTTCATCTCAATAATTACCATATCTTTATCAAACATGGTAAGACTATGGAAATTTGGCTTACATATCAATTCTTTGACACCAAATCTACCCTCCCATTCGGTTTTTAATTGTACATCTTTGTGCTTTCTTACATTTTCCATAGTCTTACCAAATACAGCGTTGTTCATTAGTTTATAAAAATTTTTTTCAAACTCATTCTTTGCTAATTTTCTACAATCAGTATTTTTATCTATATATGATTTGAGCCAAGGTGATTGTTCGAACTTTAGTACTCTGTGAACTTTTATAAATTTTAATCCTAAATCAAGACATTGTTGTAAATTTTTGTAATGTATTATATAATTATTTTTATTATACAAAGTTGTTGATAGTTTCGAGTGTTTGGATCCTGGCGGTACAAAGTGCTCAGGACACAAGGGCAAGTCCTTGTGAAGCTCGTGTAACTCCTCAGGATACTTCTAATATATATCCTACACTATCATTATCATTTAAAAATTTATTTACATCATCATCAACATTTTCCATCCACTCAAATGAACCCGTCGGCAGTGACATACTCATTGCTGCACCATACAAGTTATTTACATCATAAAAAAAATCATCTAAAATTTTCAAACACATCTGCCAGAAGAAGTAGATCAGTATTAAGATATAAATCTGAGTACTCTCCTTGTGTTTTAATGTTGAATTTATTCCAGACTAGCTGAGCAAAAAAATAATCCTCATCAGAGACACTTCCATTTGTTAATTTTGAGAAGACTGATACTTGATCAGGCAATTGTTTGTCATTTAGTTTATCAATGCTTGAAATATATTCATATGGAAATGTGCCTTTGCGCGTAACTAATTTAAATTCATCTGGGTCGGGATAGTGAAGTTTAGTTATAAGCTTTTCATCATCACCAAGATATGAAGCTAATTTTTCAAGGCTTGATGCCATAAATCTGAATGAATCTATGAAGCGTAATGATACTGAAGTATTTTCTATTGAATTTGTGAAAGATATATATTTTTCTTTATTAATTGGTAGTAAAGTTTGTGACATTTGAGATTGTCCGGTCCTCGGCGGATCCCACGCGTTAAATTAATTTTAGTAAATAATTCATTTTTGTTTCTGAGATTGAAAATAATAATAATTAGGACCTGCGAGGCACACGGGAGTGATGGGAAGTCTCAGGTAAAGTAGCGCGACTAGTAACAGGCTTCCAGCAACGATCCCCGAAGACTCTGGTAGGTGGAGATTAATTATCGTTAAGTTAAGTTAGTCATTAAGAATTAGTTATTAAGTAGCCGGACAAACTTCCAACTCGCTCACCGGAAGTGGACCACGATCATCGAGTGAGACAAGCCGCAATCAATCCAAGAAGACCCGTGGATAAGGCAAGGGAAAACTCGCAGCAAAACCAACGACCGTCAGCCTGTAAGCCACGAGCAGTTCGAGTTTCAAACGCGAGAGCACGCGCGCCATCAATCCAAGCCATGGACTCGAAGGTTCAGTATAGAACAATTTATGGTACCGCTGGCGCCATCTCTGAGGCAGCAGCTGAACTGGGCAATAGAGTGGGGATTCGCGTGTGAGATCCACGTGGTCTGAGGTGTTGTAGCCATCTTTGCTGGATGCTTGTTGCGGATAACACGTGTTGTTGATAATTTTATTTCTGCCGTTGATTATACCATCTATTAAAGTACAATTATTTCGTTATTAATTAGTTTCAAATAAACTAATTTGAGTGCCGCGAAGGCGATATATTGTCGTATAGCATCAGTAATAAATATTCAAGTGCCGCGAAGGCAAATTGTCTGTTAAAACAAAAAAAAAATAAATCAAAGTTGAGACAAAATCGTCGTCGAACCGCGTGTGTCTCGCAGCTGACCTTGGAATTGCTCAATTGCCGCAGCCGGGGAAGGAGTTATAAAGCCCTGCCGAGGATCACCGAGAGCTGGACAACAACCAACATCCCCTCGTCGACCGCCGTAAAGGGTGAGTGGAAGTTTGTACTGCGCTTATCGGTCATTTCAATACCCCGTATTTGTGGTGGTTGATTTTGTTTTTTTGATTATCGATTATTATTATTATTATTTTAATTTTTTTGTTGAACTGTGCATTTTGGTGAGTGGTAAAGCCAAAGTCCTCGAGCGTCGCGTGGTCGTCACGCGGGAATATTCTTTGAGCATAATTTTTATTTGTTTACCGCAACTTTATTTTTTTACGTTGTACTCAATTGAGTTCGTGAACCAAGGACATCGGTTTGTTTGTTTTTGGTGTCCGCCGTCGCTGCGGGTACGTACCGCGAGTATTATATTATTTATTCCTGTTAGAATAAATCCGTAGGGAATTTAATAATTTTTTTTGTTAAATAAAATAAGTCGCGATTCTTAGTTTATGTTATTATTTTTTTTTTGTGCTCGAGTCTTGGACCACGGCTGCGTTTATTAGTTGTAAGATAAGTATCGTCAAAAAATACTTGTAGTGCTTATTAGCTCTTAAAACTTTTTTTTGAAATTTACGCAAAAATATAAAAATATTTGAGACTCGTTGGGTAATTTACGGTCATAATATTTACGTAAGAAGTTTTGAAGTGTTATTTTTTTTTTTGTAATTGCTATGAGTCAAAATAATGGATTGCATATTTTTTTTTTTGAGGTTTGTTGTTGTTGATTATGTGCTAAAATAATTTCGCGACTCGACAAATTAATTCAAGAAGTAAAAATAAGTTTGATCGAATTTCCGAGCCGTAATTATACTTGAATGCGTGTTGTATGATCAGTGTACCGCGTGGTATGATTTTGTATGTAACTTCTAAGGTGAATACGCGAAACGATGTAATAGTTATACGGTTGAGAACTGCGTATTTTGTTTGATTAAAGAGTTTAACAAGTTTTTTTTTACCATAAAATTTCTCTTGTTTTTTTTTATTATTAAATAATTGCTTTGACAGTAATAGCCGGTAAGATACCCAAACCCAACTCCTCCCGCCGTCCAGGAAGCTTGTTTTCCCTGAACCCTCCACACTAGTGAATTTCCGCGTCGTGAGTTTGGTAATTCTCTCCAAAAACTACCTGGCGTCCAACGGAAACTGCAGGTAAGCCATAATTTAATTGCAGAGAATTCTCGCTGGTTAGATTCCCAGCCGGGAATATCTCGTGACAAGTTACATCACCTTTAATTAATGTAGCTAGACTTTTCAATAAAAAATGTGAATCATAGCCGGATAAATTGTGAAAGACTATGGGAATAACATGTGACTTGGGATAATTAACATTACAAGATATATGTGCTGGGCCGCGATAATTTCCAGTAAAATGACAATGATCATAACACTTGTCTGTATTTGTTGTAATATATGGCTTATCACGTAAATCATTAAATGATTTAATTATTGAATCTACTGGACGCTGAAGCGCCGCAATAAAATCATTTTGTGCCATTTTTTCAAAAGTTCATCACTCAAGTTACTGTTTATAATTACACTTGAAAGTTTATCACTAGTATTGTTTATTAAGTGGTTTTTATATAAATGAATTAGTTCATAAAGTTTATTAAAAAATAAATTTTAAAAAAATCACTAAGATTGTTCATTTAAAAATTTATCACTAAAACACTCAGTCACTCAAAAAATTGTTTATTAAAAAATTTTTTTATTAAGAAAAATTTTTTAAAAAAATATTAATTGCGCACACACAAAGAACTTAAAAACGTTAAAAAAATTTTGAGCAGAGATTCGTACTTCATTGAGGGAACTCGTACTTCTTTTTGATGAAGTATGCTCTCGCGCGGTGCTTTTATAGGTGGGGCGCGACTAATCAACTGCGCAGTAAAAATTTTATAGTTCTCAAAAGTACCAACCTAATGAAATGAATTCTCCAGAAAGTTGCAAAAATTCCCTAGAAAATAACAAAGTACTAACCTTATAAAACTAAATCCTCTAGAATCTTGACAAAAAACTCCCTAGATTTTATCAACATAACCTAAGATCTAAATGGCGTGACGGAGACTTTGACGTCATCTATTACGCAGTTAAAAAATTAAACTGATGAGTCATGATCTAAAAATAGAATCGAGTGAGTCACCATCTAAAAATAAATATTCTACTACGCAGTTAGAAAAGAACAAAGGAAAAAACAAGTTCAAACCTGTTGGATGACGTCATCATCTAGAACATTATACTGCACAGTTAAAAAATCAATATTTTACTACGCAGTTAGAAATAGAACAAAGGAATTTTTTAAGCCAATCAAATTAATCAAAAAATAGTGTGGTAGGGGGATAATAAAAAATAGTTGAGCTGAATTTTTTAATACTTCAGTTGTTTGTTGACTGTCATTGTGATACAAGCTATAAAAATGGAAATGATACTGGATGTGCAGGGATTCAGAGGTCCCGATAATCATTTTATCGCGAAAGAACTTGCTACAATTACAATTCAACATGTAATTGATGATATTGAAGAGTTATCATGTACATTATTCAAGCCAACTTATCACTGGAAATCATTGTCATATCAATATCAACGTCTAAATACTTGGGTAACACATTATTATCATGGAATCAACTGGAATGCTGGAAATACATTATATTATAATCTGAATGAAGTAATTAATTATGTAACACGTAATAATAAATATATTTAGGTCAAGGGTTATGAAAAAAAGTTGTGGATAAGAGATTTAATTGATCATGAGAAAATTGTGATTGACTTAGATGACTTCAAATGTCCTGCGCTAAAAAATTTAAAATTATCCAACAATGATTTTTGTAAATATCATTGCCAATTAAATAATAATAATAATAACAATAATAATAATAATAATAATTATTCATGTGCACTTGAGAATGTAAAAATGTTAAAAGATTGGTTTGTTAACACTCAATAAAAACTTTAATTTGAAATAATAATATTTGAATTTAAAATTTTTACCGCCAAGAGTATAATTCTGTATTAATATTTTTCTAAATATGTTGATTAATTTTTTTATATATAATCTAAGTTTAAAACGAATTGCTTAATTGATTTTATGAAACAAATATTTGTGAGGTATGTATTGTTACGTCCAAAGTAGCTGGTACTGTGATATGGACAGTAATTATTAATTAATTTTCGGCCCTAGTCTTTCGACCAATAGACCGGGATCACCTTGAGTTGTATTATCTGGGAGGTGTTTCGAAATAAAAAAAAAATTGTTTATACAATTAAAATCACTATATATTCTACAATTAACAACTTTTCAATTACGTGGATACAATAATTTGAAATTAATTTACACTTAGAAGGCTAGTTAGGCGACACTGATTTTTCAAACCGAAAAATGATTATTAATTCGAAATTATAGCGGAGACGTAAGGTGGCGAGCCGCCCACACTTACTCGTATACTTCGAATTTTACAAAAGAATTAATTCTTACTATGAGACCTTTCTAGTAATTTTAACATAAAATATTTCTAAAAATTGGTGTCACGAGAGATTTTCGGCTTGGAAGTCCGTTCGTATTATATGGTAACTTAAGTTTACAATACCTGGTGTCGCAGCAACTGGATAATTTCTATTGTAGTTGTAGTAGATTTCACTGATTCCAGCGTATTATTTTTGTTTAAAATTCTGTTTTCACCGTTAAATTTATTTTTATAAAAACACTAAATTAATAGAATACTCGTAAATTCCTAAATTAGCACTGAACTAGTGTAACTTAAAACGTATGTGTGTATACTCAATAAAAACTAAGCTAGTGCGGAACTAGTGTAACTTGAAACGTATGTGTGTATACTCAATGAAAACTAAACTAGTGCGGAACTAGTGTAACTTGAAACGTATGTGTGTATACTCAATGAAAACTAAACTAGTGCGGAACTAGTGTAACTTGAAACGTATGTGTGTATACTCAATGAAAACTAAACTAGTGCGGAACTAGTGTAACTTGAAAGTGTGAGGACACTTGTAACTAATTGTCCTGTTAGACCCGGAACTAAAACTGAAGAGAGAGTTTCTTTGCTCTGCGACACCTTTTATAATTTTCTAATTAGTCTATTTTGTGTATTGTTTTGGGGGAAGAATGTGTCCAATCGGAACACAGTTTTCTTGGGGCCTTCCCTTTCCCTAAGGGCTTTTACCCAGGGAAATGGTAAGGGCACGCCCCAATGTGGGCCTATGTGCGTGCGCATCCGCACATACACTCACATGTACAATATTATATTTGTTGGAATGGTTTAAATTTATTTATTATAATAATTAAATTTATTTATTATAATAATTTAAATTTATTTATGACAACAATTTAAATTTAAGTTTTACTTATTATAATAGCTTAAACTTATTACGAAAATTTAAGTTTTATTTATTATAAAAAAAATTCAATTTTTATTTATTATGATAAATTTAAATTTTTATTTATTATAAAAATTCAAATTGTATTTAAATCTTTATTATGAAAATTCAAATTAAATCTTTATTATAAAAATTCAAATTTTATTTATTATGATAAGTTTAAATTTTTATTTATTATAAAAATCCAAATTGTGTTTATTATAAAAATTTTAAATCCTGATTATGAAAGTTCAAATTTTATCTATTTAAATTTTATGTATTATAAAAATTTTAATTTATGTTTATTATAATAATTTTAAATTTATTTGTTATATTTTGCACTAGGGCAACTTGTTTTAGCAGTTATTGATCTGAGTTCTTGAATTATCTCGTATTTCCTTGTTAAAATTATAATTTTTGTTAGAAAGTATTTCGTTGAAATTATATTATATAATTTTTTTTGTATTCATAATTTCTTTTTTTTAGAAATTATTTATTTAGAATTTATATATTTTTTCTTTAATGGCTATTTCGTCATTAAAATCTGTATCCGTCTAGACATCTAAATTTTCTTAATGACTATCTTGTCATTAAAAGCTTTTTCCGTCTAGACATCTAAATTTTACTTCCTAATGGCATAAATGTCTATTTGTTCTATGATAAAATATTTCAACAAAAGTGTACAAAAAAACGAAAGTGATGGATTAAGATTGTGTCGAGATTAATGTAAACTAAGAACTATTTGCTTCTTACCTATTCCACGTACACTTTTGCTGATAAATATTTTCAGTTACTTTTTACTTAAAGTGTTTCCAGATGGCCTTTGGGCCTTGATAATTACCAGAGGGGTCATTAGAACTATATTTAGGTGTTTGCTCTAGCATTTCGACAAATGACAAAACAAACAAGCCTAAACCTTTTAAAAGCTATTTTAAAAACTACATTTATGTCTTATCTTTCTAATATTACTTAAAAATAAAATTTGGTCGCCAGACAAATTTTTAATTAAAGCATAAAATAAAATGCAATTATAAAAAAAAATATTGGGAATTAAAATAATATGTTCAGCATTTTAGCTGGACGTAACAGTATAATTATTAAATTTTTACTTTCATAAGTTTAATTTATTCAAATTTAAAATTTTTACCACCATTATCGATCACAAGTATCGATGCGTGATATCAGTCTATCTCAGTAGAGGTCGCCTCGGTAGATATAACCTTTCCCGCGCGTAAATAACAATCAATTTTTATTATATATATGATTAATTGATTCTGTAAAATAATGCCCAATATCACATCACGACATGTATTTAATTGCATTTTTGGTATAAAGTGCATCAAAAAATATTTACTATCATTTTTGATGTCATAACTTGCTGGTGACAGCACAACTGCGTCATAGTGTAATGGACCAATCAGGTCTCGAGTTTTTAGGCGTCATGCATTATCATTGGTTGTTCAAAACTAGACAGATTTCTGATTAAGTTATAGTTTAAGAATTAAATATGGAGTGACGTTTGGCTACAGCTATGAATTTTTGGATAAAGAAAATAAGAATTAGAATCAGAATTATTGAAAAATAGTATGGGATATGGTTTGAGATTAAAGTTTGGGAAAATGATTGTTTGAGTTTTGGATTTTTAGTATTTTGAGTATGTGGACGAGTCAGTGTTACCGTGGAGCGGGACTTAAATTAGTCACCCGGTATCATCTGATGATAGAACCTAGTTCTATCCCTCTGAGACTTCTTGGTTGATTGCAGAGGTCTAGCTGAGATGCTAGTGCTCCAGTATATGAAGAATTTGACGGATGCAGAATGGGATCAGTTCTGGAGTTTTGGTTTGGCAGGCCTCAACAGTAATTTTGTGACCGTTGCTACTGTGGAAGCCGTTTGGTCATTTTTAAATTATTAGTCTGTCAGGCCTCAGAGGACAAGTCATGACCACTTGTACCGCTGAGGAAGTCATAGGTCACTTAGTTTATAAGTTTTATGATCCCAGCTGAAGTCTGTTCCAGGAGAGCAACTGCCAAGGATATCCATACTCAGAATGGGTTTAGTGAGTACGTTTGGTGAGGACTTGAGCCTCCAGTTACCGTTATAGTAAAGATTGAGTTGGATTTGAGAATTTAGAATATAGAGGTCAGTTATTGATAACGATAGGATTGAGTTTGGGGTTTTAGAATTGAGAATTGAGAAAGAGAAGTCGAAGGGAGACCTTCGAGGAGTACGGACGTGAGCATTCGACTCTAGTCGCTTAGAGCGAGATGACGTGTGCAGTAATGGCGCTACAGTTCAAGGCATTGCGGAAAGCTACAGATTAAGATTATTGCTACAGAAGTATTATTTAAAAATAGTGTAAGACGTTACTTGATATTTATTCACCAGACATCAGGTATGAAATAATTATCATAAATACTTAATCGAGTTCGAGTCAAAAGTCTTGAGGTATTATGCTCCTGTTTTAATTAAAGAAAAGATTTAATATCTGAGAGAATTATGAGAATAGTGTTACATTATTAGAGTCACGATCACGTTTTATTGTTAATATTATTTTATGAAAAAATTATAAGCAATATGTTTGGTTGATGAACCAATTAGTGTCTAATTAACATCGAAATGAGACCCATGTACGTTAGTTTTACGATTTTGCTAAAGGAAATGTTCTAGAGTATCGAATCCATAATGATTGTTCTAGTTTACCAAATATTATCTGATTATCATTTAGTTCTAATTAATTAACTAATTTATTCATAAACTATCGATACGTATCGTTTAGACGTCAATTTACTTTCTGCTAAGATTAATTTTATTATATTGAGCCTTCGTTATAGAGAAAAATATTATTTGTACTGAGCTATCGTATTTTATGTATTGTTAAATAGAGTTTTGAGATTATTTGTTGTTAAATAAAAGTTGCAAATTAAAAATGAATCTACATGACTTTGGGAATGATGTAACCCGGACCACTCCCTCTCTCCATAAACCTACACACTGAGCGACACCATGGCATACCGTAACTCTGCTTTTAGTTTTCCATTCTCCGTTTTGTTTTGCTAATAAGTTCTGAGCACTTTGTTGTTTTAGTTTTAGTTTTGTTTATGCGTGGTTTTGGTGATAATTCCACAGATCAAAAATTATCCAAAAACTTCATGATTTACTGGTTTGGTGATTCCAGTGATAAAAATAAGCTGGCGTCCTATTCGTATTGAGACTGGAGGCTAAAGGCAGAGAACGAAGTTATAGCGCACAAATTAGCGTCTAGTTTTTGTGTTATAATATATATATATATATATATATATATATATATATATATATATATATATATATATATATATATATATATATATATATATATATATATATATATATATATATATATATATATATATATATATATATTTATATATATATATATATATGTCGGAGATAAAATAATACTTGGGTTTTTCCTGACTTGGGAAAGTCCCAACTATATTGAGTTCGTTTTTAGACAATAAAAACTTAGTAAAAATATTTTACAATTTAATCCGCTTAAGATTTTGTTAGTTTTCATATTTACGTTTATGACGGTAGACTTAAGTCGAAGGAGCCCGTCTGGGCATCCAACGTAGACACGATCGAGAGATAGCAATATTTTCGGTATAATGAGTTTTCAAACATATGGAAGTAATTGTACGAGTTTGTAAAAATTACCTGAGATATAGTTTTGGTCGATTCGGGGACTCAAGAATATTGGGTACAGAGAGTTAGTTCTAATTGAGCAAAGGAACGGACGACATTGCTATCCGACCGATCGTGTATTCGTTTCGATTTTAACTTTACCGCCGCGCACATTTTACAACAGTAACTAGAATATTGTCAATAGTTGTTATTCTCTAGTAAACTAATCGTTTGTAATAATTTAAGTATTTAATATTGTGTAATATTTGATATTTTTGTAATCTTTAATATTTTCTTGGATACTTTGATATTGTGTAGTTGTCCGATACTGATATTATAGCTTGTAATATTATTGCTTAGTGTATGCGATATCTGTGAGTAGTAATTACCTGTGTGTGTTGGTTAATTTATTTAACAAATAAGATGAGTGACAAAGGTAACAACGTAGACCCGAGTCTCATTTATACCTTAACTGGTAATTCGACATATATATATATATATACATATATATATATATATATATATATATATATATATATATATATATATATATATTTATATATATATTTATATATATATTAAATATTATAGAATAATAGATAGAAATATTAAACAATTGATTTAATATTAAATAATAATTGATATAATTATAAAATAATAGTAAAAATAATATATATATATATATATATATATATATATATATATATATATTGTGACTGGTTTAGTAATTCGCCTGGAATCCGTCAGACGAATTAATTCCCCTCACAACGATGTGGCTTACCTGTTCGGTGTCTGCGGTTGTTGGGCGCCAGGTGAGCGTACTCACCGAAGTTCACAATCGTCGTCGTCGTCGACTCAGGGCGGCGGGTCGGGAATAGGATGGGCACTTAAACTTACATTAATTAAATAAATCGTCGGGATCTCGGGAATAACACAAATCAATTTATTGAAACTCACACAGTAGTGGTCGACAATACAATAACTCGAAATTCAAAATTTTAAATCGATAACAAACAACAAAACAAAAAATAACTAACCGCCGGGAACACAATAATAATCCGATATCGAAACTTAACGGCAAAGTGATGTCAATTCACTTACCATCCACAACCGTCGGTAACTCGGTCTCCGCACGTATACGGAACGCTAGTGGTACATAATAGTCAATAGAAAGAAAAAATAGATAATAAAATAAACCGCAATACGATTAATGATAATGATTATCTGTGGTCGTTAAGAGCCAATACAACTACCTGACGAGACTCGAATTACGCCGTATTATAGTAAATAAAAATAATTAGAGGTAACAATCAAACTCGAATTAATAAGTAATTAATACAAAGATGCACTCAGTACTCCGAACCAATGTCACTTCTTAAGTACAACGACAAATAATACATGGAGGTTATACCAGTGGAGATAACCCGAGTTGACTGGTGACTAAGTACATACAAAGTTCGAACCATTCATCGGTTATTAATAAGATGCGTCAACTCGAATCATCTCTCGAAACGAATTAAGTTGACTCGCTCACCGGTCGAAGGTCTCGAAGTCCACTATCGGTGTCTCCACGTGGTCGACACAAAACCCTAAAAAAGGCGGCCGGGAACGGCGTCTCAATTTGCCCCAGGTACTGGACAGGTATCACTCCCTGGGTGACGTATCGCTTGCTCGATCACGAGATGATTTAGTACTGCTCGATTAAAAAAAAAACAATGTATATCCGCACGCGGAACGTTCTGTCACCGGTATCGGCGACGGGTGAGAAATTGCCTGCACGGAGGTCTCACTTCGGGATAATTTGTATTATCCGCAAATAATTACTTTTCGTTTTTTAAAAAAAAACTGTACGGAACCCCAGAGGGTCTGAATATTCAATCCAACTCACGTACGGTAGTTTATATACGCGTTTTTCGCAATTCAGTAATTTGATTAATTTATACTCGCAGAACACGTGGCAGTTGTCACAATGGTACGATCCAGAATGGCGTTGGTCGTTCCTTTTCCCTCCTCGTCGATCGTAGTTCAGGGCTTCCCCAGTTGGCGGCGCTTCGATCGCTCCTTGAAACCCATTTTACACTGAGAAAAAAAACTTTTTTCAAGTATATAAATGTTTGTATCATTGTTTAAATAATTAATAACTAATTAATTATTAAGTGAGAGGATGAGAGGATCTGGTGTGTGTGAATTGGCGGGCAATGAATAAATTTATTTAACACTGCGATTTCAATTAATAAACACTATAAATATTTTATTTACAATATATACACTGTATGAGAATTGTTTATGATGAGACTGGTATTTATTTAAATATTATAAATGTTTATTTTATGAGATTTGCACTCGCGATCAACACGTGGCCAAGATGGCGTCGAAACGCGAATAGTGCTGGTACACGAGGTGAGACTAATTAATGCAAAAATAACACTGAGATAAAAAATGAGATCAAAAATAATGCAACAAATAATTAATATAAATTATTATTAACAAAAAGCACTGAGAACTGTATTGAGAACGCAAGGGATTGAGATATTATGAGACGATTTATGAGAGCACGAGGCGTCAGCCATGAAATCACTGTAACTATATGAAAGAGAGAGAGCGTTGGAAGAGTGAGAGAGACAGCGTATCCGTCTTCTTCATCCCCACTCTAGCGGTCCCTTGAATGAGAATGCGACTAGCGGAGCCGCCTATAGTGGATGACTGATCGGTAATGCCGGCGATAAGATATCGACGGTGAGAATAGACTAGCTGAGCGCGGGAGATTTGAACAGTATCATACCGAGTAAATGTTTGTTTAATTTCAGTAAAAATGTACTCCGATCAAGTATATTTTCTTAAGATAAGTATAGAAATTCTTAAATCAAGAAAATATTACTCGGTTGAAGTACATATTTACTATGATTAAGAATATTATTTGTTTTTATAGTGCCGAGTATATATTTCTTTAAATGAAGTGTTTATACTTGGGAAAAGATTTTTTTTCAGTATAGTACATAAGTAGACGATACAATTAATCGTCATACTTAATTTAAACTCTGTAACACATATATTTAAAAAACGGAAGTACAATAACGTTTGACACTCCCGCAAACTCCTTTAGGAGTTAAATCTATTAAATCCGGTTTATGAAAGATACTTACACAGAAAGAAAAGTTATCTTGAATTAAGAAAATATTTTGGAAGCCAAATGTTTTCGGGAATCAAATCAAGATTTTCTTGAGCCAAGAGAATTCGTCTTGGTTAAAAAAAATTTGCCTTGGTCGGAGAAGATTTCTACTTCATCTGAGAAAATTTAGGTTTCCAAAAAAATTTTCTTGAATCAAGAATATTTATCTTCAGTCGAGTATTTTTTTTTCTGTGTACATGACAAAGTTAACGTTCATGCCGAATTTAAACTCTGTACCATATATATTCAATAAACGGAAGCATATTAACCTTTAACGCCCCGCGAACCCCCTTAGGAGTTTTAATTTTATTAAAGCCGTTTTAAAAGGGATACCTATATGACATAATAAACGCTCACACTGAATTTCAACTTTGTAACACATATATTTTAAAAAGGGGAGTATCTTAACGTTTGATGCCCCCGCATCTCCTTTTGGAAGCCGATTTTGTTACAGTCATTTAGTGAGGGGTACTGACATGACATAATAAACGTTCAGGCCGAATTTTGAGTCAGTTACACCTATACTCAAAAAACAGGAGTATATCATCGTTTGACGCCCCCGCGAACCCCCTTTGGAGTTGATTTCATTAAAGTCGTTTCATGAGGGATCCCTAAATGACGTAATAAACGTTCATGCCGAATTTCAACACTGTAACGTATGTATTTGAACAACGGAAGCATATTAACGCTTGAAGCCCACGCAAACCCTGTTAGGAGTAAATTTTATTAACGCCCTTATGAAGAATACCTACATGACATAACAAACGTTCACGCTGAGTTTAGAATCCGTAAGCCTTATAGTTCCAGAGATACTATATTGAATAAGTTTATATTCTTACTTAGTTACAAATAAGTCAGATTAGACTCTTTTATTTTGACTGTTTAATAAACTGTCATATACGATTCAGTTGACATAAACAATTAATAAATGAAACAAAATCTAACCTATAAAAAAAGTATAAAAAACAATTGACGCTAATGGAATAAAAACAATTGATGGCTGTAATTTAACTGTTTTTTTATTGTACTTTTAGAAAAATAATTTATATACCCGAATTCTGATTTATAATTAATTTGAAAAGTAGCCTATATTCTAAGTGACAGCATCTTGTATATGTATGAAAAATTTAATCTCAATCAGATGAGTGGTTGATCAGTTATAAAGGTACAAACAGACAGAGAGACAGACAGACAAAAATTCCAAAAAGGGTAAATACAGTATGAGTAGGTCATAAAAATGATATTTGACGCATAATTCGAAGTAAAAACACAATGTACAGACAGAGCCTATAGATTTATATATTAGTATATATATATATATATATATATATATATATATATATATATATATATATATATATATATATATATATATATATATATATATAGTATTAACAAATTCCAAATCTTTTTTAATATTTCTCTTATTTAATATTTCTATCTATTATTCTTTAATATTTATTACTATTTTTATTATTTATTTAATATACTAAATAATTTTATTTATCTAATAAAATTTTAATATTGAAACAAAAACAGAAACAACAAGAACAAGAACAACAGCAACAACAACAACAGCAAGGTAATTATTTTTGAATTATTATTATTAAGTTAATTATTTCTCATTCACTGAGAATAAATGTAAAAAAAATTTTTTTTTTAGATGGGGAATGAATTAACATATGGAACTATTTTCCCAAAAGAATGGTTAAATTTTTCATCGAACGTTCTGTCTCAAGAAATTCGATCACAGCTAGAATTATACAGAGAGGTGGAAAAAATCCATTGATGCTATTATTACTATTGGAGGGATAACAACCATCATTCAAATAAGTGATCGGAACATGACTTGGTGGTTCCCGGTGCCGGGAGATAGAATCCCAACACCAATGCGGTATCACTTTGTGGGAAACCTTTTAATGGAAACATATCCTGATCTTGAAATGCAGTGGCGATGTGAGTTGGATGCAATGGATGAAATTCCAGATCAACAATTACATCAATTGGAAACAATTCAAAATGGTGAACAAAATTTTTAATCAGAATATACAAAATATGATTGCATTTTTACGAGAGCGTGGCATGATTTATTTCCAACGAGTTACTTGGTTGAAGTAATTTCATGGCATATAATGATAATAAACAATAAAAATGATGCTGATGAGGCTAATGCCACTGGATTTGATGCTGAAAATATTAGAATAAGAAAACAAAGATTCACCAACAATCCTATAATAATTATTGGATCGATTTCAACGAGGCTAATCATTAATGATGAAAATCTTGATTGGTGGTTTAAAATTTTAAACGATGCAACAACTGCACCAAGCCTCAACCAGTATGTATTTACGGGAACAATTGTATTCAGATTATGTGCAACTGGCATTCAACAAATTCAAAGACAAGAGCATATTCAAACCTTAGCGCTTTCGATGCAGCATCAACAGCAACAACAACAACAACAACAACAACAACAGGTAGAAGAGGATGAAACATCATCACTACTAGATACAATCATTTTGACTGATGATGAAATAAAATATAATTCAGATGGCGAGTGAAGTGCAAATACTCAGAGTGATGATGATGCTGATTATTTAATTTTATTCAAGTCTTTATGTATTAATATTTAATTTTTTAGTAATCTTTATTATTATTTAATTTTTTATTAATGTTTAATATTTAATTTATTATTATTTAACACACACACACACACGCAAACACACACACACACACTGCATACATCAACAATCATTATTTGTATTAGTTTTTAGTGATTATTTAAATATTTTATAAGAAAATCAGTTATAGTCAATTACTTAATGAAACATTATGTTTTTTAATGATCTTATTTAATTACAGATATATATTTGATGAAAAATTATTTTTATTTGAAAAATCCTATCCTTCATTATCTCTACTTTCTAACATTTGAAAACACCACGCTACCACTGCAGAGTATATTCAAATAATATTTTTTATTTAAATTCCCCGCGTAAATTTTCTCTCTTTCTCACTTTCATACTTTTCTAACATATCATGGCTTGCAGGCAAATCCCCACATCACATTATGTGTACATTTCGCCTAAATACGTTTTCATGAAGCAACAAAATACCCAAATGACGAATAGCCAAAGTGACAAAATGTTGAAGTCACAAAATGCAAATGTTTCAATACGTTGAAATAAAAACACGCTCAAGTAACAATTCGACCAATTGAAAAAATGTCAAAGTTAAAAAATCCTGAAATCATACATCGCAGAATTCACGATTCGTCCAAGTGACAATTCGTCAAAATTATAAAATGCCCAGAAAAAAAAGGGAGGATAACTTCAGTCAATAATCTAGAATTCTACAGTAAAATTAGTATTATCATAACAGTAACCAGATAATAGATAAAAAAAATCAGCGGTAAATTTAAAAACAAGATAATTGTATATCATAATAATAAATAGTACTTTTTGGAATTGGACAAGAAGTAAAGTTATTATCTTTTATATTCAATAAAAAATAAATAAATTAAAACTAATTATAGTAATTTAAGTAACAATAATTATTAAAAAAGCAAAAAAAAAAATTTCTTTGAAATTTGAAACGAATTACTTAAAGTAATTACCAAGTCCAAATAAGACATTAATATAGAATATACATATAATTACAACTTGACTAATTTCTCTACATTATTTTTACGTACATGTAGATTTTCAAGTCATAAATATGTCGTTAAAATTATTTTTTTATTGTTCGTAAATCAATCAATTTTAAAAAATATTAATTTTAAAGATAACTGTTATTTAAAAAACTATATTATGAACTAAAAATTATTTTATTTTATGTATGATCGATTTTCAAATAGTTGAAAGTTCGCAAGTATCAAAAACTAATTAAGATTGTTACAAAAAAATTTGAACCGTATTCTACACATTTTTCAGATTAGAGTCAAACTTCAAATCTTTATCAACAAATACACTGTTAACCATTTTTTCGATGTTCCAAAATAATTATTATCAATTTACCTATGTGATTAATAAAGATTTGAAGTTTGACTCTGTAAATTGTAATATATAGAAATTAGTCAAGTTGTAGCCCGCGAAAACTAGGGAACAAATTACAATAATAAAGTACGAATGATTGTAAGAATGCTAAATTAGTTATGAATTGTAAGGGTTTGCCCTCGCTTCCCCGTACTAGGAAGTTCGGACAATCCTTCGATAGTAACTCGAGTGTTTGAAATTTTTGGGTTCTGAAATGTCTGACGTAGCTGAGTACACAGCTCGATTTGGAATAGGGGGAAAGGTTGTTAAAATAATGTAACAATGATTCTAAATTTAATTATGGCTTTCTTATTATAAGTAAATAGTTAATTGTTTAATATATACACTTAATGTTAAATTTGTTCATAGTTAATAATTAATAAATTAGAAGTTTCGCGACGTAATTCTACCGCGCATGCGCCACTTCCGTTTCACCGGGATACCAGTCCCAGCTTTATTTAATATAAATTTTCTTAATAAATTTAATTATAATAATGATTCAAGAGTCTTTTATTTAATTTAAACTAATAAAGAAATTCAGCGATGTCGAGGGAAAATCCTGACAACTAAGATTTACCGGTAATAAAATTTTGCATGCACAGAAAATAGTACGAATAAATAAAAAGAAATTTAGAATAAAAGACGATAAGATAAATGAGGGGATCTCCTGCACGTGTTTGACAAACATAAAATTATAAATTCCAAAAAAAACCTTTATCCTGAAGAACTTACGTCGACCTGTCCCAGGTGTTTTGCGGTGCTGCTCATCTTGATGGCGAGAAATAACAGGATCTTTTCCTTCCAACGAAAAAAAAACTTGAAGTGGAACTTAGAAGAGAGATATTATACTTATAATTGGTGGCGTCTGCCTGAATAATAAACTGTAGAAATATTTTGATGTAACAGAAAGACTTGAGCGACCGCTCGGTTCGACAAGTGGATGATAATTAATTGTTGGTTGGGTTGTCTGGCGACGAGGTGTCCAGTCTACCTCTACCGTTGCGCCGCCGAACCAAATTCGACGCAAGGGCGGGTGCGCAGATAAAGGGCGCGAAATTTAATTTTCTGCTGACCTGGCAGTCGACACTAAGCCATCCCGTTACAGAATGACATCAATCAATTTAAATAAGTAAATAAACTAAGAATAAGAAAAAAATTGTAAAATAACGGAAGTTGTACAGTGAAATGCAAATAAAGATTATTATTATTATTATTATTATTATTATTTTTTTTTTTTTAATCTTCAATGGCATACCAATCCTATTTATTGTAATATTTGGCTAGCCTCCCTGTGCTAGCAACGACAATTACTTTTTATTTCAAAAACGGTTTCGCCCCGAATATACTTGCTGGGCTCATCAGTAAAGTTGATGCAAGTATATTCTACTTTAGACCGTTTAATTGATGTTAAATTTTATACCCAATTCCATTTTTTTCCAAATTTGGAAAAAAATGGAATTTTTTCTCCATTCAATGTTTAATGCCTTATATTTATTTGCTGTTAGTTATTTAATATATATGAGTGCTAATGCATTCATATATTCTTTGATTGGTGTTTTAATATTTTTTTAATCTTCAATGGCATACCAATCCTATTTATTGTAATATTTGGCTAGCCTCCCTGTGCTAGCACGACAATTACTTTTTATTTCAAAAACGGTTTCGCCCCGAATATACTTGCTGGGCTCATCAGTAAAGTTGATGCAAGTATATTCTACTTTAGACCGTTTAATTGATGTTAAATTTTATACCCAATTCCATTTTTTTCCAAATTTGGAAAAAAATGGAATTTTTTCTCCATTCAATGTTTAATGCCTTATATTTATTTGCTGTTAGTTATTTAATATATATGAGTGCTAATGCATTCATATATTCTTTGATTGGTGTTTTAATATTTTTTTAATCTTCAATGGCATACCAATCCTATTTATTGTAATATTTGGCTAGCCTCCCTGTGCTAGCACGACAATTACTTTTTATTCCAAAAACGGTTTCGCCCCGAATTAAAAAAATATTAAAACACCAATCAAAGAATATATGAATGCATTAGCACTCATATATATTAAATAACTAA
Source organism: Microplitis mediator (assembly GCF_029852145.1). Classification (NCBI taxonomy): domain Eukaryota; kingdom Metazoa; phylum Arthropoda; class Insecta; order Hymenoptera; family Braconidae; genus Microplitis; species Microplitis mediator. The sequence continues at coordinate 19,674,643 of NC_079976.1, forward strand.
CAGCAAATAAATATAAGGCATTAAACATTGAATGGAGAAAAAATTCCATTTTTTTCCAAATTTGGAAAAAAATGGAATTGGGTATAAAATTTAACATCAATTAAACGGTCTAAAGTAGAATATACTTGCATCAACTTTACTGATGAGCCCAGCAAGTATATTCGGGGCGAAACCGTTTTTGAAATAAAAAGTAATTGTCGTGCTAGCACAGGGAGGCTAGCCAAATATTACAATAAATAGGATTGGTATGCCATTGAAGATTAAAAAAATATTAAAACACCAATCAAAGAATATATGAATGCATTAGCACTCATATATATTAAATAACTAACAGCAAATTATTATTATTATTATTATTATTATTATTATTATTATTATTATTATTATAGTCAAGTTGTAATTACATGTATATTATATATTAATGTCTTATTTGGACTTGGTAATTACTTTAAGTAATTCGTTTCAAATTTCAAAGAAAAATTTTTTTTTGTTATTTAATAATTATTTTTCCTTAAATTACTATAATTAGTGATTATTTATTTATTTTTTATTAAATATTAAAGATAATAAATTTACTTCTTGTTCAATTCCAAAAAGTACTATTTATTATTATGATATACAATTATCTTGTTTTTAAATTTACCGCTGATTTTTTTTATCTATTATCTGGTTACTGTTATGATAATACTAATTTTACTGTAGAATTCTAGATTATTGACTGAAGTTATCCTCCCTTTTTTTTCTGGGCATTTTATAATTTTGACGAATTGTCACTTGGACGAATCGTGAATTCTGCGATGTATGATTTCAGGATTTTTTAACTTTGACATTTTTTCAATTGGTCGAATTGTTACTTGAGCGTGTTTTTATTCCAACGTATTGAAACATTTGCATTTTGTGACTTCAACATTTTGTCACTTTGGCTATTTGTGATTTGGGCATTTTGTTGCTTCATGGAAACGTATTTAGGCGAAATATACACTGGTCACAATGTGATGTGGGGATTTTGCCTGCAAGCCGCCCCCGAGACGACCTTAAAAAAAGCGGTTGATTCAAAAAAATTTAAGGCCATTTTCAGACAGAGCCCAACTTTCAAAAATATGCACTAACTTTCAACTGTCATAATCGTATGATACATAATACATGATAACACACAAATGAAGTTTAATTTCAGGGCTTTTGAGCCATGCGACCCTGACAGAAAGGCGCAACACGTTCACGCCTGTGTGTTGATAATTTACACTCTTTGTCGTTTATTTATGCCAAATATACCAGTCGTAGATTATTATTTCAAACCGGTAATTTTGATATAACCATCTCCATCACCGTTAGCACTATCTATCGTCATCAAAATCGTGCACGCTCTGGCGAATATTCCTCGAGTGACTACACCTTTTTTTATTTCTGTTTAATTCTACTCCTTATAGCAGAGTCGCTACACAAAAACTACTTCTGATATACATAATATCATTACTGAATTAAATCGGGTACGATTACATCCAAATGACAATTGCAGCTTACTGCTCGAGAGCATAGTGTAAGTTAATTAAAACTCATCAAATAATTCACTTTCAGTATCTTACAGCTCGGTAATTGAATTTTGCGATGCCCTCAATGCCGTTCAACCGGGTAATAAAAGCTTTACAAATTATTTATCACGATATTCATCACATGAATAATACTATTTTTTTTCATCAATAATTTTTTTTTTTTCTAGACACCGAAGCTGTTTTCATCCGCTTACAGAAAATTGGCACGACGATGGAAGAAGCGGCGGCAATAACGGCTAAAGCAGCCGAAAAAATCACTGATGCTATGCCGCAGCAGAGTGATTATATCAAATGCCGGATGACAGCAGACCAGTAAGCCGCTTTTGAAACGCGGCTAATGGAAAATAAAAAGACTGTTGAGGCATTAGTAAGTAGCAACATCATTAATTTTATTATTGGTATCGTTAAAAAAACGTAATTTTTGGCCAACAATATCTTTAGAAAAAATCGACCGATTTGCACGTATTCTGCGGAAATCGAAAAAACTTATTAAGACTTAGGTTTGATCAAAATTTGAAACGAATCGGTCAAGCGATTTACGTTTTAAGCAACAAAAATAAAAATTCTTTTAATTTTTATTTTTCATATAACTTGTAAACTACTCAATCGATCGACTGAAGTTAAAAAAAAAATTACGTACCTAAAGTTCGTGCAACAAACGAAATATTTTTTAAAAAATAAAATAAATTCAATATATCATGCCGGATTTTTTTTTTTTTGAGAGCTTTTTTTAAGCTTAAGACCACGGCGTCAACTACACTACAAATTTGTCTCTTTTTATATTTTAGGAAAAACAAATAAAGAGTACGGCGGCATTGCACAACAATATGAGGCCACAATTGACGCATTGCTTCAAGGAATCGTACAATGATGAAGTCATTGACAAGCTGTACTCCAAAAAGTCAAGGAAAGAAGGTGCCATTTATTTCCAGTTTTTGATAACTTATAAAATTATTGAAAGTAAGATATTAAAAATTGATTTAAGGTAAAATACCCTGTACCTGATCAAGGAACTAGGACCTGATCACTCCATGTATTTGTATAGATATATTTACCAAATTTTACTAAATAATTCTTCAGTATACAAAGCTCTTTGTTTTGTTTTCAGAGATCATAATGAAACAGAACGATATGGATAGATCGGTTAAAACCGAAAAAGACGCGTTTCGTCTAACAGCCGCAGGAGTTTTAAGAGAAATGAGAAGATCCTTACACTGAGAAAAAAATTTTCTACTAACAACTAAATTTAAGTTATGACAAGAAAATGATTTGATTGCCCATTGCCAATCATATATTTGGGTGTTTTAACTAAATATTTTATAATCCACCAACAAAACGAGTAATTAGAAACTATGAAATATTTAGTAAAGATAATTACGCGTTTAGTAGCAAGCATAAAATCAAATTGATTACCTGTAGTGTTTATAAAGTAGTCATAATGAAATGTATGAGTGATCATTCTAGAGAATGAGTTATTGATAATAATTAAATATTATTTTGAAATGCGGAATATTTATTGAACAGTTCAATGAATCTATATTTAGAAAAATAATTTATTTCCTTTACAAGTACTTCTTTTCGTACTGACAAAAATTGTTCAGGAAAAATATTAATCTTCAACATCAATGTCATAGTGTATTACAGTGTACCCACATATTACTGTCGAAAAATTTCAGCGGATAACTCGTCCCTTATATGCTTCAATCTCGGACTATAAAAACTCCGAAATAAGTATCATACCAGGGACACCACAAATGGTGGGCGCGATCTAGTGGCGAGCATCGAACTACTCCAGCTGCTGCTGCCTAACACCATAACTTTTAAATCAATAATCATTAAGTTCAAATATATATTTATTAACATCGAACAAATATATATATTTAATCTGCATGATTATATTTTTTTGTATCTAATTAATATTTATTACAGTTAATATAATAATATTTTGCTCTAATATTTGGATTTATTGGCACTACAAAATAGTTTAGTTGTCCTTTAAATAAATATTTTCTTAACTCTATCATATGATTTTGATATCTTAAAGAGAGAAATATTAATGTCAACCAAATAGAGTCTATTAAATTATTTGTTAAAAATGATAAAATAGATTATATTGACGTAATAAAATTTAGTTGTCCCAAATAATTTTTAGCTTAATAGAATTCAACAAAACCAATTTAATTGTCCAAAGAGAAATTTTTTCTCAGTGTATTTAAAAATAAATATAATTTATTTTTCAAGTATGATAATAAATATTTGAATACCAGGTCCAGGTAAGATTTCCGACAATAGTTACAGGAAAAATGGAAAAGTGGGTTGAAAACGCTCATGAATTTAAACCCGAGCGTTGGTTCAAAGAAAACGAAAACAAAAAACTTCACCCTTTCGCTTCATTGCCTTATGAGCATGGCGCGCGCATGTGTTTGGGTCGCAGATTTGCTGACCTTGAGATCCAGGTACTTCTTGCAAAAGTAAGCTATTGGATTCCTTGATGAACTTTGAATACTTACATTAAATAAATATTTGTTTTTTAAAATAATTTTTCAGCTCATACGTAATTACAAACTTGAGTATAATTACGAGGCGCTCAACTTCAAGGTCACGTTCATGTACGCTCCTCACGGAGACCTGAAGTTTAGAGTGATCAAGAGATAACTTTTGTTAAATTGTATTTTATTTACATTTTTTTTTATAAATTTTATAAAATAATATTTTTAATGAAATATTGTATTTTAAATATCGTCTAATAAATTTTAATTTCAACAGCCCCTTTGGTGTGTAGAGTGGATTGATATGATAGTCCATTTTTTCATAATTATATTCCAAACGATATTTCTGAATAATCTGTAAAATAATAATCGGTTATTAAGGTCTAGCTCACACTTTCTATTAAAGTAAAAGTTAGTAGACCGACAATTGCGTGTAGAATAGAGTCATCAAGCATAACTGACGAAATAATGCTTGTGTATTTATTTTTTATTTTCTCCTTTTTTTTATCTATTATCTGGTTACTGTTATGATAATACTAATTTTACTGTAGAATTCTAGATTATTGACTGAAGTTTTCCTCCCTTTTTTTTCTGGGCATTTTATAATTTTGACGAATTGTCACTTGGACGAATCGTGAATTCTGCGATGTATGATTTCAGGATTTTTTAACTTTGACGTTTTTTCAATTGGTCGAATTGTTACTTGGGCGTGTTTTTATTCTAACGTATTGAAACATTTGCATTTTGTGACTTCAACATTTTGTCACTTTGGCTATTTGTGATTTGGGCATTTTGTTGCTTCATGGAAACGTATTTAGGCGAAATATACACTGGTCAGAATGTGATGTAGGGATTTTGCCTGCAAGCCCATATCATCTACAGCTACAAGTAAAACTTTCTTAAAAACATTGAGTATCACTATATGGTTCATAACGCATGCGCTAAAAGCTGTTTTAAATTTCTCGGGCCTTCTCCATGACATTGACTATCACAAAAACATCAGGTAGCCTCATGTTTTCATTGAGCTTGCGCAAACGAGTGTTTTTTGAATTTTTAAATTGATTAATATATATTCTATCTTAATTATGAAATTTAAAGGATAAAATTAACATGATAAGGTCTATAAATAATAAGACAATGTTTAGAACAATAAATTTATCATTTTATTATAAATATACATTTTACATCATAAAAATTTATAATGATTGAGTTATAAATTCAAATTTACTGTATTTTGTTTCATGATAAAGAAGATGGAGATTCTCTTGAGAAACCATATCAATGAGAGTTTTTAATTTATCTTCATGAACTAACAATTCATTATTTGTTCTTGTAGGAAAGTAGATCGTAAATTTGTCATCCAGGTTAGCAACTACTTTAGGTCCATACTGCGTTGAAATTTTTTTAATTTCAGTAATTTTGTAGGTCTTGTCAACTTCTAATTCCTGAAGTTTTTTGACAGGCAAGATGTATGCCAAGGTGTTGATTTCGTTGATTTTTGATAGATCCATCTTGAAAACTAGTAATTTAATTAGGTAATTTTTTCGATGCAATTGATCACAATTCGCTGAAACAATATTAATTAATACTTACTTAATGTAGGATTGAAATAGATCTTAATTAATAATGAATTAAAAACAATTTCTTATTGATAAAATTTAAATTTTAATTTAATAAACCACACAAGTTTTTTCACTGTTAACTAGAACGTTTCTCGATAAAGACTGACTGCTGTGAACTCCTGAGCTCAGTGCTCAGCTACCCAAAAATTCTTTACCCCTGTCTGTCTGTAATAATCGTGGTTTACGTGAACCTGCCCGTTTCAAAATTTTTTTAAAACCTTGTACAACACAAATATTTGATTTATTAATTACCGGTTCTACCCAAACGAACTTACTCAGTACATCAATAACAACCAATAAATAACCAATATTATTATTGTATGATGAAATATTGCGAACGTCAATTAAATCGGCCTCCCACACATCGTCGATTCGTGACACATTATAACATCTTCTTCCAAACCTGTGTCTGTTCATGCGGTGTGTATTGTAAGTTTCTTGTTTTTCCAACCATTTTTGAACACTCCTTTTTTTAAATAATTCCGATGTATGATTCGATTCAATACTCTTTTTTAAAGAATTAACACTACCAATAAAACCAGCAAAATGGGCGGGGTTATAGTAAGTTTTTTCTAATTTTTTAAATATTTGAACTTCACCCATTTTATTTTCTTGCATTGTGAAACACCTTTGCCGTGTTGATTATCCGAGTCTGGTGTGTATTCAGAAGACGTGTCTAAACGTAACTGAGTTTTATTTAATATTGTGTTGTTGATATTATCTTCAATGCTGGAGCTACTTTCTTCCGTAATTTTATTATTAGAGGACTGTCGTAATGAATTCCTTGGGGTTGATGCAGATATATCACGGGAATGAAATAAATTATGATTTCCTATGTATTCACGAGGTACATGTGTTGTACGAAGAATCCTGGAAAACTGACGTTAACCAATAGCGTGGGTATTTTTCCTGTGTCGCATAGCGTGATTTATAAGATCAATAATATTTGACCCTATTATGGGCTCATTATTGATAGTTACTAAACCATTAGAATCCCATGATATAATATCATCAGGTAGCCTCTTTAGCAATAATTTCGTTTTATTTTGAAATTTAGACGGCACACTTTCAATAATTGTACTATTAATAGCTGAAAAATCCTTATCACCGGTTTTTTCAATAAGGGGTCTTTTACTATGATGATATAAACTATTTTCACTGATCGGTTCAAATTTGACAGCGTCTATTAGTCTTAAATACTTTTCTAACACTTGTGAATAAGCAGACCATTTTGCGCGATCGTCTGGATATGTATCAGAGTATAGTATCCGATACATTTCACTATCCAGCCTCGATAGAGTTGTTCCTGTAGTTTGTATACTTTGCTTTTTCGGTGTAGACACATCCGCTAAATTTTCACTCGCACTTGTTACAGTATCGGCGGTAATAACTGTTTTTTCAGGAACCAGTACCATTTTACGTGCATACTCCATTTTAATTAGATATAAGATTGGATAATAAGGTGCCGAGTATAGGTGCTAAAAAAAGTGGTAAAAACCACCTTTTTGAACAATTATTTTTTTTTTCTGTTGCAGGTTACTGTTAGGTGAAGCTAATTTTCTCAAAACTTGTGCGTGACGTTTTAATTTTTGTTTTTCTTGTTGTTTCAAATCAACAGTACCTTGTAAGATGTTTGAAGCACACTCACAAATACACCTTATTAACGCAGTATCGGCCTTACGTAAAACCGCTTGTCTCTGTTCTTTAGGCATAGAGCATATAGCCTGTAATACAACTAATTTTTTTTTTCCCGAGAGGTAACTTCTTTGCCATTACGATTCGACTATTGTTTGTAATATTACGGTGTATATTGCTTTAGCCACTTGAAAACGGTACGGCTCCAGGTCTAAACTCATCACCGTAACGTGGCCGATATGTGTTTTGCTCTACGGGCGACACTGTACTGAGATCCACGTCTTTTGGCACATTACCACAAGGCACGTTGCGAATAAAACAACAATTTGATTGCCAGCGCCTATGATCGCTCACGGGGTTGTCGGTTTGAAGCCAATGACATATTACTATACCACACTCAAAACATTTAACACAATCACCTTCTCCCGTATAATAGAAACCGGCATTTGCTAGTTTTTCTGGAGATACCGTTGGCTCGGGCCATTGCGAATAACTTTGTATTCTTAACGCTTCTGAACGATAACCAATGCTGTTATACAGAGTAGTTAAAGCCATTATACAAATTATTACTTATTTAGTTTTTTTAGGAACATACACAATCTGATATTTATCGTCAGGAAAAATACACGTTCGGAAACGAAAATTTTCAGGTGTTGCCTGTTTCAAATCAAATAGAAGATACCCGTGCGGTTTAACTGTAGCATCATAATATATTTCTTGCAAAAAAAGAGGATTTTCTGGACACACTTGTCGTGCTAAATGTTGTATTTGTGACCGATCTCTAGGATTTTTAAAAATCACTAAATAGTGTGAATTTAATGAAATATCTCTCTGACCACGGCCTTGATGGAATATATTTTGAGTAATAAATATTACACTAATATTTTTATGATGACTACCTTTCGTAAAAAGATCAACAACGGTATTATTTCCGGCTTCACGCATCAGATCATCAATAATAATTAATTTAGCATTATTATCAGAACTATAATCGTTATTATTAGGTAAACCTTCACGAAATTCAATTTTTTCAAAGTTAGGATATTCTTTATATGTTGGTTGCCACTCAGCATAGTAAAATATTATTCTTGAAAATTTAGTATCACTCATTTGTTGTAAGTATTGCATAAATTTTTTTACGAAAACTGTTTTGCCACAACCGGTTGGACCGCAAATAATTGAAGTCCATGGATGTTTCCAGCACGGGTCCATTACACAGATTATGGCAGGGTTGTTGTGGTAGTGATATTTAAAATTTATATGAAGGGTTTTGAGCGCTCTTCGATAATCCAATTACGTAAACTTACAGCTTGATTTAAAGAACAGTTCCAATTTTTAGCTGTACAACACTGCTTTAGAGAATGATGTAGAGAACACTGTGTTTTAGTATTTTTCTTAAAAAAATTGAAGTTTGGACATTCAGCAGCATCCTCTTCTAAATTTATTATTTCTCTTTTTAATATCTGCTCGAGATATTTTGTTTTGATTTGTTAAATTTGTTTGTAAGTTCTTCAACAGGATTTTTATCAAAAAGGAATTTACGTTGACCACAAAAATTGCAAATATCTGAAACATCTTTATCATCACAACAATAAGAACATGTTTTTTGTACGACACATAAATTAGGAATGTGAAGATATGTATCACGAGAGCCTTTAACGCGGGTATGCTGCTGTGTCTCAAAATCATAAAATAAAAATACAACTTTTGGTAACTTTTTTACCATTAATGGTGACATATAACAATAGTGATTAATAGGTCTTTTACTGTTACATACTCTACAAAATACGATATTACATTCATGCGGATTTGCACTGCCCAAACGTGTTAGACGGCAGCATACAGTACAGATTTTTACTGTTTCACAGACGCTGGTATCTTTACTTTTCCCTCGTAAATTACTAGAACCCTTAACAAGGTGGTTTTCAAAACATTTGTTATTTGAAAACCACCTATTGCATAATGTACAAATGCGTTTACATACATAATTACAAACAGGTATTTGTTTACAACGAGGGCATCTTTTAGAACATCTATGTTCTGAACCCCTTGTATAACCTATATTACATAAATTAGAAAACATTTTACTACCTATAGCCCCTGTTAAATTGACAATTGGTTGAAAATGTTGTGAATCTTCGTAGTATAATATATATATATAACATATTGTATACAGCCAAAAGTTAATTGAACAGTTTCGCGCCCGTCAAATATAGGTTTGTCACCTTTACCTAGAGTTAGAAATTCATAAATTACAATAGCTATACCCAACCGCTCAAAATATTTTTGAAAAGTAAAGACGTGTTCGATACCACAACCCTTACTAGAAATTTTAACACCCGCTTTATGAACCAAAGACAACGCTTCCTTTTTTTGTAGGGTACATCTATTATCGGTGATTGATTTCCATTTCCGATGTAACGTACCTGTACGTATTTCACCTCTTTCAACGTAGGCCCGACCAACGACTAATGACCGCGGTAAACATAAATTATCGTTATTATTGATAGGTATTATAGATTTTTTGTAAATATATTGATGCGTTAAAAGTTTTCGACCTGTGCCTTCAATACCATCTACAGTAGAGACTGTAATGACTAATTGATCGTCTGTTGTGATAGTACCGGCACTTTGTACTACGTTACTTAGTAATAAGCCTAGATCGTCAGGCGTATATGCGTTAGCTTGCTTAAAACGAGACCATACGGGTCCTGACGTGAATTTATCGCTGTTGATTGTAAACCCCACATAATCATGACCTCTACATTTCGAGGTAATATGCGTTATAATGTCTCTCAAACCACCTTCAAGCCATTGAACTTTATTGGTATTTGTAGGTGGTTGTAAGATACGAATAACGCTCTCCACCCCTTTTGCGCTGAATTTTTTAAAATGTTTAGAGTGTTCTTTTTCAATAATAAAACGCTAGCCGGGTGGCTCAACACTCCAAAAATTATTCTCTTCAGAACGTTGTGAGAGTGCTTGTTGATTAGCTGCTTGGATTTTCAAACGTGCCCTTCTTGTTAAAACACCGCCTCGTTGATCGCCTGTAAGAATATTATAAATACATTTTTAACTATAAAAATCAAAATACCTGTTTGGCTTACTTGTTTTAAAATTTATTCTTCTACATGATCGGCGTTAAGGTATGCGTTAACAAAATCTACGGAAATAATAGATATTGGTCTAATGAAATAGGGTATCAGTTTAAAAATTTAATTTACCTGTTAAGGATTGAGGTTCACTATTCTCCGTTTCAGAATCAGAAAAGACATCCATACGGGCTTCAGCTATTACGCGGAGTCTATATTCTTGCTCTTCTTGGCTTGTTTGTTCACCAATACTGAAATTTTTCATATAAAATTCATCTTCTTCAGGTATTAATTGTGCAAAAGAGTCAATATCCTCATTTTCCATTTCATTTTCATTTTCAGCATTGCATGTATCGCATGATAAAACAGAAAGAGTGTCATTGTCATCATTACCATCATTATCGCTGTCTATTATCTCCGGAATATATTCAACAGATATGTGGTTTCCTCGGTCAACGTGTACCCAACCAGCCTGATCCTTTATTTCGTGGGGTAGTATTACTGAAAAGGTTTTTTTCGAACACTCGAGCCAATTACCGTCATCTTCGCGTTGTTGGTAAGAAGTGGAGGGTTGAGGCTATAAAAATTTGTTGTCAAATAATTTAAATCATTCGGGCATGTTAAAATACCATTCTAACGCACCTCTATGTTGAAAGAAGAAGGAGCAGTACCCGATGCAGCAGTAGACGATTCAGCAGCTTTTGCATCGTCATCATCATTATTTATGGTGTTGTTGTCATTATTAGAAAGAGCAGCTAAAACATCTTCTTTACAATGTTGGTCTATAATATAAAGATAAACATTCAGCACAATAGTTTTTGAAACAGCTAAACTAATTATTAAAATTTGTGATATTCAAATGTATAGCCGTACATACCATAAGCAGTCATCAATTTAGAAAGCCTTTTAGCCCCCTTTCTTTTACTATTTCTTGAACAACCACACACAGTATGCATAATTTTAGCACTTGAAAAAATCAAACCATTTTCATAAGCATCACTTATTATACCGGCAGGCGTGAATAAAATAATACGTTTTAATAACAATAACACGGTTTCTTCTGAAAGATATTGCCATACTTTTAAACGGTCGTCCGGAAACGCCACTGTTAATTCAGGCTTATTATTACGTATAAACACCACTAATTGTATAAGCTCATCATAGAGGTATTTATTGATTGATGTCATTTTAAAATTAATCACACGTTTACGTTGTTATTAATAGTTCTTTAGACCTTAGTTTACTCTGTCACGTACGAATGTAAAATGACAAGATAGTACAAACATAAGTTAAACAACATATTTTCTGCTGATGCTTCGCTTTGCAGACTACCATAGTGCAATAGCTATGATATAATTGTATATATATATATATATATATATATATACGTTTGTTTATTTAAAAATTATATTATTAAATGAGCAGCGTGGAAACCTATTTTAATTTATGATTTATTTACATATTTTAACATTAATTGGTGCATGCATACTGTTTTTAGTTTTAGTAAATAATACACTGAAACTTTCATTCGGTAAATATAAGATGACCAAGAGCATAAGTGTAATTTGGATATTTTAAATATTAATTAACAATGTTTTTATTTAATACTTTTTAGCCTAGTCCTATTATTAATGTTTTTGTTACTGAAAAAATACTATCTAAACAAAAAAAGTTAATAATAATATAAAATTATATTATTTATAACAAAATGAAAACGTTATTGTAGTGGAATTAAATATTAGTGTTAGACAAAACACGTGAAATTAAGTTATCCAAGTGTAAAGTTCATGGTGAGCATTTTAAAAGCGTACAAGGAAATTGGATATCTTAAATGTTATTTAACGTTGTTTTTATTCAATATTTTAGGCTGTCTAGCAATGTCAGTGTTTTTGTTACTGAAAAATAGTAGCTAAGCAAAATAAGTTAATAATAATAAAAATTATATTATTTTTAACAAAATAAAAACGCTTGTATAGCATAATTACATATTTCTAAATGTTGATCAGGTAAAATCTGATAGTTTTGTGGGGGCTTGGATCTGTATATAAAGACGCATCTGTTACCGCACTACTGTATTACTAAAAGAGTCTTAACACTGTTTATTATAAACTAGTATAATAATAATTGTTTAATTACGTTGAACTACAAAGGTTTGTATGACTGCAAACATCAATTATTTGTGTTATTTTTAAAAATACCATAATTTATGGGAGTCGTAATTAATACTTTTCAGATATTTACAATGGATCTATCAAGAATCAACGCCGTTAGCCGTTTGAATCACATTTTACCAACCATAAAAATGACTGATTTAGAGGAAAACAAGGAATACAAGGTTTCATCAATTCGCTTGGTGGACAACGCTAAATGTAAAACCGTGGTGGCTTTTTTAAACGACGAAAACAACATTTTCCTACCTACAAGAACAGCCAAAATTTTGATGGAAAACCCTGAGCAGATTGAGTTAATGAACACCGCTGCTATGGCCAATAAACTATACATATTTCACATTGGTAAGCAATATTGTAAATTTGAATTTATATCAAAAGAATCTTCTTAAATAATATTATTGCTTAATATTATATTGTAGTAATTGCTGTAATAATTATCATTTATTAGTTGATAAATAATAAACATAATAAAATGTATTTCATAAGTTATTTAAAAATACCCTAAATACGCTATTATTATTATTATTATTATTATTATTATTATGTTATTATTATTATTATTATTATTATTATTATTATTATTATTATAATTATTATTATTATTATTATTATTATCATTATTATTACTATTATTATTATTATCATGACATTAGGAAAAGTATTAAACGGCTGCTTGTCTGCCGCGCGGTAAGTGTACAAGATAACAAAGATCTTGGCTCTGTAATTTATTCATTGATAAAGCAGAGTTCGTTTATACATCGGGAATTTAATCTTACCAACGCCTGCTTAAATTATTTAAATATATATTGTGTATATATTATTTAAACGTAGAAAATCAAAACGGATTGAAAATATTAGGGTAAACTGGTTATTTTTTACTTAAAACTTCAATTATTCTATATTGGCTTATTCTATGTGTAATTATTATGCATTTTAATTTTGAACGTTTATATTCACTCTATGTTTTAAATTTATATGCGATGGTACAGACTGCAGCTGTGTGCAATATAATAAGCAACGCTAAGCATACTTTGTTAATCTTTTAGCAGAGATATTTAATTGTCAAGAACAACAGTACCGTTACGACCACTGAGTAGTACAGATATTATAAAAAGCTAAAATGAATGTATTCATGGGTGATCGTTTTTTTGTGCGTCGTGTCCGGAGTTTGCCTCGCCATGTAAGTTCAAAATATTTATGTATATTATAAGTGAAAAAATAGTGTGTGACCAGCTTTCGTTTTAAGGTGGTACGTCAGGTAGCTGAGCTTTTTTACAAGCTGGCGAGTATTTACAGCTACAAGCTATTAGAAGTCCTGGATATGCTGGATGAAATAACTACGCTCACAGGACTCCGGTTGCCGTGTGTTTTGGAGGACATCTACAAAACAACGGAAGGGATATACAACGCTCCTTATTTATACACAGGGAATGTAGAGGGTGTGATTGATATGGGCGATGAGTTACTCAGTTTTCTCGATTAAGTGATAAAACGGGAATAAAGTTTTATTCTTAAAATTGATATGTGAGCACGTGTTTTATTCTAATGATAATTATTATTACTATTATTATTATTATTATTATTATTATTATTATTATTTCTTTTTTAAGTGAAATGCTCAGGGGGTTTTCCCCGGTAGTCCGACTCTACCGAGGGCCTCACCTGAGCGCCAAATCGTTACTGCTGCGATGCTTCATCAACAAGATGATCAGCATGCGCAGCAGGCCAAGTTTCGTTGCCTAAGTAGACGGAAAGGGTCGCAGTGGCTAAGTTGGTAAAGCGTCGAGACCTAATGAAAATCTATGATTATCTTCACCAATGTTCACCCATCTCCACCCATCTTCGTACTTAAAAATAGTAAATTTCTTATTCATTGTTTCAAATATTAATTTTTTTTTTTTTTTTTTTTTTTACGGAATTATTATTATTATTATTATGATTATTATTATTATTATTATTATTATTATAATTATTATCATTATTATTATTATTATTATTATTATTATAATTATTATCATTATTATTATTATTATTATTATTAATATTATTTAAATTTAAATCAGCCAGAGCCGGCTCAGCTCTCACCACTCTAGCTCTCACCGCCGCGCGATATCCCCCTCCACTTTGGAGTGGGGTCCGCTATAGTGGCAATACTACTACTATCAGTCACGACTGTAAATTTAAAACTTTCGAGGTAATGTCTAAATGTACGCACGGCCCACACTACCGCTAGACATTCCTTTTCAGTCGTACTGTAGTTGGCTTCCGCGCTGCTGAGTGCTTTACTTGCACATGCAATCAAATATTCCCGATCGCTGTTGCGTTGAACTAAGACTGCACCGAGTCCACACTGACTTGCATTCGTAAATAATGTGAACGGTAGTGTATATTCAGGTGTGGATAAAACAGGAGCTTCCGCAAGAGCTTTCTTAAGTGACTGGAAACACTCTTCTTCAGCCTCAGTCCATCTCCGAGGTACATCTTTACGCGTCAAACGACACAGCGGACCGGCCACGCACGCGACGTTTTTTAAATGACAGTGATACCAATTAATCATACCGTTAAATCGTCGGATTTTTTTGACATTTTTAGGCCGCGGGTAATTTAAAATCGGTTCAGTTTTCTCAGGATCTGGCCTGAGTCCCTTTTTATCGAGTAAAAAGCCCAAAAATCGAACTTGTGGCTGACAAAATTTACTTTTATCGAAATTTAACGTGAACCCGGCGTTGCGTAACCGACTTAAAACAACTTCTAACATCTCAAGATGTTTCTGAAACGTCGGGGTGACAATAATTACATCATCCAGGTATGCAAATACGTATGAAGATAAATCTGGTGTAATTATTTTGTCCATCACGCGCTGAAAACTCGCCGGTGCGTTACATAAACCCATCGGCATACGTTTATACTGAAAAAGACCGCGACCGGGAACCCAAAAAGCAGTGTATTTGCGACTGTTTGGATTCATTAAAATTTGCCAGAACGCCGAGTTCATATCGAGTGTCGTAATATAATGCGCATCACGACATTTCTCGAGTATTTCAATCATATCCAGCGGTCGATATGTGTCTTTTTCGGTCACATTATTTACGTCGCGGAAATCAACGCACATGCGGTATGATCCATCAGGCTTTTTAATCATAATAGGCTGACTGGACCATTCCGATGCTGGAGCAGGTTCAATTATGTCATCTGCAAGCATCTTGTCAATGGCCTCGTGTAATGCTTGCAAGACCACTGGTGATCGACGATACACTCGTTGTTTAATAGGTCGCTCGTCTTTGAGTCTTCTCATGCTCAACCAGCGAGGTCAACCCCAAACCCGGTGGCATTAATTTACGCTGTGCGTCCAAAAATTCACGTAACTGCGCGGTTTCATTTTGCGTGAGTTCGTGTACAGCTGCGACGTTTTCGACACTCGGATTACTTTCAGGTTCGAACGTCAGATTGTGCCAGGTACCGCCACGTATACGCCATAATCGGTTTTTCAGGTCTAATTCCATATTAAAGTAATTTATGAAATTTGTACCGATTAAATTTAAACTTCCCAACCGAGGAATATAATAAACCGGAAATATGACCTCTCAACGTCATCGAGAGTCATTTTAACATTCACCACGCCTCCACTCACGTCAGTCGTTCGATTTGCCATACCGAAACGCGTCGGCCGAGCTTCAAAAAGACATGGGAACCCGTCATACATTAATTATCTCGCGAAGTCGCCAAAAGCGGTTGTTTTTGCTCCGGTGTCAATAATTGCGACCATTTTCTGAGTACCGGCGCTATTAACGACTTGTGGTCGGGGTTTACCGTGATGTAATCGCCAAAAATCACCATTTTCATCGCCCGGCTGATTTATCAGTGACATTAAAGTGGCTGTTTGATTTCCTACCGCGGTAATTTTATTAAGTGTGGCATCGTCTTCTCACTTGGCCTCGTATGGTGGATCAGAAACAGCATGAATATCGGCCTGGACAACCATACGACGTGAATTCATCGAAATCCGCTCCCTGGTGATAGTTATTGGAGGGATTGATGAACGTCCAGCACCGCCACCCTCTACTGGCGGGCTGCTTCGTCGTTTTTTGGTAACTGAAACGCGTTGGAACGGCTATCTACGTTACATGCGCAAGTTACGGCCGTCTTTCCAATTGTACCGCATCTCATGCAGATATCCCGGCGTGGTTCTTGACATTAGTACCCCAAATGTTCAAGCGAGCCACAATTATAGCAGAATCGTGGACGCGCGGGTCTGTTTTGCCCCATTTGCCCCAAATTACGAACAAACGACGAGTTATTATTATTGATATACCCCGGGGGCACTTGATTACCCCTGTTCACGTTCATTGAACCCCTCGGAGAATAATTCTGAGGCGGATTTGACGTCCTCGGAGGTTGTTGTGTCATTCCCGGGTTATTTTTCGGGATTGCGCCGCGGTTCTGCGCACCTGGGTTCTGTTCCTGGTTCGATGGCGGGCTGTGTGTTTTCCGCGTTGATTTGGGAATTTCACTGCTCCATCAGTGACTTGTTTCACCGACTGATCAGATCCAGCAGGTGTGACAGGTGCCAAATCCTGATCAGCAACTCTCTGTCGGCGAGATCTGCGTGGTTTGCGTCTCTTTTTCTTCCCTTGGGCCGATTGTGAACCACTGGTTGAATCAGAGTGTTCTGCAGTAGTATCAACTGCGTGCATAACAGCTCGATGATCCCTCGGAGGCCGAATACCTGCAGAATACGAATACTCTTTTATGTTCGCTTCTTTCCTCGGTGGTGGTTGACGATGATTTCTTGCGGCTTTCCATCTTTCTTCAATCTGTGTGGCTTTCGTTGACAGCAAATGATAAGTATTAAACTCACCGAGTGGACAGTGATCCCAGTAGGCGGGTAACAATCCCTTTGTTGCCCGCTTTACTTGTGAGTGTTCCGATGGTGGATACCTCAAACGCGAATATAAATTCTGAAGACAAATCAGGTAATCACGGGCGGTTTCTTTCAACCCCTGGTTACGCACACGGATATCCGCCCGAATCTCACGTTGTCGACCACCACTTTTAAACCACGTCAAAAATTCCGCCTTAAATGAATCCCAACTGGACCATCGGTGGTAATTAGCGCTGAACCAGTCTTCAGCTTTACCTTTGAAGACTTCTGGAAGTATCGCAAGTCGGTCAGCGCGACGAATTCCAGCACTGCGCGTTAATACGACCAGGCGTCTCAAAAATTCATCGCTGGTCATCGTACCATCACCAGAAAACGATAATTTCCAGTTTCTAGCGATTTCACCGTGATCCCGAGCAAACACACGTGATGAATGGCGTTTTTCCCGGCCCGAGCTACGGTGGGAGTGGTATTCAGATGAGGAAGACGTATAACTATCGTCTGAATCCGACTCGCTCGATGAACTGCTTGGGTGTCGATCCGAATCTCGGCCACGGTGATGATTCAGGGGTGTCTGGAAGTGAACATGTGACTGGGTAGAAGTGGGAGGGGCACCAGACCTGGTATTTTGCCGTTGTGGTTGATTTGTATTGCCACCACGTTGTACTGCTAGCGGATTCATCACCTGATTGTGCACGCGGGTGTCGTGTGTGTTGGCAGGCCTGGCGTCGCGTCTAGAACTCGTGGTAGAGGTTCCAGCTGGTATTGCGCTGAGCTCTGGCAATGTTGCAAGTACAGCTGGGCCACCATGTGGTGAAGACGCGCGAAATGGGTCAGCTCCCGCGGGTTGACTCAACATTTCGATCAACTGTTGCTGTCCACGTTCCATCTTTTCCTCAAGCATGCGCAATGCCTGCACAAGTGTCGCTCTGGTGACATAGGCACCCATGCCGTCGGGAAATTCAGGCACCTCCTGGCCAACAGGGATGAACTCATCTTTGCTGAGACTCCAGGGGGCCCCAAAATCCCCGTCCTCGCGTCGCAATAACCGTTGAAAACGATCCTGAATTACCTCGCGGGTACCTGCTGGATTCACTTGCTGCAATAACAGGTATCGACGAATCTCAGCGTCGGTCAATTTAGTCGCCCGCGCGTCTATATCACGAGTTAACTCATCTGGAGTCGGATCCCAGGGTATACTCGGAATCCCAAGAGCCCGTTTATGATAACGGTTTAACCGATAGCGTCGTTTATTGCTACCGTCGGTTGATAACCCTAAACCGAATAAGATTATCCGGATTTCGTCATCCGGTCGCATCAACATCCACGTGAGCTCAGATTCTGGCAGTGGAGTAGAGGTGTCGTGTGATTCAACACTTCAAGCCGTCCGTAACGCTCTCCTGCGCCCCCGGCCACTTCTATGCCCAGGGTCAGTCGCATGGGCAAGTGAAGTGTGTTCACCCACGATCTCTACCTCCCGGGCAGATCGGTTCACGGGACTGCGTATGATCGTCGGTATTATATGTTGGGGTGTAAGTCCACGACTGTTTTCGAGTTTTGTGATCGAAATATCGTCATCGGTTCCACTCACGTGTGAATCCCGTTTCTCATCAGTATTCGCGTTTTCGTCATTATCCTCATTATCCGCGTCCTCGTTAATAACCGCGTTATCATTGTTGACCGCGTTGTCATTATTAACTATATTATCGTTATTAATCTCGTCGGCCTTATTACCTGCGGGGGCTTCATCGCCCGTAGCACCACCATGTATACGTATCGACGACATTAATTTAATTAACCGATCGGATTCCGCAGAGATTTCTTCCCATGAATTCATTTTAAGTGTATATATATGTAAATCAGGTGCAATAAATAGATATATAAATTACTTTTATAATCAATGTAAATATATATAAATTTTCAATTTTAACTTTATCGGTGAATCAATTTTTATTTACCCACTCCTCTGTGGAAACTCGCAAATTTTATTTTTTACACAAAAAAATTTTAATTATCAAATTAATGACCCCCTGGCCCCATGTTGGGCGCCATATAACGAATACTGTTTTTAAAATCCGCGACGGAGACGCTCTCATTCACGCGAGCAAATGCTGTCTCAGCACCGGCGTGCTAACGAAATGCCTGCGTAACCATTCAAATTTAAACTTAAATACTATTTTCAATACTTATTAATAATTAATTATAAATTTATTTTAATGGTTACGTGACAATTTTTATAATTTAGGTTCGAAGAAAATAATTTAAACGAGTTCCTTCGACGCATGATGAAAAAAAAGCTGTTATTTCTCGATTTGGAAAATTTGAAAGTATGAAAAATCTTCCGTCATTGACAGAGCGTGCAGCTGCTATAAGAGGAAATAAAGTCTTGAAAAATCGCCAACCTCAGCAACTTAAATCATACATTGATAATCAGCGCAAAATGAAAGTTTGTCAACAAAGATATGCTGAAAAAAAAAGCGAGTAACCAACTAGTTCAATCGTAATTCCGTGTTAATTCTATGACTAATTTCATACTTTGCATAAAAGTATTTGACGTGTTTAATAGAAATTATAACAAAATTTATTTAATTTTTTTTTTTTTTTTTTAAGCAAATCCACTAAGATAAGTATGATTTTTCAACTATTGATTCTATTTTTACTTTAATTTCATAACTGTTTGATAAGTTATATCAAATAGTTTCGTTACTATTATTTCACACTACTATTATAATTTTTATGAATTTTGATTAGTGTTAATGCGATTATTTTGGTTAATATCATACTTAACATAGTGCAGGCTAATAAGTAATTAAGTTCAATTTTTTGTTTTATTTCGGAAATAAGAAGTAATTCTATTGCTGTTATTCATATTCTCAACCTAATGTAACCATTTCGATTCGGTAGTGGTTATTGTTCTACTTGATTACTAATAATCAAATTTCTGAAGAATGATAGCAATATGATGTTGTTTTTTTAATTTCACTAAGCACTATAATACAGTGGTCATTCAGTTTTTCAAATAATTTGAAGCATTGCGTTAAGTGATTATATTACATACTGTGCTCAATTCTATGTTACTTAGTGCATGCGTGTTCTTTCAGTTTATTTTGTAATTTAATAACTCTAATTTTTATTATGCATTCATGTAACTCTATACTGTCCTACATATTTGAACAAAACACTTAATAAACAATTTGCATGATAAAAAATATTTATTTTCATTTATAATCTGCGTAAGGTGGAAGGCGTGGAAGAGACAGCTCAGCATGTAAATTTCTAGTGCTGCTCAATTTTCTGTGGGTCAATAATACGAAATTGATAGTTTGATTAAGTTGTATGGACATTAGTATTAGTTTAACTAAAAAATAACGGTGTTAAGGAGATTACAAAATCTAAAAATAGATGATAAATACTATCATAACGAAACATAAAAAAAATTTTCATTATACAGGAAATTCAACTACACTTTTGCAATGTACAATTTAAAATACGTGGCAAGAAAACTGACATCAATTTATCATCTGAGAATCATTTAATGAAATGTTTTCAATCCCTAAAATTTCAATATACAAATATAAATAAGACATAAACATTAAGACTGTAATGTACATAATCTTATTTAGTTTGGAGTCAGTCGTCAAACTATCCGCCAGTAGATAAATTGATATACTTAAGCTATAATGTTTATAAACTTGTATAATTTGGAGTCAGTCCTCAAACTATCTGTCAGGAAATAAATATGGATAATTTAGAGTTAGTCGTCAAACCACCTGCCAATGGATAAATTTATTTACTTCAACTGTAATGTATATGAATTTGTATAGTTTGGAGTCAGTCGTCGAATCATCTCTCAGTGGATAAATTTATCTACTTAAGCTGTAATGTATATAAACATGGAAAGTTTGGAGTCAGTCATCAAACTATCTGTCAATAGATGAATTTATATACGTAAACTGTAATGTATACATACTTGTATAGTTTGAAGTCAGTCGTCAAATTATTCGACAGTGGATAAATTTATCTACTCAAGCTGTTATGTATATAAACTTGTATAGTTTGTAGTCAGTCGTTAAACTATCTGGCAATGAAATATTTTTGAGGTCTAGACTGTTGCTAATTACCATTGGTGAAGGGTTTGTTTTTATTAATTCTGGTCTACGTCAAATTTTGTTTATTTTCTGTGGATGCAATAAGCTGAAAATAATATACTCTCTTTTTATCTTGTATCACTTACAAAAACTTACATTGTTTCATTTTCTACAAATTACGATCTCAGATGATGATTTATAGTATACCTATTACTGAAGTTTTAAACTATCAAATCTTTATATATGACCAGCACCATCTAACGTCTAGTCTCACAGTATACACTTTTTCGATGAGTGTTCAAACCATTCGTTACACCGATGATCATTAATAATTAATATAATAAATAATTATTGAAAAAAAAATGATTCTAATCATGTTCTTCTGTGTTTATATCAACGTCTGAAACCGAAATATCTTTGGATGTCAAACTATCCACTTTACATACATACATATTAGACTGTGCCAAATAAAATCGATATTTTTTTTTTCGGTCCCATACGAAAATTAGGTTGTCTCACTAAAAAAAAAAATCCTGAAAAAATTTCAGCTCGATATGTCTATTTATCAGTTAGCGCTCGTGTAAATAAGAATTTTCTAATAAAATTGTTTTTTACCCCAACTTAATATTTCACAACTCATCAAATATAACTGATTAAAAAATGGCCAAGGTGCCATTTTGTAGGGAATTCAATTCTCTACAAAAGGAACTTTTGATCGAATGAAAAACATCAGCCAATTTTTTTCTGCAGCCATTTGAACCTAATTTTTTTTCAAAATTTACATTCATATTTACTATTAAACGCTTAGAAAACTATGTTGCTATGTATGAAACTTATTGAATTCAAATTCTCTAGGAACCTTTATGATCCCAAGGAATAGTTTTCATACTTGAAGTAATAAAACTAACATCAAACTATTGATATCAACGATATTTTTGACAATACTTTTTCTTCGTTTTGATATTTTTCGCATTTAATCTTTCTAGTAATTTTTTTCTGCATTAGAATATCGTTCGTAATTATGATTTTGAGATTCTCATACTGCTGATCAAAAATTATTACTTTATTGATAAAAATATACATTGTTTATCATAATAAAATACTTATAAAAATTTAAATAAAGGAAAAAGTGATGTTCTAATTGTGCAGAAAAATTTTTATCGATTCTGATCCTAGTTTTTAAGAACTTATGATTTGTCAGGAGAACCTATTGCAAACATTCTGAAAGTTGCCTACAATGGGCAGCAACAACTTGTAGTAGAAATTATTTAATTTATTTATTTATTGATTAATTAACTAATTAATTAATTAGTTTGGAGCAAGTACATTTTATATTCGCAATAGGGTCTCCTAATTAGTTAATTAATCAATAAATAGATAAATCAAATAATTTCTTCTACAAGTTGTTGCTGCCCATTGTAGGCAATTTTCAGATTGTTTGCAATAGGCTCTCCTGACAAATCATAAGCTCTTAAAAACTAGTATCAGAATCGATAAAAGCTTTTCTGCACAATTAGAACATCACTTTTTCCTTTATTTAAATTTATATAAGTGTTTTATTATGATAAACAATGTATATTTTTATCAATAAAGTAATAATTTTCGATCAGCAGTATGAGAATCTCAAAATCATAATTACGAACGATATTCTAATGTAGAAAAAAATTACTAGAAAGATTAAATGCGAAAAATGTCAAAACGAAGAAAAAGTATTGTTAGAAATATTGTTAATATCAATAGTTTGATGTTAGTTTTATTACTTCAAATATGAAAACTATTCCTTGGGATCATGAAGGTTCCTAGAGAAATTGAATTCAATAAGTTTCATAATAGCAACATAGTTTTCTAAGGGTTTAATAGTAAATATAAATGTGAATTTTGAAAAAAAATTAGGTTCAAATGGCTGCAGAAAAAAATTGGCTGATGTTTTTCATTCGATCAAAAGTTCCTTTTGTAGAAAATTAAATTCCCTACAAAATGGCACCTTGGCCATTTTATAATCAGTTATATTTAATGAGTTGTGAAATATTAAGTTGGGATAAAAAACAATTTTATTAGAAAATTCTTATTTACGCGAGCGCTAACTGAAAAATAGACATATCAAGCTGAAATTTTTTCAAGATTTTTTTTTTTTTAGTGAGACAACCTAATTCTTGTATGGGACCGAAAAAAAAAAAAATATCAATTTCATTTGGCACAGTCTAATACATATATATATATATATATATATATATGTCGGAGATGAAAGAATAAAATGGGGTTTTCCAATAGGACGGGAAATTTCCAACAGTCGAGACTAGTTTTTATAGTAACAATTAAATAATAAAATTTAAGTTCTAGTTGTTTACAACTTAAGCAGATTATGTTTATTACGGGAGGCTTAGGCTCGCTGTGACATCTGTTCACCAAACGTAGCCACGGTCACAGGATGGGTATAGTAAGACACAGAGGACAAGATAGTAAGATAATATGAGACGGTTGTCCTTCTTTGAATATTTTGACAAAAAGGTTTTTAACGAAAAGTACAGAGTTTGGTACTAGTTGAGTTAGTTAGTTCTGATTGAGCATTCGTTGTGCGAGTACAAGTTTTCCTGTTGACCGTGGATTCGTTCTCGAGCCTAGTTTACCATAGTACTCGTATATTATTTAATCATAGTTTATTATTAATATTATCGGGCAATTGTATACTACGATTAATATCATTTATTATTATTAATTTATTGTTATCATTTTATGTGTGACAAATATTTTGTTTGTTGTAATTCTGTATGTATTAACAATTGTGAGATATTATATTCGTAATACCGTTTGTTTAGTTACTACTATTTGTGAATAATACTTTAATAATAAATTACTGTTCTGTGTAATTATTATTCGTTTATATTTGTAATAAAATGCCAGACAAAAATAATAAACCCGATGGTCAGGGTGATGCCCATCATATTACTGGTCTTCCGACATCAGAAGTGGGATCTGGATCGTCACCGGGAGTTTCTGCTGAGCAGTTTAGTCTTCTGTTAGAAGCTCAAAATCGAAATCTTATCGAGCTGATGAAAGTCGTGACAAAGCCGCAGTCAAGTATTAAGAATATCTCTTTACCAAAGTTCAACCCGGAAAATTCGAGTGCAGATCCTGTTGCTTGGTGCGCGACAGCAGATATGTGTTTAAGTGAACGTCCACTGGAAGGTCGTGCACTTATTATTGTGTTAAGTGAAGCTCTTCAGGGTACTGCATCTCAATGGCTATCCCAGGTATGTTTTCCGGGAATAACTTGGACTCAATTCAAAGATTTTTTCCTGACAAGATTTGGCGGCGTAGAAACATCGGCAGCTACACTGATAAATCTTCAAAATAGTCGCCCAAAAGATGGTGAATGTTTAGCTGCATATTCAAACCGTCTTTTGTCGTCACTCACATCGAAGTGGAAAAATTCAAATATAGAAGAAATCGCTGTGTCAATTGTGCTAGCTCATGCTTCACAGTTTGATAGCCGACTTCAGCGCTTATCGTTCACTACCGACATAAAAACTTAGTCTCAGTTGCAAAACGAGTTAAAAGCTTTTTCGTACTCCAGAAAAAGGTCGGCACCGATGCAAGAAGACTGGAAATCATCTGATACGAAACGACTGAAGCCGTCAACGCCAGTTAAGTGTTTTAATTGTGGAAAATCGGGGCACAAGAAATCAGAATGTCGTTCGAGGCCCGAGATTAGAAAACACGAATCAGTTTTCAACAACCAGATTGTGAGTAAGATCACTACACCTTACAAGCCTGTTACCTGCTTCAAGTGCGGCGTGAGCGGTCATATTGCCTCAAAATGCACATCATCGATTGGATACAAGAATGCCAACAACAATGAACGTCGTGTGGATGTTTGCACTGTGGCAGCTCCATCAGGATCGTTGAGACACCTTGGTGAGTCATTTTCATTTTGTTCCGACTCTGGGGCAGAATGTTCATTAATTAAAGAGAGCATTGCTGCTAGATTCTCAGGTAAAAGAGAAAATAAATTGATAATTTTAAGAGGTATAGGAAATGCTAGTGTAAATTGTACGGTATAAATTTTGTCCACTATAACTATAAATGCTCATACATTAGAGATTCTTTTTCATGTTGTATTAGATAATTATTTGAAGAACGACGTCATGATTGGTCGTGAAATTCTTAATCAAGGATTTGATGTTAATATAACCCTAGATCACTTTACCATTTCTAAGAGTAAAACTATTTATGCGTGTGATAAATCGGAGTTAAATGATAAAATCGATTTCAATAACGTAGATACAGACGTAACCGGTGATAATAAAATTAAACTTATATCTACTTTGGAAGAGTTTAAAGAATCTTTTATTCAAGGCTTTCCAAATACTCGTGTTAATACCGGAGAGTTGGAAATACGTTTAATTGATCCTAATGTTACGGTACAAAGACGACCGTACCGGCTTAGCTCGGAAGAAAGGCAGGTAGTCAGGGACAGAATAGATGAATTGTTAAAAGCAAATGTTATTCGTCCGAGTTGTTCTCCTTTTTCGAGCCCAATATTACTAGTAAAAAAGAAGGATGGTTCGGATCGTCTGTGTGTGGACTATCGTGGGCTGAATGATAATACTGTTACCGATAGATTTCCGTTACCTCTTATTGCTGACCAAATTGCCCGACTTAGCGGCGCAATATATTTTACATGTTTAGATATGGCAAGTGGTTTCCATCAAATCCCTGTTCATCCAGAATTTATCGAACGGACCGCGTTTGTGACCCCTGATGGTCAGTATGAATATTTAACAATGCCTTTTGGTTTAAAAAATGCGCCATCTGTTTTCCAACGAGCTGTGATGAGAGCTCTCGGGAAACTCGCGTATTCACATGTTATAGTTTACCTCGATGATATTATGATAATTGCATCTACAATAGAAGAAGCATTAGAAAGACTACAAGAAGTGACGAGTATACTTATTGAAGCTGGATTTTCTTTTAATTTTTCAAAATGGTCGTTTCTAAAGACCTCAGTTCATTATCTCGGGTATGAGATTAAAGCCGGCGAAGTCCGACCCAACCCTCGTAAAATCTCAGCGCTAACAGAACTACCTGCACCCCAAAGTGTCACTCAGCTGAGACAATTTATTGGCCTTTCGTCTTACTTCCGTAAATTTATACCTAAGTTTTCTCAAATACTGAAACCTTTATACCAATTAACGTCAGGTAATAAAAAAAATATTGAATGGACGACTTTACATGAAAATATTCGACAAAAAGTAATATCAACACTGACAAACGAACCAGTACTTATGATATTTAATCCGACTCTTCCGATAGAATTACACACAGATGCTAGTTCCGATGGTTATGGTGCAATTCTTATGCAAAAATTAAACGGTTCAAATCGAGTTGTCGAATACTATAGTAAAGCAACTAGTAAAGCCGAGTCAAAATATCATTCACACGAGCTAGATACCCTAGCAGTATTTAATTCTGTTAAATTCTTTCGTCATTATTTACATGGTCGTAAATTTATTGTGATAACTGATTGTAACTCGTTGAAAGCGTCGCGTAGTAAAGTTGAATTGACTCCAAGAGTTCATCGCTGGTGGGCTTTCTTACAAACTTTTGAATTTGATATCGTCTACAGAGAAGTCAAGCGTATGGGTCACGTAGATTTCTTTTCGAGAAATCCTATTCCAGTAAAATCGCGGGAAGAATTTAATAAAGTTACCGAAAAACGCATTAACATCGCAGAAATTTCCGATGATTGGCTTCTCGTAGAACAAAGACGCGATTCTGAGATATCTGAAATAGTAACAAAGTTAGAAAATGACGATTTAGCCGAAGATCTTGCCAAAACCTTTGAATTGCGGGCTGGGGTACTTCATCGAAAAATTCAAAGGCGTGGTAAAACACTCTGTTTACCAATCGTACCACGTGCTTTTAGGTGGTCAGTGATTAGTCACGTACATGAGTCAGTTATGCACTTGGGATGGGAGAAAACACTTGATAAGGTTTGCGAGTATTATTGGTTTGAGGAAATGACGAAGTATGTTCGTAAATTCGTAGACAACTGTTTTGCTTGCAAACTTTCCAAGTCAAGCTCAGGTAAAACTCAAGTTGAGCTTCATCCCATACCCAAGACCAGCATACCCTGGCATACTGTGCATATAGACATAACAGGTAAACTGAGTGGTAAAAGCGATTCGAAAGAATATGTTATTGTCATGATAGATGCCTTTACTAAATTTGTTTTATTACATCATACTCGAAAAATAGACACGGCAAATACTATCAAAGCTTTAAATCGCGCTGTATCCTTGTTTGGTCCACCTACTCGTGTAATAGCAGATCAAGGTAGATGTTTTACCGGCAAAGAGTTCCAAGATTTTTGTACCTCTCAGAATATTAAATTACACTTAATAGCAACGGGGGCTAGTAGGGCAAATGGTCAGGTTGAACGAGTAATGAGTACTCTTAAAAATATGTTTACTACAGTTGAAACAAACGGGCGCTCATGGCAAGCGGCAATAGATGAGGTTCAATTAGCGATGAATTGCACTACCAATCGTGTCACCAAAGCTAGTTCACTAGAATTGTTAATTGGTAGAGTAGCGCGACCGTTTGGGTTAATAGTCGATGATAATGAAAAAGAAGTCGATATCTCTAATGTAAGACAAGATGCGATTGAAAATATAGAAAAGAATGCTAAATATGATAAGTCTAGATTTGATAAGAATAAAGCAAAGGTAATTAGATTCAAGTTAGGTGATTTTGTTTTAATTAAAAACGAAGAAAGAAATCAAACTAAGCTTGATCCAAAGTTCAGAGGTCCATTCGTGGTAGTAGAAGTTCTCGATAATGATCGGTATACTTTAAAATCTTTAAGCTGTAATAGAACTTACAAATATAGTCATGAGAACTTAAGAAAAATGCCGGAAAGTCATATTCCTAGCGAGTTGGATGTTTAAGATGGGAGTGTTGATGAAAGAGACTCTGAGGCAGAGTCTTGAGCCACCAGGGGAAAGGTCAAGCACTAATGACAGAAAAAAGATCACACCACTTGCACCAGGATATAGGTCGTAACTGCAATTCGGGAGTGGTTTGATCAGGGGGCGATGGGCATCTGGTGAAGTGGCGGGGGTCTGAAGTTTTTGAGAAGTCGCACCATACGTATCATACAGTGGCTGTTGATAGTATGGCGGGGGCTTGGATAAAAGATTGCATAGTTGTGGCTATGGCAATATTGGACAGAAAAGATCGCACTACTTGCACCAGGTTGTAGGTCGTAACTGCAAACCGGGAGTGGTTTGATCAGGGGGCGATGGGCAACTGGTGAGGTGGCGGGGGTCTGGAATTTCTGGAAGTCGCACTACACGTATCATACTGTGGCAGTTGATAGTGTGGCGGGGGCTTGAAAAAGTGTACCTAGTTATGACAACTATGGTAGTATCGGACTGCACGTGGCATGCAGAGGTCATTGAGTGTGAGGATCTATGGTGGACGAAAATACGAACATGGTGAAACGACTGCTCGAGGGAATTATGAGAGGCATACTTAAAAAATCGTATAGTAAAATAAAATATAATGTTAATGAAACACTGCTGAAAGCTTTTAACACTACTATGGATTTCGGAACTGGATAATGAAAAAAAAAAAAAAAAAAAAAAAAAAAAAAAAAAAAAAAAAATCTGTAAATTATGTTGCATTGTAAATAGTAGTTAATACAAGGAACTTATATGTGATTCAAAATAAACGTTTTAGATTCACTCGAGGACGCGTGATCGTCAGGATAGCCGTGTCGGAGATGAAAGAATAAAATGGGGTTTTCCAATAGGACGGGAAATTTCCAACAGTCGAGACTAGTTTTTATAGTAACAATTAAATAATAAAATTTAAGTTCTAGTTGTTTACAACTTAAGCAGATTATGTTTATTACGGGAGGCTTAGGCTCGCTGTGACATCTGTTCACCAAACGTAGCCACGGTCACAGGATGGGTATAGTAAGACACAGAGGACAAGATAGTAAGATAATATGAGACGGTTGTCTTTCTTTGAATATTTTGACAAAAAGGTTTTTAACGAAAAGTACAGAGTTTGGTACTAGTTGAGTTAGTTAGTTCTGATTGAGCATTCGTTGTGCGAGTACAAGTTTTCCTGTTGACCGTGGATTCGTTCTCGAGCCTAGTTTACCGTAGTACTCGTATATTATTTAATCATAGTTTATTATTAATATTATCGGGCAATTGTATACTACGATTAATATCATTTATTATTATTAATTTATTGTTATCATTTTATGTATAACAAATATTGTGTTAGTTGTAATTCTGTATGTATTAACAATTGTGAGATATTATTCTTGTAATACCGTTTGTTTAGTTACTACTATTTGTGAATAATACTTAAATAATAAATTACTGTTCTGTGTAATTATTATTCGTTTATATTTGTCATAAAATGCCAGACAAAAATAATAAACCCGATGGTCAGGGTGATGCCCATCATATTACTGGTCTTCCGACATATATATATATTGAGACAAATCGCTTTTCGTCTTCGCGATTTTTACTAGCAGCCACCAGAATTCGCGGGTTGAACCCTGGCTTAGGCTGGCCTCTAACAAATTTTATCTTACTTGGACAGAGCAGTGGGCTGGGGTTCTTGCAAAGCAAAGACCCGCACTTATTCAAACTCGGCAACGTATGAGAAAACTTATCAACTTACCTCACGGCTTATAAAATTATAGAATATTCTTATTGATGGTCAAATTACTATTTGTAACTTAATTAATATTTATTTTATCAGACTATTTAATAATATTACCAGTAAAATAGGGAATAAATAACTCTATTTATAGTAATCAGTAAACTTGGAAAGTAAAGTATATCGCAAGAGAATTGCTAGTAACACAACTGTAACGCAAGTTAATTTCCCGATTTACAAAGTAGTTATCCGTATTGACAAGGTCGCAAATAAATTGCTCGTATATGACAGTAAAACTAATTTATACGTCTTATCACTAATTGATCCAGGATCGAAGTGAAGTTCAATCACCGTAGGGTCTTAGGGCTGTTTTTGGGCTCGCTCCCCACTTCCCCTTACGGTCATGCGTTGAGGTGATAACTAGTCATGTGACCATGGCACTATGACTAGCTTTAGGTGGTTTCAGACGGCAACGAGACGGGAAAAAATGAGAACCGCAAGGCTGAGGGAGAAGATGACAATTCACATTGTCTCAAATATTAAGTTGGAATAAAAAACAATTCTATTAGAAAATTCTTAATTGCGCGAGCGCTAACTGAAAAATAGACATATCAAGCTGAAATTTTTTTAAGATTTTTTTTTTTTTAGTGAGACAACCTAATTTTCGTATGGGACCGAAAAAAAAAAAATATCAATTTCATTTGGCACAGTCTAATACATATATATATATATATATATATATATATATATTTATATACGTGTTTTAATATTTACCGACTTGATCTTCTAATATATTCCTTTCAAATTGTATACTATCATCATTGCCACCACTGTCACCGTATTTTTTACTTTTCTTTTTTTGCTTCTTGTTCCCAATTTCTGCATTTTTATCTGATTCGCAATTTGGAAGTTTTTCATCATTCTCTTTATCTGAATCTTCCAAATAATCGTTTTTATTTTTTTTGCTTGTCTGTTTGTTTATCAAAGTGTTTACACCATCATCTTCAATTACTTTATCAGTATCTGTAAAGATAAATTTATAGGAAAATACGTTCTTAATGTTTTTTAATATACTGACAAAAAATTTTGTTTTTCATATTCGCTTTTTTTTGGTCTATTTATGAATAAACTTAGAATACGATTTATATGTCCGTAGAAACAATATGAAATTGAAAAAGCTGAAATTACTATTGAAATCGTCGTATCATACAACAATAAAATTTATTTTAAAGATTTCAATTTCTTTCATTGATTGTGATGATTTAAATGTCAAAATTAATTTGTTAAAATAATGGTTAAAAAAATGTATAAAAAAAAATTTATTTTATTTTTTGTTCTTGTACTATTACTCTCTAGAATAAAATTTTTACTCATGTCTATTAAAAATAAACACATCGATAAAAATAAAAATTGGTTTTTATAGAATTATTTGAATTTCTTTTTTTTTTGTAATGCATATTGAGTTTAAAAAAAAAAATTATAAATTTATATTCATATTATTCAACTGTATTTTCGAAAATTCAATAACATTCAAATGGATTTTGTTATCGAGTTATAAATTGTTCCTGATTTTGAGAATTAAATCTCATGAATTAGTTTTTAAAGTTTTTGTACAATTATTTTTTACTGAAATATTATTTGAATTTTTTTCCAATTTGAATAAGAATATATTTGCCGTATCACTAAGTTTCAAGGCAAAAAGATAATGAACGTGAGTATAAATAATTGTAAACAGATTGCGGGAATCGAAAAAAATACTTGAAATTTTAAATTTAATTTTTCTCCATCCAGATTTTAGCATGTATGTAGTAATTATACTTTGATGATTTCTCAAAAGTCAAAATTTCAATAATCACCATTAACTTCATCAAATATCGTTTTTTGAAAAAGTACATCTCCATTGTTAATTTCAAGAGCGTGATTATTATTAACTTCATCCTTAATTTTAGCTGATTTTTTATTTTTTCTGTCATTTTTTTTCGACTTGTTCATTTATCAGCTTTGAAAAATCTTTCTTCTTTGGTTTTCCAATTATTTCACCCGTGGTATTAACTACACTACAAGCTTCAAGCCATTCTTTGTTATCTAAAAATATACCATAAATATTTATTGAATGGTTGAGAAAAAAACATTCAATTTTAAAGTATTTTACCATCTTTAAGAATACTGAATTCTATTTACTTTTACCCAAATTAAGACCTAACAAGATCGTATTGATCTTGAATAAGATTGAATCTTATTTATTATATTTACATTATTTTTTTGATCTTAAATGTATTTGAATACTCGCCATCTTGAATGAGAAGTTCAATCGTTTGATTTTTTTTATCTCTTTTAATCACATATCTATTCTTACTAGAAAATTTCAATTCATCGGTTGAAACAACTGATGACATTTTTTCTCTTTTCAAAATAACTAACGAAAACATTTTATTTTTCGACATATTTTAATGTAGCTTTTGAGAAACTGTCAAAATAAATGAATCAACAAATACATAATTGAAGCAAGCATAAAAAAAATCTAGCAACAAACGTAAAAACAAAACTGACATAAAATTATTTTAAGGCTGATTTCAAAAGTAATATTAGAAAATGAAAGACTAGCATCAATTCATAATTTATGTTTGAAGAATTAATTAATTTTATGTTTGAAGAATTTATGTATGTATGTGTGTATGTATGTATGTATTTTTTTTTTTTTTTTTTTTTGGGTGTAGAAGGCTCAAGCGTTGTTATGACCAGAGTAAAAAAAAAATATAATAATAATAATAATAATAATACTAATAATGAAATAAGGACAAAATTATTCATATAAAAGAACGTAGGAATAACTGAGATCCCTCGTATAAAGGTATGTCTATGTATATAAAAGATACATATATATATTTTTATTGGTTGACAAATTCGTACAACAAGTAACTTAAAAACAATAAATTAAAACAGTATAATAAATTAAATAAGGATAGTTTGAATAATAACTCGATAAGAGAAAATAATAAATTCATATACATCTATTGATATGTGCAAGTGTGCTCCATGTCGGCACTTCCCTTTGCAGAAGGGGAAAGGGGGCAAGAGTCCCAAGTCAACGGGTAAGATTAATAAACATCAGTATTAGTTCTTGATTTCTTATTTCTTTATTACCGCAGCTGAGTGATTCATAAGCTTAAACCTTCGGTTCTGACATCGCGCTTGTTTATTTTACCAAGCGACTCCCCTACCACCTCTGGTGATAAACGGTACTCCTCAACGCGTCACCCTTCCATCCGTGACCCGGGGGTCAAGCTTCAATGACGCGTGCTGTAGTACCAGTACGGATGAGGCTCTTACATGACCAATCAAGTGCCCTCATTTCAATCACCAACGATTCTTTATTTTTCTTATTGGCTCCCGACCACGATCAGCGGTCGCCCTACCACTTAAAACTCTTTTCTTTTTTTTTTACCAATAAGCACGATGTTTCTCCTCCGGACCCACTATTTCGTGTACTCTTGTAAGGGGTCCAACAATTCTTCTATCACCTTTGGTACCAAGCGGTGCCTCCTGGATGACACCCCTTCATCTATCAACTTGGAAGTTAAACCAAGATAACTTATGTCATCAAGGACAAATCTATATTTAATTAACCAAGGCGATCGTCTCCAGAACCTCCTTACGCCAAATTATACAATCTCTCACCCTTCAGAGGGATGTCGATTCCTTTAAGTAACTGTTGTCCAAATTAGAAATATAAAAAGGACAACTCGAATTTTGAATAATTAAACGAGATAAATTAAATATCAATTATATTTTTCTGTTTTCTTCTCCTTGAGTTAATCTCTATTTATCCTTGGCTACTGCATGTGCAGGAAATGAATCACTAGCGGAGAAGTGTTTGGAAGTCACCAGAGACCCAAAATGAAAACTGGATGCCGATAAGACTTGCAGTTTCTTTTATTACAAGAGCAGGGAGGGCAGTCACAGCGTATGACATTTCCCCTCGATTTAAGTCTATATAAACACGCGATTTATCAGCTTCGCGTCTTCAGTGCCTTTTTAAAACTCAGTTGAGCTTAACTTACGTTTCGACACTTCGGTTTAAGAAATTATTCTGAGAGTTTCTCATTTTACAATTACTATTATTTCACAAAACCCAACCGGGGGTATTAATTAAATAGAATTTGAACGTGAGATTTCTACCTGGTCTATCATACGAGTAACAATAACCAACAATCGTCCAACCAACAACAATAATTCAACTGTACAACAGAAGCTGAATAAATCTATATAATCAATTGTAAGTTCTCAAGTTATTTTTTATTTATTATTTCTTAGATGTAATTCTCTATATTGATTACTATTCCATACTCATTACCGTAACGACGAGGTCTCCGTCGCTCGAGTAAAGGACTTAAGTGTCTTGACTCAAAATAAGAGACTGTGTTGTATGTTAGACGTAACAGCGTCTTCAAGTGAACCCTTTGACACCAGAACACCATGCTGGAACCGCGTTAGCATTACTGCAGCATGGGCTTGTTATTCGCAACAAGCGCTGTATTCTTTATTATGCAAACCCTACGTCCCTCGTTCTCAATTGAATTTAGGGGTTCAGGCTGCATTCTTCACGTTAGGTCGTATTCATCTTCCATCCGTTTGCATCGTAACTATGATTTCTCTCATGTATCTACTTACTTCGCACCAATTACTCTCTTTCTCTAGTAATCGTTAGATGAGGTTTTCAGTCGTTGTTTCTCCGACTATATTTTCCATTCTTTCTCTGGGCTCTCTCCATCTGGGGCCCTGAAAAAATACATGCTCTGCATCTTCGTTGTCATTCTGACAATAGAAGCATGTTGCCGATTCTGTTATTTTCATCTTACGCAGGTAGCTGTTGAACTTTCCGTGGCCAGACAGGAACTGCGTCATATAGAAGTCTAGTTCTCCATGTTTTCTGTCTGGCCATGACCTGACATCTGTTATCAGTCTCCTTGTCCACGCTCCTTCTTGTGTCTCCAGCCACCGTTCATTCCATTTGTCCAGTGTTGTCTGCCTTTCGCTTTTCTTTACCCATTTCGGGTCTTCACCTTCGGTTTTCCGGTCGTATATCCTCTTCTTTTCTATCGCTAGTAGGTCTATCGGAATAGTCCCTGCTATTACAAGTGTTGCAGCTGTAGACACCGTCCTGTACGCACTTGCTACTCTCAATGCTGCACGCCTATGGACTTTTTCTAGCAGTTCCCTGTAGATTTTACGGCTGAGTCTTGGTGCCCAAACCTCTGCCCCATACAATAGGATAGAGTTCACGATACTGATTAGAAGGCGGCGAACGCTAGATTTTACGCTTGACGTATTCGCTAGCAGTTTAGTTAGTTGCCCTGCTACACGCGCTGCTTTTCGGCAGCCATTTTTAGTTGCTCGTAAAACGTCAGCTTGTTATCAATCTGAATTCCCAGATAACGCAGCGATTTTGCAGCTTTTAGCGTTACATTCTCAATTTTAGTGCTGAACTGAGTTGGGAAGTTCAGTTTTCTTGTTAGAACCGTCAACTCGGTCTTCTAAAGCGCGAGGGAGAGTCCATGTCCTTCCATCCACTCACCAATCCTACGCGAGACCGTCTTTAGTTTTCTTTCTAGTTGTTCCATCGTTTTTCCTAGGAGCAAAGCTGCCACATCATCCGCAAACCCTACCAGAAAGCAGCCATTCGGCATATCTAATAGCAGAAGATCGTTATAGCCGATGTTCCAAAGATCCGGACCCAATATTGATCCTTGACCAACTCCAGCTGTTATTTCCGTTAATCGCATTCCTTTTGTTGTATTGTAGACGAGCCACCGGTCCTGGAGATAGTTGTCTATGATCTCTATAATATAGACTGATACTCCACTTTTACTCAATGCTTCTAAGATATTCCCCCACCTAAGTGAGTTGAAAGCGTTCTTAACATCATACGTAACCAGGATGCCTACTTTTTTTGACCTGCTGTTTCCTGACCACGCTGTGATAGTAGCCTGAATTACTTCGGAAATTGCTCCTATCGTCGATTTACTTTTTCGGAACCCGTGTTGGTTTCTCGCCAGTACCCCTATCTCTTCAATTTCCATCCTTAGCCTTTTACGAATGAGTTTTTCGTAGATTTTTCCCCCTACATCCAACATGCATAACGGACGGTACGACGAAGAGGTTAAGGGAGGACCTTTACCCTTGTCTAATAGGACCAAGCGCTGTACTTTCCAGCATTTCGGGAAGTAGCCGGTGCTAGCACAGATGGTATACATTTTCAGCAATGCTTCCGGGCATGTTTCTGCTACTATCTTAAATACCCGGTATCATATCAGGTCCTGGTGCCTTTCCGTTTTTCAGACTTTTCACTGCTTCTTCTAGTTCACTCCTCGTAAAAGGTTCGGACTTTGCAGTTGGTGGCAGATCCAATGCTCCACGCTTTGAGTGTCGGGGGAACAAGTCTCTGACAATCTTTTCCATGGCTTCTGGCTCTTTTGCTGCAACCGGCATCGATTTGCCTATTTGTCCGGTGACGATTTGAAAACCTTTACCCCATGAATCGTTATTAACTTCTTCGCATATTTGTTTCCAGCACTTTCTCTTGCTATCTTTGATTTCCTTATTCAGTGTCTTTTTAGCCTCCTTGTATCTGTTTTCTGATTGGTCTAGAATCCCACTCTTGCGTTGTCGCAGGTAGATTCCCCTGGATCTCAGACACTCTCTCCGTGTTTTTGCAATTAAGTCATTCCACCAATACACGGGCTATCGGCGAGTATTTTCTCTGCGCTGTGGCATCGAGAGGTTGCAGGCCTCTATGACTGCTTCCGTAGTCCGACTGACAACATAGTCAGCCCCTTCCTGCGTACATGCTCGGTCTGACATCCACTTCAGTATTTCACTGCTTTTCGTGAGAGACCGCTGCAGCAAATCCTTGTTCATCTTCTTCGCATTCCACCCTCCATTTTGATTCCTTGGATTCGATCTGTTATTGTCAAGATCATCTTGGATGTAAAATGATACATACTGATGGTCACTTGCTGAGAATTCCTCAAGAACTTGCCAGCCATCTACTTTCGAGAAGATTCCTAGGGTCGCAAACGTCACATCTATGATTGACCCTTCGCAACCAGGTCTTTGGTGTGTTGTATGTATGTATGTATGTATGTATGTATGTATGTATGTATGTATGTATGTAGTATTATTATTATTATTATTATTATTATTATTATTATTATTATTATTATTATTATTATAATTTATACATGTGTATATTTGCAAGCAACCTAGTTTCAAAAGGAAATATTTATTTTTTGGTTTAAGTGAAAAAAATAATGAAAATTCCTCATTTATATATATGTATTGTATTTTAATACAAAAATAATAACACCAAAAAGAAATACATCAATCCAATTATTTAATTAAGTTTAATTTAAATTGAATATAAATTATTGATTATAATTTTTATTATAATATCCTCTTCCTCTTCCTTGAAAATTATTGTTTTGGATAAGCTCTTCGGTCTGTTTGATTTTGTCATAAAGAACTCTGAAAGTGCTAACTTTTGACCGTAATTGAGTCAATTTTTCTTGCAGCGATTTAATTTTCTGTAGCATAGAAAACAATAGATAATAATTGAAATTTATGAAATCATTTTCTGAATACTCATTTAATTTATTAACATTACTTCATCGGCAGATTGTAGAGTTGCTTCGTCGAGGTTAAAAAGCTTTTCGAATTCTGTGAAATATTTGTGACACTGAGTGACCTTTTGTTCTTTGAAAACTATAGAAAAAAATCGGTCTGTCAGTTGACCCTGCGGGCCAGCCCCAAAACTTCCCGCTGTTTTCGAGCTCGCTGAGCTCAAAAACATTATTGTGAATATATTTTCGAGCTCTTCGAGCTCGCAAATACTTTTGTATGCCATTGTTTTGTAAAAAACCATTTTTTAGCATTTCTATCTTCCACGATATCTCGCGAACGAATTAACCGATTTTGATGGTTGAGGTGGCAATCGACGCGTTTTATCAAGTTCTAAAGCTGGTCGAATTTTGAAATTGATTTATTCAGCCGTTTTTGAGAAATTTCAAAAAAACCAAGGAAAAAATTTTTTTTGAATTCTTTCGTCAACGGTTTCTCTTGAACGAATGAACCGATTTTGATGGTTGAGGTGGCATTCGACGCGGCTTATAGAGTTTTAGAGCTGATTAGATTTTGAAATCAATCCATCGAGCAAATTGGAAGTTATCCAAATAAAACATTTTTGAAAAAATTTTATTTTTGAAATATCTCTGAACGCACCCTACCGATTAAGTTCGAATTTTTACGGCCTCAAGACATTAACAAGCCGCGTCGAATGACACCTCAACGATCAAAATCGGTTCATCCGTTTAAGAGTTATGAATATTTACATACATACATACGTACGTACGTACGTACGTACACACATACATACACTCGGACATCATCGTGAAATTAGTCAGGATAGCTTCCTAGAACCTCAAAACGTCCAAATTTGATAGAAATTCGGTTTTTGCAAATCGGACCGAAACCAATAACTTCCCGAATTTTTGAAAATTTTCAATTTTCTTAGCGGGAAGTTAAAAAATATATACATAATTATTTTTTTTATAAATATTAATCAAAGTAAATAACATTCCATTATTATTAAGTCTAACATAAATTTATTATTATTTTTTTTTTTTTTACTTACGATTCATGATGATTATTCAAATATAATTAAACTTGAAATAATGTAACACTAACACTTGATTAAATGTAAATGAAAGATAGAAGTGAGTAAGAATAAAGGGTTAATTTTGTTACAATTTAAATTATGTAAAATATAAAAAACTAGATCTAGTAACTTGAAAAGTTATTGACCTTCCAATCTTTAATATCTCACAATAATCCTAATAACAAACTTTAGTTTGAAATTGACAGTAATTTAGCGTTGAAATTACTTGGCATTTGCTGCCCGAATTTGCCGACAGTTTGACAACAATAGTTGGAATGAAAAATTTGCGATTAATTTTTCTTCAATTTAGAAGTAACTTTTTACTAGAAAAAAAAAAGTTGGTAATGTTTCTTACCATTACAGAAGATAAGCGAATTGATACATAAAAATGTCAGCAATTTGACGGTAAAAACTGTAAAATTTTTCAAGTCAAATTAATAATAAATTGATATAAAAATTTGCTTTCAAATTGAGGACAACTTTTTTTAGTCGACTTTTGAAAAATTTGCATTCTAATTCGGGTAGTAAATTTACGTCATACTGAATTGCAAGTTGCATACCAATTGTCGAAAAAAACGGAAAAGTCCGAAGTTGACGGACATTTGACTAAAAATTCAAGGAAACTTTTGTCAGTAAACTTTCGCTAAAGCAATCTGTGCTATTAGGATGTGTTACTAGGGTAACTTTAGTAATAAGACGTGGGTGCCCTCTTGTGTAATATAATTAAACTATCAATATACTGTGAATAGATGGGATTTTAATGTTTATCTCCATTTATAAATGCCTGGTTGTATGTTAAATTCTATGCTGGAAAATTGAGCGGACATATTTAGTTTTTTTATATTGTCTATTATCGAAATTACAACATAACAACCTTGTAATTTTACCTGTCCTCATTTTACACGTAATTAAATATCAGTTTGGTATTTTCTATTTTGAGTTTTATTTCAATAATCATACGGCTCGTGAGTAAAATAATAGAATTATATTATACTTAAAAAAATAAGACAACCAGCACCTTTTATTTTCCTTTAATTAGATTATTTAAAGGAAGTTAATTTAATACATTTTCTATTTTTCAGTTTCCAAAGAACAAAAAGTTATCGAAGCTCGAAAATATTTTCTTTAGTTCGAAAAAATTTTTAAGGTTAATGAATCGACTTGAATGCTGATGATATATGCTGCTGATGATATAAGATAAAATCATTGAATTATTTTATAAAAGACGTTATAAATTTATTAATAATTTATTATTTTTGATTTCATCTTAAAGAAAATTAACATATTAAAAAAAAATAACTAAGATGAAGTTAGAAGTTGATACGTACAAAGGACTATATGAAAAAATTGAACAAACTGACCACCTTGTTCGAAAGAACGGTTGGCGTGGAAGAGGATCATATTATAATAATAATCGTTCATAAATTGTTATGATTAATATAAATGAAATGAGCTAAATATTTGAAATTCGTTTTTCTCATTTATTTATTTTTTTTCTATTGAAATATTGTATATTACGTATATTAATGCAAATTTTTTCTTTTCAGTATAAATTAAAAATAAAATATTCTTGTTCAAGTCTTATCATGTACTATAATATTATGAATCAGGCAAAAAAACTTAGTTGTCACTTAGGAACCAGTACTTGCTTACTGCATGTATTTGCATATCTATATTTCAATATTTGTCTTAGAAATACATGCAGTGAGCAGTGTAACGAGGTTTATGAATACCTCCTTATCGTGCCATGATAATAGGCAGTTACCATGAGTAATTACCATGTGTTACCTGATTTACCACTAGATTACCTTTAATTATTGTTATTATTTAATAATCCCTCTCCATTTATATTTCAAATGGAAGGGATGCGCATCACGTCGACGCGTCAGCATCGACGTGAATCTATAAGAAGGCCTGCGCGCCGCTAATTATTCAGCTTTTTCTCAACTTTACTATCATTATGACTATATAATAAATACAGTTTATCTTTTTTAACTCTTTCTTTTAACTTTCAATTACCTGTCTACGACTAAGTATTCAGTAGTATTTAAGTATACTTTTTAATTAATCGAATAATCATTAACTGCAATGATTATTCTCTCGTAGAACTACCTACACTTCCTAGCCTACATACCTTCCTGTAGAAGACGGCAACCCCGTAGAGGTGCATACCTGCTGTATCCTCATCCTAGCCTATAGTACCTGCCTATAGAAGACGGTAACCCCGTAGGATGTATACCTGCTGCATCCTTTTCCTACAATACCTGCTTGTAGAAGCGTGTACCTGCCACGACCTTTTCCCACAATACCTGCTTGTAGAGGTGCATACCTGCTGCACTCCTTTCCTACGATACCTGCTCGTAGAAGCGTGTACCTGCCACGACCTCATCCCACAATACCTGCTTGTGGAAGCGCGTACCTGCCGCGATTTACCCTGTAATACCTGCTTACAGAAGCGCGTACCTGCCGCGATAATCATCTACAATACCTGCTTGTAGCCATACCAGACAATTGTGATACAGAGCTCACAATTGTCTTAATTATTTATTGCTCTCAACCATCGATACCAGTGAACCAACATCTCACAGGTAAGTATAATAACACTATTATTATACCTTTGTAATTCTTGTGCTTCTCACTAGTTTGGCTTATTTTGCAAACACCTGTAGTCTACTATCTCTTTCTGGTATATTAATACCCTATAACAAGCCCCACGACTCCCGATCCTTTATATGCCTTTTGCATATATAAATCTATGGCCAACCGGTCGTCTGGTCCTTACGAACCGGGGTAACACCAGGATCAGTTACCGAATTATTAGCTCATTAGCTAAAAGGGGCACGGGCCCATTTAATTTAAATGGGTAACGGACGGTTGATTCATCCCTACTAGAGGGGTGGACCTCAACTTCGTTTCAGCAGTTACGAGGTTTTTTTAATTTAGTAGAATATTATTTCGGATTGATTAATTAGTTCATATAAATTTTAATATGCCAAATGAAAAAATTTATATCTGTCCAGATAAAATTTGATATAATTTTCCAGACCTGCATTTTAAATATCAGTCCAGAATAGATTTAATTTTATTTAATCAAATTTAAAGACGAGAAAAATTATATTAAGCGAAAAATTAAATAAGGAATTAAAATAATAATAGTAAGTCTTCAAGCATTAGTGTTATTAGCGAATATAACTATAATTGAGGCAAGATTTCAAATATCCAATAAACAATTAATAATGAAATATCCAAACGTTTAAAATTAGTTCATCAAT
Organism: Microplitis mediator; assembly: GCF_029852145.1. Classification (NCBI taxonomy): domain Eukaryota; kingdom Metazoa; phylum Arthropoda; class Insecta; order Hymenoptera; family Braconidae; genus Microplitis; species Microplitis mediator. The sequence goes on from NC_079976.1 coordinate 19,716,839, forward strand.
AAATATAATAACATACGTTGTCCAAAAACAAATCAAAATAATAAATAAACTTTTTGCTTTTTATTAATCGATAACATAATTTTTGTCTATATTCTGAACTGTGTTCCACTGTTAGTCTCGTTTTATTATTCTGAAAAACCACATAATAAATATTTATTATAATCTGCTTTTCAAATATTAAAATGACTATACATCACGAAACAGAATTGTAAATATAGACTAATTGAAGTACAATTAGGTATTAATTGATTTAAAACCAATAAATGATGATTCATAAAATATCGAGTTTTTGAGTATTAATCATACATTATATCAAAATATGTTTTACCTTGATTTTTATTCGATATTTTGGCAAGGGCTCAATAATGTAAGTGAATTTAATTGTAATTTGATCTGAATATATTGAAATCAAATATTATTATGGGAATTTAGAGTTTAAGATTAGGTTGGATTAAATAAAATCTTATCAGATATAAAAAAATACGTGCAGATTTAATACTATATGAATTATATTGATAAATTATTTTTAATTAAACATGGATTGAGCTTGATATGCTTGAGTTGAATTTGATATGCTTACATAATATTTTTGGCGCGCTCTCGGGAGTAGAGTAAGACTAGTAGTGGGGGGTCACGGACAGTTGTGCTCAACTGAACTATTCTCCGCGGGAGCTCAGTTGCTGTCGTTCTATCCGCTCTACTTGTTGGATTTTTTTTTTTTTTATTTATTACTTATAATTAAATTTTTCATAAATAAAAAATTTTTATGTATTGAAATATTCAAATTAAAGCAATAATACATTTTTAATTTCATTGGTTATGAATTATTACTTTTAAATACTGTAATGTAAAATATTTTTTATTTATAATTAATATAATTATTATTTAAGGAATGATAATTGAAGAGCTACAAAAATTTTACTATAGGGTAGTTGCCTATCTACCTGAATGTGTTTGTGACAAGAGTAGGGTTTAAGATGAATAGTATACGTGTACTAGAATAAATGACCCTGGTATAAAATTAAGTAGAAACTGTAAGATTATTTGAATTTCATTCTAACATGTAGTAAAATATAATATTTATATTAAACAAATTCTTATAATTATGCATGTATTTTAAGTTGCTAGTGCAGTAAATATTTATAGATTTTTGAAATTTCAAATGATGAATAAATTAATTTATATTTTAAATTTAGCAGTTAGATAAATTACCAACAAAATTTATTGATGAGAAGAAATTTTTGTAGCTCTTTAATTATCATTTCTTAAATAATAATTATATTAATTATAAATAAAAAATATTTTACATTATAGTATTTAAAAGTAATAATTCATAACCAATGAAATTAAAAATGTATTATTGCTTTAATTTGAATATTTCAATACATAAAAATTTTTTTAATTTTTTTTATTTATGAAAAATTTAATTATAAGTAATAAATAAAAAAAAAAAAATCCAACAAGTAGAGCGGATAGAACGACAGCAACTGAGCTCCCTCGGAGAATTGTTCAGTTGAGCACAACTGTCCGTGACCCCCCACTACTAGTCTTACTCTACTCCCGAGAGCGCGCTGGGCCGAAATTGTGATTGCGTTCAGCTCGCTATAACTCGGTGTGACTATAGAAATAATTTTTTTGAAAATAGTCAATTTATAAACAACAATATTCTTGATTTTTACTAATCTATCCGAAGTCCGGGAAGTTAATAGAGCAAAAGATATTGTCGCGTGAAGTTGAAGTACATTTTTGGCTCTAAAAAATCAATTTTTTTTTTTTTAAATTCCGACCAACTTAAAAAAATGTTTATTTCAATGTAACAAATAAGTGGTTAAAATTTCAGAGCGATCTGATCATTTGTTCAAAAGATACACCATTTGTTTATAAAAATAAGCCGAAATTTCAATTATTTATAACTTTGGTGCTACTGATCGGACGGGGATTTAAAAAATAGTAACATATTCTTCTTTTTAAGCTCTACAATTTATCTGTAGACCTTAAAAACCTAAAACCAATAGGTTCTGAGAAAAAAATTATTCAATTTACATTTTTTTCAAATGCTTATTATTTATAAACAAATGGCGAGCGTCTTCTGATTCTTTCTAGAATTTCTTAATATTCTATTGGGTATCGAAAAAAAACGATTGGAGCAAAATCAAAGGTGTTTTTATTTGATTTTGTAAATCCATGTAAAACTGACTACTTTCTGTGGGCTAATATACTGACAAAGTTCGGCAGTAGCTTTTTGTCAATTTGTTGTCAAAGTGGCTATCAAAGTATTCTAATAGCACAGTTTGTTTAACAAAAGTTTCCTTGAATTTATCGTTAAATGTCCGTCAATTTCGGACTTTTCCGTTTTTTACGACAATGGGGTTCTGTTTTTGTCAAATTAGGCCCAGGGGGCAGCATCATTGGTTATTCGATGGCGCGCAAAAATTTAATGTTAAAAATAATTTCTCAACTTATCTAACAATATGGATACAAATAACAATAAATATTTCATATGGAATGTTACACAGTTAAAAGAAAAACTAAATAAGCGTGGTTTTCGCACAATAGGAAAAAAGAAATTTTGCAAGAACGTTGGGTATATTATAAATTATTATGGTAAACCTCATTATTACGTGTCATGTAAAAATTTATTGAAGCTTTTATTTTACTCATTTAGATAATTATTATCCGTGATTGAGGTTGATATTTTGTGATGAAAATAAATATGTTTTCTAGTTGCTTGCGCAAGACCCTGATGAAGTATTTTGGACACTAGACGTTACCGGATACAGGGATCTTAACAATTTCGAAAACCGAAAATTTATATGTATAGTCTTTTTCTAAAAAGCCTGACGTTTTTCATTTTTGGGAAAAGTGAAAGTTGCTTTTCTGTTACGAAAAGAAACACAACACTTACCCATATTCTGTATAATTTTTTAATTTTTTTAATATTGAATATATATGATAATCATGCGACACTTGTAGCGACTCCAAAACAGATATGTAACTGACAAATATACTGTATATTTATTATGGTTTAAGATTTATATTCTTTATAGAATACATCATACAATCAATTATAAATTTGAAAATTTCTTGGGTTTTTTTTTTTTTTAATCACTTTAGAACAAATTTTTTGTCTTTTCGAATTTGGTATTTAAAAATATGCGTTCGACCACATTCGCTATTATGCTGCTCTCAAGCGGAGGAGTTTGGCAAAACGGAACCCCAGTTGTATGCAACTTCCTCTACAATTTCACGTAAATTTACTACTCGAATTAGAATGCAAATTTACTTCAAAAGTTGACTAGAAAAAAGTTGTCGTCAATTTTGAGGCAAATTTTTGTCAATTTATTGTTAATTTCACTTGAAAAATCGTAAGTTATTTTTTTACCCTCAAACTGTAAACATTTTTATGTATAAATTTGCTTATTTTCTAAAATGGTAAGAAAGAACATTACCAGCTTTTTTTTCTAGTAAAAAGTTATTTCTTAATTGAAAAAAAATTAACCGCATTTTTTTCTTTTCAACTTTTGCTGGGAAATTGTCGGCAAATTCGGGTAGCAGATGTTAGGTAATTTCAACATCAAATTACTGTCAATTTCTAGCTAAGTGGCTATTAGGAGAATGACAGAAAACAGTTCAAGACCACTCAAACTATGTTTATATTTCTCTAAATACAATGTAGAGATTTATTTTATTTATTTCAACTTTCTTATAATCGAAATATATAATATAATAAGTATGTGCTACAATGATTTATTATTTAAATTATCGATTAATAGTTGATGAGATGTAATAAATATAGTAAGATCTCAATATGTAAATTGTAAGTGGATGTTAAATGCGCGTCTATTTATGTATTTCAAGTTTATTAATTAATTAATAGGTGGAGACATTTGAGGTTACCAAAGACAAAATAGAACATTTGATGAAAAATCCCTGATAGCCACGCTTCAAAGGTATCCTGATGGTCATACTTTGGTGAGCAGTAAGTTCTGCAGTAAACCATTTTTGGCTAATTCAACGACAAGTTTCTGGCAAGCCTTGGCTGGAGAATACTTGCTTGCAAGTTGATGCAAATCTTTTGCTGTCATTTGAATGTAATTTGACAGAAAAACTTGGCGTCAATTTGAAATGAAACTTTTAATTAATTAAACAGCATTTGTTGACAGTAACACTTGAAGTTAAATTGAATTCAAGTTACAGACAATTTACTGTTAACTTAACTACAACTGCTTGTTCTTTTGTAGTTGCTTTTACGTTGGCTTCAGAATACTGCGGTAGCTTGAAGTTAACTTACGGTTAAGGCGGCTATCAGGGTACTTCTAAATTGAGGAAAAATTAACGGCAATTTTTTTTCCATCTTTTGCTGTCAAATCGTCGGTAAATTCGGGCAGTAAATTTCAGTAATTCCAACTGTCAAATTAGATTTAGATTTAGATTTAGATTTATTTATGCCAAAGCTTAACTAGCCAGATGGCAAAAAAAAAATGTTTACATTACATAAGTATATTACATATTTGGTAATTAATTTTAACGAGATCTTTGAAACTTAATATATACTTAAACATAATGTACAATAGAGTATTTGTATGACTGCAATACATAGATTATGTTATAAAAAAGAAAAAAAAGAAAAAAAATTGATGTGATAAATAACTCTAACATATTATGTATTTAATGATTTTGGTTTAAATGATTTTACTGAAAGTTAGTGATTTAACTGAAATTAAGAGACAAATTAAAGATCAAGATTAAATAGGTAGTCGAACATTTTATTTTTAAAGATTTCAATACTAGATGAATTTATCAAGTCAGCTAGTAATTCTTCCCAGAGACGAATACAGGTAACAACAAAAGAAGATTCAAACGCAGTCGTAGCAAAGTTAGTCGTAGCATCTTAAAATTTACATAGTTCTTTTTTGCTGCTAGTCTTTCAGAACGTCTAGTATCGATATCGTCAATAAATAATTCACGTAAATAGTACGGCTTGCCTATACTTAATAGTTTATAAAAGTAGCACGCTAAGAAATAAATTCGGCGGCTATTTACCGATAGCCACCCAAGTTTACGTCTATATGGCGTGATATGCTCATCACGTTTTAAATTATAAATAAAACGAATAGCTGAGTCTAAGGAACGCTGCATTTTACAATTTTCTTCGACAGTAGAGCTAGTTAATACTATAGAGCAATAATCAATAAGCGGTAATATAGTTGCTGAGACTAATAACCTCCTAATGTCTTTTGTATAAATGTTCTTCCTTAACTTTAGACTATATAACGTTGAATTTATTTTGCTCACAGTTTTTGAAACATGTAAATTCCAAGATAATGTATTAGAAATATAGAGACCCAGACACTTAGTTGACTCCATGTAAGGAAGGGCTATCCCGTCAATAACAATTTCAGGTAGAGTTTCATTTTGTAACTTTATTAATTTGCGACTTGAGCCCAATACCATAGTTTTAGTTTTAACTAAATTTACTTGTAGGCCATTTTCTCTTGCCCAATCAGCAACAGCTTGAGCATCTAGGGTCATTTGTTTAATTGCTTCTTGTAATTGATAGATATAGAAATGGAGATGAATGAATTTATCATCTGCAAATAGACCATATTTAGTATAAATTAATCGCCTAGCTACTGAATTTATGACAATTAAAAACAAGATAGGTCCAAGAACTGAGCCTTGTGGGACTCCAGAAGTGGTTTCAAGAAATTTAACAGGTATAGCCATATCATTTATAACTGATTAAGTTCTACTTGATAGATAAGAGAAAAACCAACTTATAGTTTCTATCGAAAAACCCAGTTCGACTAACGTAATTAGTATGACCTTATGATTCACATAATCAAAAGCTCTTGTTAGGTCAAATAGCACTAATAGGGTCAGCTTATCTTCATCTATAGCCCGTCTAATATCATCAGTAAGTTTTAACAAAGCTGATTGAGTGCCATGATGCTTCCGAAACCCAGATTGATGTTTGTCAAGCAAGTCATTATTCTCTAGATAATTTACTATTTGATTTGCTATTATTCTCTCAAAAACTTTACTCAGATGAGATGTGTTGGCTATTGGACGTGTGTCTGATAACGATCGTGGAGGGTTAACCTTATTGAGTGGTATAATAAATATTGCTTTCCATGAATGCGGAAAAACACCGGTATCAAGCGATCGATTAAAAAGAGCTGTAAGAAAGATAGAGATTTGAGGAATGTGGTTTTTTAACCAATTTAGATCAATCCCATCTGGACTCTTACCTTTGGATTTTTGTAGGGTTAAATGCACGGCTTTAGTAACATCAACGATATCTATTTTCGACCAGTTAAAAGAACAATTTACTTTACTATTATATGTATGAGAAAGTAAATTTAAAAATTGAATGTCACAAGCTGGATGTCGACGTACCGTGGTCGCAAAATATTCATTAAGCTCCAAAGGGTCAAAATGATTTAGAGATGATGAAGTGCGTTTTATCAAACCCAGATGTTTTAACTTGCTCCAAACCGGAGTTCTACAAGGCAGATTGGACAGTGAGTTTCTTAGGTAATTTTCGCGAGCACAATTTAGTTCTTGTTTCAATTCTTTTTTTTTTCATTTTAAAGAGTAGAAATAGATCAATACTTTCATTCCTTTTCGCTCTTTTATATAGGGCATCACGTTCTTTGCACTTTATTTTTAAATCTCTAGTTAACCATGGATTTAACGGTCGTATAACTTTACGAGAGCATAATGGTGCGAACTCATCAAGGACAGCCAAAACGTTTGTATGAAAAATATTTAGTAAGTGATTAGGATCAGAATTATTTAGAGAAACTCTCCCTATATCTAATGAAAGCATAAGAGAATTTGATAAGGCGATGGAGTTAGAGTCAGAGAATCTCCGATACGTGACTAATTTTTCATTTTGTTTTGGAACCTCAAAGATATATTCGCAGAATAAGTAGTCATGACCATTGATAAAAGGTTGATTTGATTTATAGAATAGTCCTTGTTTGCTTTTATTATCTAACAATACAACATCCAACCAGGAGTCTTTATTTTTAACATGATGAGTTGAACCATAAGGGACGCAATGAATTGATAGTTCTGAAATAAATGTCTTTAAATGATTAGAAATATATAATGAGTCAAGCAAGTCGCAATTTAGATCACCTGTAATACTGAAGTTTTTATAGTTTGCCGCTAAGTTGGAATGAATATTAAAGAATATATTCAAGAAACTTCCTGCTGGTCGTCTGTATACAACTGATGATAAAATGTGAGAACCAACTGTTGAAATAACATCAACAATAAGAAATTCAGGTTCATTTAAGTGGTCTGAAATAGATACATCAAGCACTTTGGCTTTTAATGTTTTGTGGACTAAACAAGCAACACCCCCTCCTTTTATAGGACGACCAGTATCCAAGTGGGTTAAATTACGATCTCTTCTGAAAATTATATAATTATTAAGGTTGAAGCATGAGTTATCATGAGCAGGCTTTAGCCATGTCTCAGTTAATGTAACAATATGAGGTTGAGTTTTAGCAACTAAATCAATAAACTGGGTAATATTACTATTTAAACTATTTACATTTAAACTTAACAATTTTATTGACTTAGAATTATAAGTACTTGTTTCAGTTAAATCAATATAATGTTAATCAAGCTTAGTTAAATCAGAATCAGAGCATATTTTAATCTTGTCAGATTTATCATCTTTTTTAACAAAAATAGAGCCATTTTGCACCCAAACATACTTAAACATTGAGTTTTTAGCTTTCAACTTAGTACTAAGAAGTAGCTTATGAACTTCTGGATGTAAAAATTCATTTAAATAAATATTGGCTCTAAAAGAATCGCTTATCATGGTCGGAAAAACGTTTTTTACTGGTAAGATCTTAAACTTTCTTTTAGTATTTATAATATGGTCACGTATTTGGGACGATATCATTTCAAGAATGTAAGTGTGCAAAACAGGTCTAGAATTTGTGACATTTCTACCACTCCTACTACTAGAACTACTATCATTGGCACCAGATTTGTTTTTCTTTTCAATTTTTCTTATAGTAAGAATATTGAAGTTGAATCCAGATAAATTTAGCACTTTGAATACACTCGAAGCAATTTCCATCGGCGCTAACTGTGTTGTAACTGACTCTGGAATGCCTGAGATTACCAATTCTGATGTAGTTGAGGTTGAATTTTGTAGTACATTTGCTAATGTCTTTGCCATTCCAGTTGATTCCTTTTTAAGCGTTTCAAGCTCCATAGTGACATCCACAATTTGTTTAGAGTTTGTAGTTACATTACTGCTTAATTTAACCAGACCTTCCTTAGTTTTAGTTTGTTCACTTTGAAGACTGTCTATGCGCTCTCCAAGATTATCAATTTTTGTAGACATAATTTTTAAGCTACTGGTTAAACTAGGAATATGAGCTAATACCAATTTTTGAGATGAAAGAGATTGCATTACAGCTGTTAGCATCTCAGAATTTGACATAGTGGACCATCCATCAGGTAAGGTGTCTTGTAATTCAGCATCAGGAGACTTAATCAAATCAGCAGAAGACTCCTTTCCGTCAGTATTTTCACTATTTGCGCTCATAATTGTAGGTGAAAAAACTGAATCACTATTTGGAGATGAGAAGAAAGTCGGTGTAATTGGCGATGAATAACTCGACTTCAATTTTTCCTTAAGTAATTTACTTGGTGTACTCGTTGAGGATCTAGCAGACTTAAAACTAGAAGTTGAAGAATTTTGCGACTTAACTGATCTGAAAGTGTTTAATCGATTAATTCTAGTCTGTGTTTTTGAGTCAAGAGTTTTCAACGAATAGGCAAGTTTAGACCTACAGCAATCTGTTAGTGGTCTGCTTTTAATATAGTCTCGAGCACAACTTTGATGAAAAGATTCACCGCAGCTATCACAAGTAAATGAAGTCCTTAGGACAGCTTTACATCTATAGCATATATCATCCAATAATGACATAACCACTATAACATTCTCATGCAATTGTTTATCCTTGAGTACGTGTAAATCCAATATTACAGAGCGATTTGAACGATACAAGTTTGTCACTGAGTGCTAGTTTAAATTCACCATTTGAAAATATAGTCAGCATACTTTTCACGATGTCAGCTGACAAGCTACAACGTCTTACTCACACTATGACTAGGCTTTCAGTATTTACAGGTAATCACTCACACTATAATATGACAATACTTCAGTTCAAGGTATAGGAGCCAAGTATGGTATACTACATTATATAAACACAGTCTTCACTCTAGTGTTGAGTACTACTACAAATAATTCTCTGTCTGTGATGCGTCAAAAGAATGCGCAGAAGAACACTAGGCTTAACCTCCGAAATTTTTATTTATATGATAATTTTAAAAAGATGCTTCTTTTATAATTATTACATAACAACACAACAAGATTAATACACCAAATTGGAGCGATTTAGTTCGCGAACAAGATGAAATCAACGTGATATTTAACAAAAGCGAAAAATCGACAGTAAAATTACATTAAAATAGCGAAATTTCTTTGCGATGAATTCGACTTTAACCTCAAATAACTTTTGATCAAATAGATTCCTCAAAAAATAATATGAATCTTTTTTTATGGAGCATTCAATTCCCTACAAAAATATGCCTGCCAATTATCCCTATGACGCATCGTTAGCTACTTATAAAAATCAGAAGACGTAATAAAAATTTTTTCCATGTTATTCTTATAGAAGTAGAAAAGTCCGATGAGGAACTTCTTAATGTTAATATTAAGAGCTCTAATTTTCACAGGCGTCTTTTTTCATCTAAATGAAACTTTTGAACCTGCTTCCGAGAAAAAAAAAATTTGTTATTTTTTGGATCGCCCTACTATATATATTTTAGGTATTATTTTGGGTATTATGAGGTACATTATTTTAGTATAATCATTTTATTCAGAATAAAATTAACTTCACCATGCAGCAATTATTATAATTTTATATTATTTTTAATGTAACAATCGGTACACCTGAGTCACCACTCAATCGAACCTTAAGTTCAAAATTTTTCAGTTTTATTTTTATATAAAATTAATCTGGAGAATTCGAAGCACACTCACCAGAATACAATAATGCATGGGGATACGTATATGCGTAATGTACATGTGTTTATATTTATATATGCTGCCCGTATATGGGTACTGACATATTTTGGGTTTGCTTTGAATTCCCACAGACAAGTGTGCAAGTATGAACGGTCAAGTTACAAGATTTAAAGACAAGCAACTAGAAAATAGTACGCACAGCTGTACCGCTATGGCCGGTCCCTTATGAAGAACCTGCTGATTCAATGTTTTCCAGATGTCCCACGCGAGGATTTCTCTGGGTCTTCCGCGACCGCGAGTCCCTCGTCATCGTAAAAGTCTTAATAAATATGTCAAAGAATTTCCTTGTTTTAGCTCGACTCAAATTTTTACGACTTTTCCAGTTAAAACATCTGTTACCAATAGGTCCCGCTGTTAAGCGGATCCTTACTATTTCTTTTCTAATGTACAAATCTCTTTCGAATTTAATTTTTTCTCTTAATTTTTAATTACATTTCTCAGAACCGTCTAAGATACTGGTAGCAAGTGTCGTCATAAATTTGTCAGAGAGACGTTGTCTTTAAAAAATTACATGGTCCCCTGCAGAACCTCTCTGTTCTCTTTTTCTATCACCCAAATTTTTCCTCTCAATTTTATTTTTTTTAATTATATTTTTCTAGAGTACAAAAATATGTTGACCATAAAAGTCATCATATATTTGTCAAAGAGATGTCGTTTTTAAAATCCCACGATTCCCCGCGGATCCTCACTTCCCCCTTTACCACCATAGAAAAACTTTTCTCTCAAATTTTTAATTATATTTCTCAGCAAATGTCATCATATATTTTATGAAAGTTATTTTCAAACAGCCCACCGCGGACTTATTTTTCTATTTCATATCCTGTTTACTACAAAATACCAAGCACTCCCGCAATAAATATGTCATTCTCAGCTGCTCAAAAATCAAACCCTTATATATAATTTTTCCTCTTTCTTTAACCCATTCTTTATTTCATCTTCGGTCTTACTTTTCTTTCAAACCTTTTCATATATAAACCCAGGAAAAATACTCAAATTCAGTCATTACCGCCGCAACTAAAACCCTTGTCGGATCTATCCGCGAGTAAAATTCCAAAGTTCGTTCTCGTGACGCTCCACAGCCAAGGCAACCGGAGATCCTAGATCGATAATCGAGTTTCGATTCTTTTATTTTAAATTAAAATTTCACGACTTAAAACTTTATTTTTAAAACCTTTCCTCGTGGGGTCCTTCGCCTAGGCATCTGGACTCCTAGGCTGGATACCTAAGATAAAATCTTTTGAGTTCGCATTAAGATTAATTAAACTCCTTCACGTGACGTCCACCGCCTAGGCAATCGGAGTCCTTGTTCGGAAATAATTAATCCTTTAATAAAACCCTTAAAGGAAATATATATATTTATATGTATATCATCATAAATTCACTCGACAGCAAAGCCGGCCTTTCGGTTCAGCGTGCAGTGCGTTCGTGTGAATAGATTCAACCTGTGAATCTCGATTAAAACTGTCATAAAATATTGTAAACTCCTGTGTACACAATTTCAAATTGGTGAATTTGGAGTGAGTGTGTGTGCAGGTACATCAACCCTTCTGGGTAAGTCTAAAATTAAAATATTTACATGTAAGATTCAACCTGTCAATATACTACACATGTTTTTCTTTTTATACATTCGTCTTTTCATTTACTGTCCATTTTCTCCAGCATTCAAGTGCTAGTAATTTAAGTCATAGTAAACCCTAAGTAAGACGGAGAAATAACACGGTCTTCTCGAGGGCCCAAATTCACCGACCCAATATCCCTCTCGCTCAAAAATCCCGGACCTACCCTAACGCCACGCAGGTCATTGAACGGGACGGTCTATAGTACACCCGCTCGGTACGAATAGACAAGTTATAAAACGATAAGAAATTAAAACATTCTTATATCAGCCACGTGACGCCAATTCCTTGGTTGGATGACAGAATAAAATAATTTCATATTATAACTTATAATTTAATGATCGGTACCCAATCACTCATAAGTTCTCACACTAACCACGTGACGGTTCAATCGAACTCCTTGGCTGAGTTATAGAACGAGATAATTCGGTATTCCGATATTAAATAATAAATAAAATAACCCTTTCGCCCGTCGCCTTCACTCACTCCGATCGTGACATTAACAATCCAACAAGTTGTCGATACAACGGACCTTGCTTATTTTTTCGTATCTAATCATACGGTTCAGTCACGAGCTTGATTAATTTCAAATCCTTTGTGCATTTTCGCTATTCCGGGAGTTGCCGAGCTCGCTACTGACTTCAAGATCAGAATAGTGCCGGGTCATTCGCTATATGGGCCCGACACTTGCAATTTATTGCTCATGACCGTGTCAAAACGTCATGAGAACCCGCTACTAGCCGGCCAATAAGATAATTCGTATTATATTAGCCGGCTAATCAGGAAATTCGTCTCATAACGGCGTGCTCAGCTACCAATAAGAAAAATCAGCTACTAACTGCTTCCTGTTGGCGCGCTTTTAAGCCAATGGGAAAATTCGCTAGGACAGCCATGGTGTCATCATCACCTCCAAGCGTGAACGAAGGAAGACGCCATCGTTTCATCATACTAATTCACAACGTGATCTAGTACAGTTCACCTCGTGTTCTAAAACCGCTTTGCTTTTATAGAAGTTTTCTTGTGTTCTTATACAAAATCTTGTGCTGATTTATATTCAATATTTAGTCAGTAAATCAAGGCTGCTATTTATTGAATATAAATAAATTGTCATCCGCGGATAATTTATTATAAATTAATTTCCGTGAATTAATCGCTATCGACCACGTGTCGACATTTTATACGTGATTCGTTTCATTCTTGCTGCATTCGCTCTCGCGTATATTTTTAGTTGAATTCGCTAGTAATAATTATTTCTCACAATAATTGTCTGTATAAAGTGTAAATAAACAGTTAATTTATTTCTTATAAAACGTTTGTGTAATTTTTGGTTGTTAAAATTACCATCACCTACACCAGATCCTCTAGTTATATTCGCTCATTTTACACATACATAAATACATCTGTTCATCTGTAATCCATTCTGTTCAAGTGTAGCCAAAACTGATGTTCGATCATAATGTCTATTCATATAAGATCGAATGTGCTCGAATATGATTTTTATTCCTGAAAAGCTAACTAATCCAAGGTTGTTTATCACAGTACTCTAAAAAAATTAAGGGTACAAAAAGTTAAAAGAAATCGTTTTTAGTATTTTTCAAAGAGCTATACCCTTTCTGATAAATGTGTTTATCAACATGGTTAAAAAGCACTTTACAGCTTTATATTTTTAGGTTTTAAACTTTTTATAAAATTCGCTGAGCAATCGTGTGAAACAACGTGAGACAGAAATTTTCCAAATTCTTTTTTGAATCCACGGTAACACGAAATTTTTTACAATTGAACCAATGCATAGGACAATTAGTTTATTTATTCAGTTTCAATGAAATTTTTTCCTGATGTCTTTAAAAGTCGATTAAATTCCATCATAGATAATTACTCCAAGTTTTCACAATTTTGTTTGGCCGATTGTAAGTAATTATTAGCTAATCATTTGTATATTCATTAAAATATATCATTTGATATTGCCGTGACAATTATTGACTTTTTTTCCAGATTTAATTGTTATTATTTAAAAAAAGAAATTTTAAAACAATGAAAACTAGAATATGACTAATTACTGGGCTACTTAATTAATCGAGATCCCGCTCGTAAAAAATATATACAATGGATCATATCCCCAAAATGTACCAGCACGTATATGTTGTTAACTTGTGGAACACTGAACAAATACAGTCTCGAAAAATTTACCTCTGTAAATTGTTACTTTTTGTCAATATCTCTTACTATAAGCACAAATGTTTCTTATGTTCATGAATGATCTTTGCCCTTAATTTATTTACAGAAATATCTTAGGACATTTTAAAAAGCACAGAAATTTTCTCATTGAAAAAATATGCATCCGTACCTTCATTACATCCACGGAAATTTTAACCGTATTTCTACCTATTGCCGTTTAGAGACACGGATTTCTTCCGTGGATGGTGCCAAAAGTAGCACGGATTTATTTACGGAAATATCTAGGGATATTTTTAAAGTCACGGAAATTTTCCCATTGAAGAAAATGCATCCGTATCTTCATTACACCCACGGAAATTTTATCCGTATTTCTAACCACTTCCGTACTGCCGCTCAGAGACACGGATTTCTTCCGTGGATGGTGCCAATAGCAGCATCGTTTTTTAAATTTATTTTATTATTTCATAATAAATGAGCATTGTGAGTAGTGCACTTCTGGATTTTCTAAACTTTTTATTGATTAAATTTAATTTAGAATGATTCAAATTTTTCAAATAATTTTATAAATCCGCATAATAAATTCTCCTTTATCATGATTCTATATAAATAAAAATGATTTATTTGAAAATTATAATTGAAAGCAGCATGATTTAACAATGTGGGTAGATTTGCAATATTGAAGATGCAAATTATTTTGAATTATTTCAAATCCTCATTTTATGATTTAAAATAATTCGAAGTTGATAATTTCAAAGTATTTTTAATTATTTCAAATCATAATTTTATGATATGATAGAATATTAAATAATTTAGATTTCCCAAATCATTTCAAATTAGATTTTTTAATCAGGGGCAGTTTAGGAATTTACGATCCTGAATACATAGTAGTTATTTAATATAGAAAGTATGTGTACTTCTCTTTTCTCGAGTTATTATTTTTAATATTCTGTTTTTTTAACTTTGAATTTTTTATTTAAGAAATATTTTTATTTTTAGACGATCGTAACTAACCAATCGTGTGCTGTCAGCAGTTACTTACAGTGCAACCTTGATATAACGAAACTAAAGGAAAATAGAAATTATTCGTTATATCAAGTTATTCGTAATAGTAAGGTTTGTTATATATAGGTTATATTAAACTCGATTCGTTAGAATAAGGTAAACAAATTTCCACTAATAAATAACAACTCATTTAAATCAAAACACAGAATTATTTATTTGAAAACGTTTAAATCAGTTTCTGGTCGAAATAGAAATCGTTATCAATATATAAGCATAGAATATTAACATAGAATGTAATAAGGAATAATGATAGCTTAATCTTCATTTTTCGTTTCTTTACTCGAAAAAAGTCATAAATTATTGTCTGCTTGCCAGTATTAGTTATCATATCATTTTCCGTTTTTCTGCAACACTCAAAGAACACCTTTTCCGTTTTTCAGCCATTGCTACGTTAAAACTACTAACAATTACTAACAGCAGTGTTTACATTAAATTTCATCAAACAGCAATGACTATCTTATGAAGAATTAAACGTGTCAGCACTCATTAAGACATTAGTTATTGTGGAATTAAGTGGGGATAATTTGTAAGATACCTTATGTAGAGGTTATAGGCTGGAAAATTCGTTATATAAAGGTCAATAATAGTTTCTATCTATATTCTGCAATGATTGAACTTTCGTTATAGTGAGGTTGTTTGAAAAATTTATTCGTAATGTAAAAGTATATTTTACATAGACCCTTATGGGCAGTTCTGGGGGATTTTTAAAAATTCGTTAAATCGAGGAATTCGTTATATTGAGGCTCGTTGTATTAAGGTTACACTGTATTACCATAACATATAATATTGTTCCATATTTTTAAAATTTAATTATGTTAATCTCATAATCTTGTTGAAAAATGTTTAGCACACTGAGATAACTTTAATATAAAGCCTTTTAATTACCTAAACAATTCATATAATTTATGCAATTTATTTAAAATTGCTTTTTTTTCAATTCAAATTTATTTAATTTTGTAGCCTTTCCTTTTTATAAAACGATAATGCTTCCTAGTGGTCGAGCTAGCCGGAGTGGTCGGATGATAAATGTACCCACAAAATTATGGGATACAACCGCAATCAATGATTCGACAGTATCGTCCCAACAGCAGGTTTCCATTAATACATGTAATAGCGAGCAAGAAGATGAACACAATAATTCAAGCGGTGATAATGGTAACAATACTTCTCCGGCTCAATGTTTTTATCGATCGGGTATTTCAGAATTAATTAGCGATTCACTAAATATTACGGCACAAGAAACACATTTTCTTGGATCAACCGATAACGTTTATACATTACCTCCTATGCTTCCACCAAATCGATTGTCAAGACCTCGTAACAAACGAGATTACGAACCAATTCCTTAGATTAACAACCCAACACAAATAACTCAACCACTTTGTAATCTTTAAAGGTCTACATCATTTACATCAAATTCTCAAACACCTTCACATTCAAATACTGGCATTCCATTTTTCTTCAATCCTCAAGTAACAACTACAGTTACGTCAAATACATAAACTAGTTTTCAAATCGAGTGATCGTTTCAGTTTCAATAAATTTCACCAAACCCTCCAATTGTTTCCCCAGTAAATAATCGACGATTTCAGCCTCAAAGAACATCAAGTACCCCAATCGATTTTCAAATAAATTATCAGGATTTACAGCCTCAAAATACTACAAATGGTACTAATCGTCATCATTATTCACTTAATCAACATTTATCATCAAATACGCACCCACGTAGTTACAATTTAAATTCACGAAATGAACCTGATGAATAATTATATGCTAATCATAATTCTCTTTTATTTCAACAAATAGCATATTTCTTTGAACAATTTAAACAACGGCAAAATAATCGTTTTGAAAATATAAGCCATGAAATGGAACGAGTTGTTCAGCCTCAAAATAATCCACATTTACACCCTTACAATCGACCTGATGGATTTCCATTAGAATCACTAGTTCACTATGATGCCTTTGAAGTAAATGCAGAATCTCAAATTGCATTAGAAAATTATCTCGTGTTAGTTGAAGGTGTAGACCTTAATGCTGTTTCAAATCAATTTCTAAGTGAAGCAATGACTCCAGAGCTTTGCCCTTATTTTATTTGGACAAATAAAGTTGTTCCGGGTTTTCTCAATTTACGATCTTTATACAATTCATCGACAGGAGGTGTATTTTTGAGAGTCGCTAGTAGATGTCAAAATTTTAGAATAAACAATCGAGGTGAATTTGGAAATAGTATGATGAGAGCAATTCAAAATGCAAAACGAAGGTATCGAGACGCTCGAAGACGTAGATGCGGAAATGCGAATCTTGGTGCTTGTCGATTGTACGATTTAGAAATGGAACGTCGTTATGGCCGAGGCGATAATGATCGTGACAATGTTGATAACAATAATGAAAACATTTAACATCTTTCGCATTAATAATTAAAAATTAAAACTTTTTCTCTCTCGAAGACTTAAACTTATCATTTTTAAAAAATCTAGAAATTATTGCAGATTAAAAATTTAATTTTCGGAATTTTGTCTTAGATTGTCATTGCAACTGCACAGTGTTATGTCCGCCGCTTAGATTTGAATTAATTATCCGGGATTTCTCCCTTTGGTAACGATAGAAAAATTTAACGAGCGATTTGGAGGATGCGGACAGCAATAAAGAATATGAGGAAGTTTTCACTTCCTATATCCTATAATAAAAAGTACATGAAATATATGATGTCCCAAACTATTCGCGACGTGATTGGATATCCTATAATAAAAAGTACATGAAATATATGATGTCCCAAACTATTCGCGACGTGATTGGATAAGCCCAGCATATATTATACATAACGACACAGAAATATATCATGTAACGTACTATATAAATGAATCTATACTTACGTATAATAAAAAAACAACGCTACCACCTTAATAGCACAGTTTGCTATAGCAAAAGTTTCCTTGAATTTTTCGTCAAATGTTCAACTTCGGATTTTTACGACAATTTGTATGCAACTTGCCCCTGATAACCACCCTAACCGTAAGTTAACTTCAAGCTACTGCTGCATTCTAAATACAACTTAAAGGAATGTGTTGAAAAGCAAATAGTTATTTAAGTTGAAAGTAAATTGTCTGTAACTTGAATTCAATTTGACTACAAGTTTTACTGTCAGACAATGACGTTAAGTTGATAGAAAGTTTCACTTCAAATTGACGGCAAGTCTTTCTGTCAAATTACATTCAGATGACAGCAGTTGATACGCATCAACTTTCACGCAAGTATTATCCAGCCAAGGCTTACCAGAAGCATGTCGTTAAGTTAGCCGAAAATGTTTCACTGCATAACTTCCCTGATAGCCAGAGTTTCTGATCAGAAAGTTGGTGTATATGAGATGCGATGCACTTGTTGACAAATTGTCGACAACTTCCAGCTTGTGTAACTGTTGACTACAAGTTGCTTAGAAACTTGGCGACAATCTACTGCCGCAACCTGTCACCAAGTTTCTGAGCAACTTGTAGTCGACTTGTAGACAACAGTTACACGAGCTGAAAGCTGTCGACAAGTTTCTCGGAAAGTTGTCGTCAACTTATGGAAATGCTAACTTTTGCGGCCAACTTGGCGAAAGGTTGCGGCTAACTTGGCTATCAGGGTTGCTGAGCATTGTATTTAGAGTGTGGCTATCAGGGGCTATTCATTTTGACGCAAATTTACTACCCGAATCAGAATGCAAATTTACTTTAAAAATCAACTAAAAAAAAAGTTGTCGTCAATTTTCAGGCAAATTTTATGTCAATTTATCGTTAATTTGACTTGAAAAATTGTAAAGTATTTTTTTACCGTCAAATTGTAGACATTTTTATATCTAAGTTTGCTTAACTTCTGAAATGGTAAGAATGAACATTACCTGCTTTTTTTTTCGTAAAAAATGACCTCTTAATTGAAGAAAAATTAACCGCAAATTATTCTTTCCAACTTTTGCTGTCAAATCGTCGGCAAATTCGGGCAGCAAATTTCAGGTAGTTTCAACGTCAAATTACTGTCAATTTCTAGCTAAAGTGGCTATTGGGGCATTTAAAAAAAAATATCCTGCCTAACTGCTTACAATTATATACTATAGATGGAGCCAAAATTGAAACATTTTACCGGAAATATAAACTCTCTGGTAAGAATTTATTATAGACTTGGTAAGTCGGTCTCTTGCGCGTCAGCTTTCGTCGTGGTCGGTCGTTTGTGTTATAATCTATTGAAAATCAAATTGCAACATGACTCAAGCATCTCTTTTAGAAACTTTCACTCCTGATCAGGAAATTAATGAGTGGATCGTGGGAGATGATAGTGTGTAAGTATTTTTTATGTTTTTGTTTTTATTAATATTTATAAATAATAATTTATTTCACAATACGTATGTTAAGC
Organism: Microplitis mediator; assembly: GCF_029852145.1. Taxonomy (NCBI): domain Eukaryota; kingdom Metazoa; phylum Arthropoda; class Insecta; order Hymenoptera; family Braconidae; genus Microplitis; species Microplitis mediator. The sequence goes on from NC_079976.1 coordinate 19,736,210, forward strand.
ATGTGGTTGAACTTATCAACTCTGAGTCTTGATGCGTTATAATTTATCAGTGATTTTCCTTTTTTTTCAGTGAAATTCGCGGTTATGTGGACCAAATCGAGGGAACGAGAACTGTAAATTCTGGCTCAGGAGCCAAAAAAAAGCCTGTATCACTTTTTAAAGTTATTGTCAATAATGGCAGTAACTGTCGTGTTCGAGTTCTTTTTTGGGGGGATTTAGCAATAAAGTATTCTTCCTTGATCCATGACCGTACTGTAAGCATTCATTTTTTACTGATTTTAATTAAATATTTATTTATTTATTTAATGACATACATTTTTGTTCATTATTTGTATAGGTTATAACCATTACACGTGGACGTACCTCAACGACAAATTCTAGATACATTAACCCACTGGATGTTGTAATTCCACTAGTGCTTTACATCCTTCCTTCTACAGTCATTGAGATCGACAAGCTAAAGTTTCAAGAAGAAAAAAGTGAAACTGAAATTCCGTCTGTTGAATTGAAGGAAGTTGTTAACTCAAGTGGATTAGTTTGTAAGTATATATCATATTTTTTTTTTAAATATCAATATTTTACAACCGTGTATTTTTTTATAGGGACACAAGGATACTTGAAGCAGCCTTTTATTAAAGTAACGGCATATGGCAGTAGTTATGGTGGTGGAGTTTTGGTTGAAGATAAATTGAAACTGCAAGTTAAGATCGCTCAATTCGAAGAATTAGAAACCCTACAAAAAGGTTGTTATCTACGCGTCTGTGGTAAATATGATGCACCTTTACGTAAGTGTTCCATTATTTTATTACTTATAATTGGAAGAAATTTTCGGGAAAGTTTGAGTGCCATTGATCGATTTCGTTCTTTTTCTTTAATACAGATGGTGCACCTCAGTTCTTAGTTCGTTCAATGGATGACATTACTCTAATTGAAACTGTACAAAAGTTATCTGTTAAAGAACTTCGTTTGCTTGGGTACCAAACGCCTAAACGTAAATCAGATTCATCATTGGAAGGTACTCCAAAAAAGTTAAGTCCATTTGACTCCTAAAAACTGTCACTTCTCATTTAATATTCGTATATGCGTTGTAACAAAAGAAATTTTAACGTAATCGACTGAATTTAGTGATCTGGTGTGATATTATTCTTACGAGTTTGTGATCATAAACATAACCTGTTAGTTAATAATTGGTATTTTAAGGAATTAATATAAGTTCCAGTCGATGAGTTAAAATTGCAGTTATATGAGCGCTGTACTCTTTCATTTTATATTTTTTCTCACTATAATAAGTATTATGACTCAAATTCATTATTACGTCGCTTATTTTTTATTATTACGATCATAAAATTTATTTTTATTATCCTTAAATTAATAAGTCATAGATATTGTTGATTTTATCTGACAAATTATTATTATTTATTATTTACAAAATAGCGACCTGATTAGATAATAGAAGTTTGCAAAAAAAGTATTAATGATAAAAGTAAATTAATAAGATTAAAATAGATTTAACTATGCCTCATTGTATTTGATATTACTGTAAGTCTAATTATGCATGTAATTGCGATTGTTAACACCCAGTGTGTGTGTGTGTTAATATAATATTAATAACTTATCATAAGGTTCTTTAATTTAAAATATTTTTTATATAATATCGATACTGGTGCTAGATTCTTCGATATTTAATTTAAGGCCGTGCTTAGACAGTGCCCCCCTCTTTTAATAAAATTTCATTGACTTTCAATTGTCATAAACGTAGCCAAATTTGATTAATTAATTAAAAAAAAATTTTAATTTAAATTGAAAAAGGGAAAACATAGTCTTAATTTCGCCAAGATTCAGATTTAAAAATAAATTACTTGCAGTTGATATCAATTGGGAGCTGAACGAAATTTGTAAAATAAATTCCAGTAAAATCATCATGTCAATTTTATAATTTGAATTTCAAAATTTTGTAACGTAAAATTTATTCAACAAATTTCATTTAACTCCAGATTGATAACAACTGCAAGTAAATTTTTTAAAATTCTATATCTCGGTGAAATTACGACTACGTTCTCCGTTTTTCAATTAAGGTTTTAATTTTTAATTAATTAATTGATAATAAAATTTTAATACGGGTATGATACTTGAAAGTCATTGCATATTTTTAAAAAGTGGGCGGCACTGTCTAAGAATGCCTTTAACTATGAATAATATCATTTGTCATGACTGTAAACCTAATTGTGCATGTAATTGCGTCCGTAATCACCCCATCCGAAATCTCCCATATAATCCACTCCAATGAGTCAAAAACCACATACAATCCATCTGACTTGTGATAGTTTCTATTCGGTTTTTGACCCATCCATAGTGGATTCTATAGGGACCTTTGGAGGTGACATTTAGTGTAAGCGTTAATATGATATCTTTAACTTAACTACTATTAAGGTTTTTTAAAAAAATGTTGTTTTTGTACGACTGGTACAGTCAAAATGTTCTTCGACATAAAAAAAAAATACTTATAATTAATATTGTAATACTTGTGCTATCAATATGTTTAACATATAGAAAAATAAATGCATATAAACAACACTATGATATAGATTTTATGAAATTTTTTTTTTCTTTTTTGATTCATTTTTGCTAAAAAAGCCAACTAAATAATAATTATTATCAACATTATGATTATTTACCTTCATATATTGAAAGTAAATGTGACATTTCTTTGAATATTGTTATACCACATTGATGTAATCTGTCCAAAATTAATAATTTTTGAATTATTAATTGCTCATTAAACTTTGATGGTGTGAAAATTAATTATCGTTAGTTTATTCAATTAATTAGTTTCAGTAATCAAAATTCATATTCTACATGCTGAAAATTATACATTCAGTACTATATTTACTTTTATAAATAAATTGACGAGAGAAAGGTACTAATCACTCGGTATCAGTATCCAAAAGGTATCTGATTAAATTATGTTGTCTCTTTGATCTCAATAAGATACGTTTTTGACATTCTGTCCGAGCGGGAAGTTAGCAGCGGTTTTTTAAATCAGTTTCATTCTGTCATTCTTAAAATATGCCCTGTAGTCAGCAGACTATTTACAATTTTCAAATTTGTTTTTTCTACATTTAATTTAAAAAAAAAAAAAAAAAACTAAAATTATGCATATGTAGAACATTTAAAAAACTCTGAGTGCAATTTTTTTTTTAATTTAGTTTTTAAAAAAATTCAAAAATTATTAGACTTCAGCTAATTTCAGTATCATAGTCTAACTAACAAAATAACTTTTCACGATTACGATTAGAAAAAATACATTGATACTGAAATTAGCTGACGTCTAATAATTTTTGGATTTTTTTAATAAAGATAAATTTGAAAAATAAAAAATTTCAAAAAATCGCACCTATGTTTTTTAAAATTTTTTTTATGTGCATATTTTGAGTTTTTCTTCTTTTTAAATTAAATGGTTGAAAGAAAATTCGAAAATTTTTAATAATCTACTAACTTCCGGATCATAAAATATACCCTAATAGCACAGTTTGCTTTAGCAAAAGTTTACTTACAAAAGTTTCCTTGAATTTTTCGTCAAATTTCCGTCAACTTCGGACTTTTCCGTTTTTTACGACAATTTGTATGCAACTTCCTCTACAGTTTCACGTAAATTTACTACCCGAATTAGAATGCAAATTCGGTTCAAAAGATGACTAGAAAAAAGTTGTCAATTTTCAGGCAAATTTTATGTCAATTTATTGTTAATTTGACTTGAAAGATCGTTAAGTTTTTTTTTACCATCAAATTGTAGACATTTTTATGTACCAATGTGCTTACCTTATGAAATGGTAAAAAAGAACATTACTGATTTTTTTTTATCGTAAAAAGTTACCTCTAAATTAAAGAAAAATTAACAGCAAATTGTTCTTTTCAACTTTTGTTGTGAAATTGTCGGCAAATCCGAATAGCAAATTTCAGGTAATTTCAACATTAAATTACTTTCAATTTCAAGTTAAAGTGGCTATTAGGGTAAATGTCAGCCTATGCCGTACTGAATTCAGTAGTCAATTAGACTGCAAATCGATGTCACAGTACGGATTGTATTGTATTAACGAAAAATATTTGAGAAAATTATCATACACATATATACGTATATCTTATATATATACGTCAAATTAAAGAAAATTGTCTGCATTACGATGAGACTTTTGGCAATTTGTCGAGGAGATGTCGCTGTCTAGGTAGTCACGAGGAAGTCACCATGGAAACTCACTTTTAATTTACTCAAGATTACTGTCAGCTGTATATAACTCATGTCTAAGTATTATTGGTTAGTATCACATTAATTTTAAAGTCAACAACAATTTTATTTGGGAGATTTTTATGAATTTGTTAATTGTAAAAAAAGTTATTATTTTAACGTAAAATTCATTAATGTATGACTACACAACGTCACCATTGTGAATATAATTATTTAACTTTTACTTTTGATTGATGTAATTTTCATTAACTGAATTGTTAATTGTGTTTAAAAAAGCATGGTTTACTAATAATAATAATAATAATAATAACAATAAAAGAACAATTCTATTGTTATTTCGGTACAGCATCAATCTTGTGAGGAGATTAATTTACTATTACGTAAGTATAACTCTTATAATTTATTATATTTACAAAAGTATATTTCATATTATCAAACCATTTTTTTGGGTCTATAATCATTAGTAGTAAGAAACTCTTGATAGTAATTTCATTAACTTTGCCATATTATGATTAGTTGTTATCATGATAAACAATAAGAAAATATTATGAAAAGTTTTTAAGGTTAAAGTGTTATTATTATTTATTTCAAAGCTTTTATATTAATGTTAACTACATAACCCATTAATTTATATTTCAATGCTTTAAAATAAATTTGTTCATCGTAATTTATAATAATCTAATATTCAGTGAATTTGTAGTAGGACATAAATATGTTGAATACTTAGTGTCTTTCATTTTTATTACATCCAAAACAAATTGTTTAATGAAAATTTAATATAACAAAAGCATTGATCTTCTCATTTTTAATAACCACGAACATACGCTGTTACTCAGAAAAAAATTCCTAATTAAAAATTATAATGATAAAATATTAACACAAACAACTCAATTACAAAGATAAACGAAAATAACAGATTCCCTATCCAAAAATTCCCATAGAATCCACTCAAATGCGACAAAAACCGCTTAGAATGCTATAGACTGTATTGGTTTCTATGCGGTTTTTGTCGCATTCGATTGGATTCTATGGGAATTTTTGGATAGGGTTTTGAATACATTAATACTTCAAACTTGATTGTTATACTATACAAACATTGTGGCTGTATGTATAAAAGATGACCACAAAAAGATTCGACTCCATGGCCAAATAAAAAATTTCCTATCTATATATCTATCTAATACTATTGATTAAAGACTTAATTTTCGTTAATAATCCTAAAAATCTGAAAACCGTCTGACCCTGCGGGCCAGTCCTCAAAATCACCCGCTATTTTCGAGCTCTTGAACCCTTGAGATCGAAAATACTATTGTTAATATATATTCGAGCTCTTCAAGCTTGAAAATAGTGGTGTCACACCTTCTATCGCAAAAATTAAAGTAATCAACATTAACGAAAAAAAAAATGAAGTAAATCGTTGTTTTCTTTATGTTATATCAGCAATATTTTTGGAAATAATGAACCGATCTTGACGTTTAAGGTAACATTCGACGCAGTTCTTTGACCACTAACGTTAAAAAAAAACTTATCATTAATTAGCTCAACAACTTGGATTTTATTAGAAAAAAAATCTTTTCCGCATTCTTTTCGACTACAGTTTCTTCTAAACTGATGAACCGATTTTGATGGTTGAGGTGGCATTCGGCGCGACTTATAAAGCTTTAGAGCTCATTAGATGTTGAAATCAATTCTTCGAGTAGACTACAAGTGGTCCGAAAAAAACATTTTTGACTAAATATTGTTATCGGAATGTCTCCGAACGTACCGTACCGAATATGCTCGATTTCACAAAAATTATTGAAATTAATGAGCGGCTCCAAACGCCATCTCAAAATGCCAAATAAGTTCATCCGTTCAAAAGTTACAGAATATCAACATAAGTTTACATACATACGCACATACATACACACATGCACACATACATACACACATGCACACAAACATACATACCTACATACATGCATAATACATACATACATACATACATACATACATACATACATACATACACATATACATACACCCGTACACGCATGCATACTTACGTACGTATATACATTCGGACACCATCTTGAAATTAGTCATAGTGGCTTTTTAGAACTTCAGAAAGTCGAGATCTGTTAGAAATGGGATTTTCAAAAGTCGGACCGAAACCAATTACTTCACTTTTTTTTGAAAATCTTCAATTTTCGTAAAAAGAGGTTAAAAAAAAAAATTTTTTCTTGAAAATTTTTAATATTAAAAAAATTTAATGATAAGAATTTGATGTCAAACATCACAATAACTTAAACCGTGTTAAGAGCCCGCCCCTGTGACCTTATTATCCATAGTTTATTATTATTATTATTATTATCATGAAGCATGCATTTTTCCCGACCGACCGTACTAATTTTTTTTTTTTTTTTTTTCAGGTGAATTTGTTGAACATCACCATTGCAGATTACGTAAAAGATAACACTAAAATTAATCATGATCTACCTCCTAAACAAAGATTATTGAATTAAATACAAACAGCAAAATCAGAATAAAGACCAAATTTCATGAAACCTAAAACATAAACAAAAACCGATAAATAACATAACCACTGACGCAATTTAAACCTAACTTAAAATACTTAACTATCTTAACTTACAATACCCAGCTACAACTAAATGTAATACTTGAAAAACTACGAATGATTAAAACGAAACCATAAATTATGAAACTACACCCTGGAATATTCGCAAAAAATTTTGAACTACAATACGTTATATTCTTCAATCATTATATTGTTTATAGAGAAAAAAAAATTACTTTAACAGTAGAGTACATTTGTAGAAAATTGAATGTAAACTACAATTTTGTAAATTGTAATTTTATTTACTTATACTTTTTATTTTAAATCTGTAATACCGAAAATTAATAAATTTAATTGTTTTTTAATATACTATTCTTATTTATTTGTTATATATGTTCATACATTTCTAATAAAATAATATTTCCCACCAAGATTTTCTATTTTTTAATTTTATTATTCACAATTCATATTAAGGTAACAATGGGTCGAAGAAAAATTGAACGAACAGAAGCTGAAGTAGCAGAAATTAAAAAAGCACGTAATGAAAAACGAAAAGAGCAGCGACGTAATCGATCGACGGAAAAGAAAAATTGCATAGTAACTCAACAAACCACTCCTATTATAATTACATCTAATAGCGTATGCATTCCAAACAGAACAAATGTATCATTAATCAATAAATTAAGTACGCCAGAACATTACAATAAATTTATTAATTATACTTTTAAAAATAAAGTAAACGATTTACTTGCTACTCCTTCAACATCACGTGATATAATTCCGCTTACGTCAAATCAGTTCCCAAGTCAGCAATCTGAACAAACTAATAGTACATCATTGTCCCCAAGACTAATAGACTTTCAGAACTGGTCCTCGGAACATAATTCTAACAGATCATCACCGGTCCTGTTTACTGAGTCTCAGAATTTTCTTTCTGAACATGATTACAGTACATTATCACAGCCTACATTTACTGAACTTCAGAATCATCATTCTGAGCACAATTATTACAAAAAAACAATTAATCAATCTTCTAACAGTGTGAATTTTACTAATGAACACTTGATTCAAAATGAATCGAATGTAAATAATATAATCGGTAGAGATAGAATTCAACAAAATTATTTAGGTGAAATGAATGTTAGCTGTCAACACTGCAATGCAAAACATTTTAGTGCTGAAAAAGTATCAAATAAAGCCAATTCGTTTAATGAGTGTTGCCGCCACGGAGAAGTAGCATTAGAATCTCAGCCGGAATTTCCGATACTTTTGAAATCTTTATTTGAAGGAACTCATGAGAAATCTAATAACTTTTTTAATCGCATTCGTAATTTCAATAGTTCGTTCTCTTTCGCTTCTTTTAACGCTAATTTAGTTGATTTATCTTCTCAAAGACGGGGTCCATATTGTTTTAAGATACAAGGACAGATTTACTATCAAATAAATACTTCTCTATATCCAAGTTCAAATGAATCTCCAAGTTATGGTCAGTTATTTATTGTGGATACTACCGAAGCAGTAGAATGTCGATCTAAAAGAAATGTAGATTGCGATGTGAATCTTCTGAAAGACATCGACATAATATTACGGCAACATAATATTTTTGCTAAGTCCTATCAAATGATGAAGGATGTATTAAAAAATTCATCCGTGATTGATGAAAACGGTGGTATTGTTGAACCTGAGTTGAACTTAATTTTTACACTGAAACCTGGTATGGATGTTAGGCGTTATAATTTCCAAAGGGTCAATGAAGTTGCAGCAGTTTTCTCTACGACAGTTGACGGAGAAATTCCTGAATCTTATGTTACGGTTCAAAATAAGAATACAAAAACTTTTCAGTATCTAAGCACGATGGATCCTAATACCGAGCCTTGGGTTTATCCCTTATTTTATCCAACCGGTAATCAAGGATGGCATGAGTCTATACCTTACGTTCATAAAACTAATCGAAGGGTAACTCGGGCGGATTATTATAAGTTTCATTTAGCTACTCGTGACGAGTTTAATGTTTTCTTAATGGGACGTCGTTTAACCCAACAATGGATAGTTGATAGCTATGTTAAAATAGAAAAAGATAGATTAAATTATTGTAAATTTAATCAGAAAAAATTACGTGCTGAATCGTATCAAGGTTTATTAGACCATCTTCATTCGCGGAATAATAATAGTGATACAAATTCAAACATAGGTAGAATTGTTATTTTACCTTCAAGTTTTCCTGGGTCAGCACGTAATATGTTGCAACATTATCAAGATGCAATGTCCATCGTACGGATATTTCGTAAGCCAGATTTATTTGTGACTATGACCTGTAATCCTAAATGGCGTGAGATTTCGGATAATTTATTACCTGGACAAAGCGCTTCAGACAGACCTGACTTAGTTGCACGCGTTTTTGATTTGAAAAAAAACGCATTGATTAAAATGATTGTGAAAGATAATCTTTTTGGTGAAGTTGTTGCGTATAATTGGGTTATTGAATTTCAAAAACGAGCGTTACCACATTTACATATGTTGATAACGTTGAAAAGCAATTGCAAAATAGTAACCCCCGATCGTGTCGATGAAATTATATCTGCAGAAATCCCAAATCAAACGAATAATCCTATATTGTATGATATTGTTTCGAGAAACATGCTTCATGGTCCTTGTGGAGATTGGTGTTTGATTAACGGAGTTTGTTCAAAAAAGTTTCCTAAAAATTTTCGTGATGTAACAACGATGGATGAAAATGGATATCCTTTTTATCGTCGTCGAGACAACGGAACAACATTCACGCGAAATGATTATGTCTTCGATAACCGTCATGTAGTTCCTTACAATGCAACTTTATTAGTAACTTTTAATTGTCATATTAATGTAGAAGTCGTTTCCTCAATAAAAGCAGTAAAATATTTATATAAATACGTATATAAAGGTCACGATAAAGCAGGAATAACAATAAATGGGAGGATCCCAAATGATCAACCTGCATTAAGTATAACCGAAAATCGAACATCAAACGATTCGAACATCAATACAATTGATCACGATGAAGTTCGTAACTTCGTCGACGCTCGCTATGTTGGTCCTGTTGAAGCTGCTTGGCGAATTTTATCTAAGAATTTACAAAATAAAAGTCATTCCATTATTCGTTTACCAGTACATTTACCGAACCAGCATAGTGTTACTATAAATGATGATTGTAATCATAATGAACTCCAAGAAGCTTTACAAAAACAGACTATGTTAATCGATTATTTTTCTTTAAATGAACGAGATACATCTGCTCGGCAGTACATATACAGTGACATTCCACGTCACTACGTATTTAAAAAAAATAACGAAACTAAAATTTCATCTTGGCAGCCACGAAAAAGAAATTTCAACGTTATTGGTCGTATGTATTCTGTTAGTCCTTCTCAGATTGATTTATTTCATCTCAGATTATTATTAATACACATTAAAGGTGCGAAAAGTTTCGAAGAACTTAAAACAGTGAACGGAATCATCTGTGATACTTTTATGTCAGCATGTTTAGCTGCCGGATTGATCGAAGACGATCAAGAATGGAGACGTACGCTTAATGAAGCGATGAGTTGGATGATGCCACGACAATTACGCTGTTTGTTTGCCCGTATACTGATTCACTGCCAACCTCTTAATCCAGAAAAACTGTGGGAGGAGTTTAAGTTAGCAATGTCTGAGGATGTTTCTAGAAGATTAGGCTTAGAAGAAGGACAGAAAAGAGCTTACGTCTATATTAATTCTATCCTTCAACGAGAAGGTCATAGTCTTTCAGTATATCCTGGCATGCCACAAATAAACGATATTGAAATTTCAAGTGATGATGAATTATTACAAAATCCGACTCAAGACCAATCACAATCATATTATGACAAACTAAATATTAAACAAAAAGAAATTGTAGATTTTATTATAAATGCAATTGAGTGTAACACATGCGATATTCCTAACTGTGTCTACATAGATGGGCCTGGTGGATCTGGAAAAACGTTTGTTTACACAACGTTATGTCAAATTCTGAAAAATAAAAATAAAAATGTTTGTACAATGGCGTATACAGGCATTGCAGCGACTCTTTTACCTAATGGAAAAACTGTTCATAAAACATTCGGTTTACCTGTTCCCATGTTTTCTGATTCGTCATCACATATTAAGCCTAATTCAGTTCAAGGTGAATATTTAAAGAATGTAGACGTATTCGTTTGGGATGAAGCTCCAATGTCACCTCGACACGCTTTAGAAATCATCGACCGAACTTTACGCCACATTATGAACAATGACATTCCTTTCGGAGGAAAAATGATGATTTTAGGTGGTGATTTTCGGCAATTGCTTCCAGTCCAACCTAATGCTACCCGAACTGAAACTGTTAATATGTCCATTAAATATAGCGCATTATGGATACATTTTCAAAAATTTTCATTAACCCAGAATATGCGAGCTTTACCAGAAGAAATTGAATTTGTACAGTTCTTATTAAACGTTGGTGATGGAAGTCTTAATAATTTAGATGATGAATTAAATCTTCCTGACATGTGTTCAACATCAAAAAATAATGATATTGTAGATAATGTATACGGTAATATTATTAGAGGTAAACGTTATACCGAACTTACAAAAACTGTAATTTTATCAGCTAGAAATGTAGATGTAGATGCAATCAATCGAGAAGTGGTTTCTCTTTTAGATTCATCAACGGAAAAAATTTATGCGGCTGTTGACAGTACAGAAAATTGTGACAATGGTAATATGGACGATGCTATTTTACCCGAATATTTAAATACATTAAATCCACCCAATTTTCCTCCTTACGAACTACATTTGAGGCAATATGCTATAGTCATGTTGATTAGAAATATAAACTTAAGCGAAGGGCTTTGTAATGGTACAAGATTAATCGTTGAAGACTTGGGAGTTTTCGTTTTACGGTGTAAAATTTTGACCGGTGATAAAGCTGGTGATATTGTTTTTATTAAGAGAATGACATTGTATTGTGAAAATATATATCCTTTTACTTTTAAAAGACGCCAGTTTCCAATTAAAGTAGCGTTTTGTATGACCATTAATAAAGCCCAAGGTCAAACTTTTGATAAAGTCGGAATTGATCTCACCAAAGACGTCTTTAATCACGGTCAATTGTACGTCGCTTTTTCGAGAGTCCGAGCTTGGTCAGCATTACAAGTTTATTTAGATCCTACTAAGACTAATAAATATGTAAAAAATTTTGTATTCAAAGAGATTTATTTATAACTTACGTTTAGAAATTCGAATGATCGTTAATTAGCGTTTAAATATTTATATATATTTTATTGGAGTACAGTATATGCTTATCCACACGCGCGCTTGCGCGCGCAACATACACTAGTTTATCATTTAATGTGGATTTTTCGAAGAGAGTGAACCCAAACGCCTTCGAGCTTGGTTCCGTTGCAATTAGAAATCGATTGATTGAGAGAAAATGTTTAGTTTGTCTCCCACTTACCTTTAGATGAGTCTTCCTTCTAATACGGCAGGTTGTATTCCTCCAGGGCTTTGCGGCTCATTCGGCCTCTTCCTGAAGGTATAACAAATACTGTTTTAAATTTCGCGACGGAGACGCGAATTATCCCAGTACCGTATGCGGTCACCCACGCGTATCACAAAAAAAATTATAATCTCGAAAGCCCAAAAATAAAGCTTGATAAATAACGCTTCAATTAATTTTTAACTTTTAAATAAATAACAAAGTTATTAAATTGAAAATAAAAAAATAAGGTGTGCCTGGACCAGCCCCTCAGGCTGGGTTAGTGCACGTAGGCGCCAGACCGTTTCTCCAAAAACGGACAAAATATTTTATCAGGGGGAAATTTGCGAGGATAAATCCGAGCGAGTATAGCCAGTAACAAGGCGGATTAATCGAATGAAATAATAAAAAAGAAATAATCAGAATAGAAAATATTAAGCACAGTTAAATATATAAAATGATAAAATAAATTAAATATAGCAGGAAAAGAGACCCAGGAAAATAAATACAGAGTATTTCCCCGAGAATTGTTGGATCCAATTATTTATAAATAAATTATCACGAAATTTTGATACAATATTTCACTCAATACAGATTATACACGTTAATAAACCCCTGGGGGCTGAATCTATACAATGCAAAAAAAATTCTAAATTTAAATCCAATATTTAAATTAATAATAAAGTATAAATATATTATCATAATTTACTCAAACAAAATAAACAATTCATCAAGAGTAATTAATGTCAATGAAAAATAAAAAGAATAATCACAACTTTAAACCTTGGGTTACCCCTTTACACCTTACAGGGGGAGAAAGATACGGTGTACTCTCACTCTCATTCACAATATAAATTTCCAGAGAAAATATAACATAACCTAGTTTAAATGAATAATTATTCTTCTTTCAATAATTATTTATAATGAAAAATATAATATAAATTATTTGTCCACTGGGGAATACGAAAAGAAAAATATAAATAATAATTCAGGATTAATTAATTAAATAATTATAATAATAACTATATTAAATAATAAAATAAATAATAATAATAATTCCACCTTATAATTATTATTGGCTCAGGAATTTTTCCTCTGAATTATTACGTCGTCGCGCAGGAATTTTCTTAGCCGGTGTATAGCTATAGCTATAGGTATAGATATATGTAGCTATCGATATACGTAACTATCGATACATCTATACAGCGGACTACCGCAACCGCGCAATTTCCAATATTAAATCGTAAATTAAACAAAATACACTTAATTTATTATCCCCAATTCCTTCTATATATAAAAATGTACCATTCAGGGGTGGTAAAATATAAAATCAGTCGAATTATTCGCGTCGCGAACACCAACAATTCCCGGGGAGGTTACAGGTAACAATGCATTAAAGGGGAATACAAGAGTACTTACTCGATTATCTTCCAAAATCACTCTGCAATCAGTACCGGAACTCAATCACCCGGTGAATTTATATTAAGCAAAAGATATAAATCAGTTGACCACAAACAACAATGAATTTAATTAAGAAAATTCGCGACGTATCAGCAACGTTAAACAGCGTCTGCTCAATTCTACTTTCCGTACCTTTCTGAGTACTTAATGGGCCCGCCACTTGTTGGCCACCCACGTGGCGCAACAATCGCCCTTAATTATTATTATCATTGTTACCTAGCCCCGGGCCTTTAAATCAATTAAATAAATTATAAAAATATTTTTACCCCACCTGAATGATACATAATAAATTTAATATATATATATGGTATTTATTTATATCAGAATAATAATCGTAAAACATATATATAATTAAATAATAATTATTTAACACATGTCACCTGCGTCGATATTGCCGGAGAAAATAATGATTTTCCCCTCCTCTGCGGTCAATTTTTCTCATCTCCTCAATACCTGGACATGAAATTAAATTGAAATAAAATAAAAATAATAATTGGGGCATAATGTGACCACACATTATGTCCCCTGAATAACGCCAAATCATAAATATTCCCTTATAAATAATAAATAATAAATGTAATTATTTTTAAATGATAAATTAAAATATTAGCACCCACGTGCTCTCAGTCATACCGCGCGTGCGCGAGCAAACGCTGTCTCACTGGCGTGGCAACGAAATGCCCGCGTAACCATTCAAATTTAAACTTAAATAATATTTTTAATACTTATTACTAATTAATTATTAATTTATTTGAATGGTTACGTGACAAAGGAGTTGTTTGAATGAGCGCGGCTGGAGTAGTAGTATAGAATCTTATGTGCTATTTTCGAATGAACTCGCTAAGTTAAGATTACGATCTTTTGTCTTTTTATTTAATTTTTCAATTACAGCACTTATACACTATAACTGTTACAATGGTTTGCACTTATAAAAGATATTAAATCATTTAATTTGGTTATCATTAATTTTAATTATTTTTACTTATTTTTAAATGCGTCCTTAGGTAGCCTTATGGCTTTTTATGCGCAAATTATCTCAACCCGAGATCGGACCACAATTACACTTGATTTTTGTGTCACTATTCGATCGAGTCGGAGTGATTTTTATAATAATTGTAAATAACAAAATAATACCGCTACACGATATGAAAATATCGGCGAAGTACCTTTTATTAAGGACGGTTACTTATTGCCTTGTCTAGGACAGATTTTTGCAATAAGATTACGGGCTATCGACGCCGTTTACACGGACCGTAGGACTCGAGATCTGAAAATTTGATCAACAACTAAGGCCCTGAGCCATGGTGCTCAGGCTATTCAAAAACTTTAATCGATGTTTGATGGGAGTAATTAAATTGTTGTCATTGGTGGAAAATGACGACAAGTTTTTATTTATTCGTCAATCAGTATTGCAAAAATCGTCGCGCTACTTTTATACGCATAACTGATGGTAATACTGACGCTGCGTTTTTGCGTGCTTTTGTAAAGAGGAGTTTCGTAAATTTATTTATGAAATAAAATAAAAAAAATTTATTAAACATAACAACAGTAATAAGAATTTCTTCAAACGGAAAAATGTATAAATTGTCGCTTATACCGTAATTTTTACAATATATTTAAAAAAAAAGGCCATTCGGCAGCCGAAATGGAAGTAAATTTCTCATTATTTGATTTTTTTCACCTTTCAAATAAACGATATTGACAAAATAAATTTTTTTGACATTTTTTTGAAAATTCTCAAGATAATATAATAAAAAAAATCAAAAAATTTTGAGTATGATGTCAAAAACTGATGCTACCTAAATGAGCTTCAGAAGAATTTTTGATGATAATGCACTATATGTTTTGATTTGACGTTATTTAAAGATACCTATGCATATATTAAAACTATCGGACCAATGGTATTTCGGATCCTATTCGAAGAATTACGATTGATTATGGTTTTATTCCCCGAAAATTCTACCATAAGGACGAAGGCAATAATTTGCATTCAATAAAATCCACTAATAAAATAATCTAAGATTAAAATTTGATTGTGATATATAAAAGTGTGATACTTGAAATTAGTACTAATGTTTGAAATAAAAAGCCTATTAGAATATCAAACAACGAGCAGATATAGAGAAATTTATCATCATAACTAATGTTAATCTTGTTATTGATTAATCATATCATTTATACACTGTCGATAAAACAAAATTAAAGATACCCACTAAATTGAGATGTATGGATTTTATAAGTGTCACACTGCAATAATATAAATTTAAATAGCTCCACGAATTTAATAAAAAGCAGGAGAACTAATGCAATAGCAAAATTTCACTAAATGAATGGTGAAATATGTAATTTCATTGGTCTAAGCACATATATAGGCACGAAAATTGAAGTTTATTTGAAGAGCTTTCAGATGAATTTGATGGAAAGTTGACAAGTTATCACATTCAAAAGATATTAAAGAAAGAATAAGTAAAAATATGAATTTTGGACATTTTGAAAATTTTGAAATGATATAACTTCTAAACTAATCGACCGATTGAGCTTATTTTCAAACTTGAACAAGGCAGTCACCCACAAAATACGTATACTAAGTTTCAAAGCGATCGGTTTAAAATTTAAGGTTAAAGCGAAGTGAAAACCTGCATAAAATTAGTTTTTATAATATTTTGTAAATGTTCAAAATCATTCATGTATTAGAAAAAAAGGTCAAATCAATGAGCTGTACAGTCAAAATTGTAGGCAGTCGAACAAGCTTTCACATAGAACAAACAAAAATAAGCTATCTCTTTCCGTTTGAAAGTGACATCCAGTTGAATAAGTTAACAAATTTTTTTTTGAAATTTTACAAAATTTCAATTAACCATAACTTCTAAATTTATAAGCCGAATTGGCTCATCTTCGAACTCATCCAAGGTAATCGTCCATAGAATAAGTATACTTAGTTTCATTAAGATCGGTGTAGAATTGCGGACGCTATCGTTGGAGAACGGCGCGTTATATTGTATATATATATATATATATATATATACATATATATTAGGGTGACCCAAAAAAACCGACTATTTTTTTTTCGAGTCTCTTATGAAAATTTGGTGGCTTACAATGTTTTAAGAAGCCTCTCCAAAAATCAGCTCGATAAAAAATTTTCAAGAGGTCGCTCACGAATTTTGAAAATATCAAAAATGATCGAAATTCGGATTTTCAGGTAGATTTTTTTAAAAATCTAACTATTGTATTTGTCCTCATGGTCGATTTTTCAAGGGATCTCGTCAGGAACTATTATAATTAGTTGAGTAGAGTTCAAAAATACCCTTCGTTAAAAAATTTATATATATATATATATATATATATATATATATATATATATATATATATATATACATATACATATATACATATATATATATATACATATATATATATATATATATATATATATATATATATATATACACATATATATACACTTATATTTATATATATATATATATATATATATATACACATATATATATATATATTAAGGTGGTCGTTAAAAATTAAATTTTCTCAGGCGCCCCATAAAAAGCTTTTTTTTAGTGAAAAAATACGGGGGGAATTTGGTTTTTTCGTTTTAAGTAAAAAGAACACGTGCCTCAGGACGATCAAAGTTCATTTTTCGATACAATCGCGGTTTTTTTAAAATATCTCATGAAATATGCAGATTAAAGGAAAAAGTCATAATAACAATTTTGGAGGAAATTAAATTTTTGACAAAAAAGGTCTTGTTCATTTTTTTTATAAAATGTGTATTTATGAAGATATTTTTAAAAAACTTTTCTAGATCTTATCAATTGGGCATTTTAAGGATAACGAATGTTAAAAATAACGTTTTTTCTTAAATATAGACAACTTCGTAACTCGTAACATATCAATGCTTGTTATAATTTCTATATACTTAGAAAAATGTTATTTTCAAAATTTGTAATCCTTAAAACGCTCAATTCATCAGATGTAAAAAAAGTTTTTTTAAAATATCTTCATAAATACACGTTTTATTAAAAAAATTAACATGACCTTTTTTGTCAAGAATTCAATTTCCTACAAAATTGTTGTTATGACTTTTTCCTTTATTCTGCATATTTCATGAGATATTTTAAAAAAACCGCGATTGTATCGAAAAATGAACTTCGATCGTCCTGAGGCACGTGTTCTTTTTACTTAAACCGAAAAAACCAAATTCCCTCCGTATTTTTTCACTTAAGAGAAGCTTTTTATGGGGCGCCTGAGAAAATTTAATTTTTAACGACCACCCTAATATATATATTTATGTAATATAATGGACTATTAAGGACAAGATTGCGTCTACAATTCTTATCCAATCTTAATGAAATTTTCTACACTTATTTTATATGTAATTACTACGGTTAAGTTCGAAGATGGGCTAAATCGGTCGCTTAGTTTAGAAGTTATGGCTGTTTGGAATTTTAACGATTTTTCGAAAAAATCAGTTTTTAATCACTATTAAAGTCCATATAACTTTCAAACTAAAATTCATAGAGATTTCCTGTGATAAGTATTTTCAAGCTTGACTAATGTTTTAATTTATGACCTTAAACTTTATGTTTTGACCAGTTCTCCGAATCATTTGATAGCCTTGAAAATTTTAATGGAATCAAAAAATGTTAAAAATATGTTTTTCATTCCACATAACTTATGTATTTCCCATAATGATACAATTTTGTCAGTTGTTTTTTATTGTGAACAAAATAACCTGTAAATTTCACAGCTATTTTATATTTTAATAGTATTTCTTTTAATATTTTTGATGTTTTAATCGTACCTGTAGTCGTATAATTATATCTGATCTTGCCATCGTAATAGCAATTACAATTATGACTTCCATACTAATTAAATTTTCTATACTTTGTTTACGTGGAGGTTAGTTTGATACGTTCCCTATCTAACGTTTTGTTAAATCAACTATCTGAAGTTCTCTATCGAAAATAGTCGTTGTCTTTTTTCACCCTCACTCTAAGAAAACGAGCCTAGTTTCATATCATGACTAAACACTAACATGTATCACAAGATATGTATGTATGTAACTTTTTATTGTAACGTTGGGGTTACGTTATCTTGCACTTAGTGATGGAAGGGTGCAGTTTCGTGAGTCAAAGTTTGCCCCGCTAGCTCTTATGAAATTCTGACTTATTGATTTTACTTTTATAATGCCTCAGCAATAAATTAATTTACCCGAACTGGCCTTACAATTTTAAACTAATACCAGTACTTAGCCTAAGGTTCAGTTCGGCGATGGATGGTGTCCTCGATGTCCTTGGACTGGCAATTGGTTGATCCTCGGAAATCGTCTCTTTGGATCGTGATACTCGTACCCAATATCGTAGCTAAGAAGACCCTGAATTGTCTAATGTGGACTTGGGAAAACACAGGTGAATTCACTCTAACACTGGTTTCAGTTAATAAAATAATTATTTATTTAACTAATAATAAACTATTTGCCACTTCGCACACACACTGGTCTATCAGTATCAGTTACTGTACTTAACGGTACAGAGCTTCCTACTAATTTATTCAAATAATCGTCTTTGGTATAACAACAAATATGAGTTATTATTTATTACAAACAGATATGATGTAATAAATACTGGATAATTTATTTAACTAATTATCACTGACACTAGACAAGTTACCAACAAATATGAGTTAAGAATAAACTAATAATTAGCAATGGCTATAAGCAAACATGCCAATTGCTAAGCGACAATTAGCAGTAAGTTAGTACTTGACTGTCTACCCAAAGCTAACGACGAAAAAGCTCCGGTAACGCGTTAAAGCGCTCTTTTATCGACAAAACTGCCGCACTAGATCATGTGACAGTTCTGTCCCGATGATAACCGGAGGCGTACGATGGCCAACATCGTAATACCACCCCCCTAACTTTAACCTGGGTAGTGTCAATGATAAAGTGACAATTACTGGTTAAAGTTGATAGCAATGTTCTTACGCCGACAGTAACGTTTCATTCATTCGATACAATATTGTTCACTCACACTGTGGCAAGAGATACTGGCTTCACAATAACTCTAGCGAGTATCTCTTTGATATATCAAAATATAATTATGTTTGAGTAATAAATAGTTATAAAATTTTAAGCAGAAATATAATAATTATTATAAATTCTATAATCATTACACGTATTGTCACGTTGCCTCAGTTCTGGACTCATCATTGTCCTTTTTCTATTCACTACCTTTCAGGTACTTTAAAAATAGAAATCAAAATAAAAAATAAAAACTAAAGATACTGAATGCAACATTATTGTGGTAATACTGGTGTTCTCTTTGGAACAAAAAATAAATAAAAATTGAAATGGCATGTTTACATGCGCTGATTAGTCTGAGCAATAGTTTCTTTGAGTAATTACTCTGGTCATAAATAAATAAATATTTTGGATGTACCGTGCGTTTGACAAAAAATAAAAATAATAATAAAAAAACTAGAAACCGGTTTATAATAATGAGCACTATTGTCTTTATGTAATACTGGTTTCTTGAGCAAATCTTGATCACGCTGTCAAATAACTATCACACGTACATCTTGTCACTTCGAATTTTTTATGGTGGCAAAATCTGGTACGCTCCTCGTGCTGCTTGTATCATCTTGACTCGGTTTCTGCATGTTTGGCACGAGTGATTTATGAATGGATGTTGAGTAGAGCAATGGCGACAATATCCTTTCATTTCTCTGTAGCCGTCGGTGTTCCAGTGCTGGTATGGACACGTGTTATTAGTGTGTCCAAGACTCCGACAGTTGGTGCAGTAACAGTCGCCTCTAAGTTCATTTTGGCACTTGTCGTGGCTGTGCCCCTTCTCTTTACATTTCAGACATCCTGGTTCTGGGACGGGAGCCACTCTAGTTTCGATGGTCTGAGTGGCAATGGTCCCGGTGGACTTTGGTGCCATCGATTCAGCAATTTCCTTCACTGTCTCTCGCCATTCAGCTTGCGAAAGCATGTTGCACAGGTTGGAATCAACAAATTTGAGATCTCTCCCAATCATCATTTAGCACTTAACCTTTATTGATGGGATTGGGATATCTGGTACCTGTACTGGTGTTCGTACTGGTTCCTCAGGTGTTGTCAACACTGAGTCCTTCTCGTAGTACACTAGTACATTGGATGAACGTCGATGAAAGCCCGATGCTGGTGTGGCAAACACTTGATTAGCCCAGTAGGAATTCCGATCACCAATTTTCCCATGAAATCAACAAGTCCTTAGTAGTTGTTGATCTGCTTTCTGTTCCTTTGACATTTCTTTTCTGCTGTACAGAAATTGTCCAAGTTCTGCCATGCTGTGAAAGAACTGTTATTGGACTGTGCAATGTGCTAGTATTAGCTTATTTACAAATTACAATTTTCATTTTATAAAAACCCAATCGATTCATTGTTCGACTTTGGTTAACTTTCGGTTTAATCTGCGTGGTATTTTCAGATCATTAATACTAAATCTACCAACAATATATCTTTGTCACAGACATTTACTAAACTATTTGAATAAAAACTTTGTACATATAATGGACCTTTACGAGGAGGCGCAAGCTTACCTGCGAATCCATCAATCTTTTTACTCAATTGTTTATTTTTAATAAATACCTAGGCACCGATAACGATATTAATGTTAGGGTCTGGTGCTTGCTCATCTTGTCTGTTTTGAGCCTTGATCATAAACGACTCGATGTAGTGTCTCAGCTCATCGATTAAAGATAATATCGTAGTTCTGTGGTCCGGTTTGTTTAATTCTGTCAGAACTTTTCCCCCGCGGTGAAGGTCTAAATACCGAGGATCACGGCCGTGTTCAGGTAAGCTGGGCTTACTGTCAGCGAGCTGTGAACAGAAGTATTATAAGCATAAACAAGTTCTGGGAGATTCTGGTCCCATCTGGAATGTTTATCTGCGTGATACTTGCTTTTTTAATGCTACGTATAGTTTTCGAGATTTTAATTTATTAAAAAACAAGAAAATTTAATTCAAAACTGTAAAATACATTTAATTACACATTTTATTTCACAGGTTAGAAGCTTCTCTTTTTAGATTTTCTCCGATGGATGTCTTCAGGACATTCCCGTGTAATACTCCAACAGTAGGGCGATTCCGTACTCGCGGGTGCAACATTTAGACGAACTCAAGGCTTCTTACTAAGAAAATAAAAACTATTTTTAAAGAAATGACTGGTTGCAGGATTACATTGTAATCTGTTTTACAAAAATTAATATAAAAAACATTTAATAAAATGTATAAATAGACACAAGGAAGGTTCGAAGTGCTATCACGGGTGCAACGAAATCAGCCCACCATTAAAGGTCATGAAGCTCGAATTTAAAAAGTCTGTTAATTATGGAATATTTATTAAACTATTTTTACATTCTTCAAAAAAATACAAAACAAACTAGTTATTAACTTAAATAAAATTATTAAAAGAAATAAATATTATAAATTATTCACTTTTTATCCAGTCACGGGTGCAACGTAAAATTATTGCGGGTGCAACACGTCTCACTGTAGTGAATATAAACATTTCCATGTAACTTTAAATTAAAGATATGAGATCATAGATGCTGTATCACTAATTAGCACTTTCCTATGTAACTTAAATAAATTATTTGTTTGGAATAGTCGGCGATTTATCAGCCTTAAGGTTCATTTTCCGAATCGCTGTAAATATCAGAAACGCATAACTTTTGCGGAACTTTTTTTGTAACTTTTCTACGTTTTTTTTTTTAGTAGCAGTTGTCAAAACTAATTTGCTTTTCAAATTAGACTTCGATGTTCGTGCAACACAAATGCTTTTACCCTCTTCAAATTGAATAAAGTGTTTGGATTAAATAGCTGGTTATTTTTTTTAGTCCTTTCCACCTATCATCTAACATGGTTTTTCCTCCTTCAATTTGTTTTTGGGATACAAATATAAAAGAAATTTTTGGAGAAAGGCGACGAGCCAGATCATGAAATTCTTCAGCGTTGTTAACAATTGCTTTCCGAGCTTTAACAGCAGTCCACACTGATCTTTTCACACTTCCTCCGAGTCCATCGACGGCACCTTTGCCATGTGAAGCAGCAAAAAAATTCCATTCAAGGTGAGTAAATCCGTGTTCTGCTTTAAGAGTATTCATACTCTCAATTACATATCGGTTCTTGAACTGAGCGGCACAATTGTCGCTGAAGATGCGTGTATATTTTATATTATTATTAATTGACTGAATGTAGTGAAAAATTTTCTGCAGGAAAACATGAACTGTATATTTACGGTGGCTTAGTTCATCGCTTACTATGACCACTGAGTGAAGTTTGTCAGTTGTCCAAATACAACACGTAAAAAGCGTCACATGCCCATGACACCAACGAGCTGATTGTATTTCGTCTTGACTAACTAATCCATAGTTTTCAGCAAAGTCAATTTGTACAATGGCTTCCTCGCTGGTCAAGTTTTCTTTTGCACTTTGAAAGTACTCGGACTGGACATTCTTAACTAAAAAATGCAGCTTAAATTTCGTAGTGTTCTCACGTAGTTCATTCAACGCTTCCCTAAACGGTTTATTCACTACGATCTGTTTTGGTCTCTGATTCTCCAAAATCCAGGTCTTCCATTCAACATTTGGATTAGAATCTAGGGTAGTATTCCAAATATTGGAATTTTTGCATACATCGCAATTATTTGACATACAATTTTCATTATCGATATTACACGATACCTGATTTAGTAGCTCTCGGTGTGTTTTGGGAAAATCTGTCACATGTTTTGAAATAGCAGTAAGAAGATTAATATAATTTGAGTGTATTGTACATACACAAACATTATGAGGAGTTTCGTTGACTGGCAAAACGTAAGCAGGTCTTTCATTATAAAAAATAGTCTTGCCAATTGATATTTCGGGGAAACTTATTTGAAATAGCTCGAAAGCTTCACGAACGCTCATAATCATCGTTCTCTTCTGAATTCTTAATTTTTCTCCCGTACTCGTTTTTATTGATTTAGCATCTTTTATTCCAGGCATTTGTCTGCTAATATCATCCCTTTCATAAAAGTTACGAATTTTTTCTTTGACTTCATCTATCGATTTAGAAGGCATCGTTTTAGGAGGATCAATGACAGCAACTTGAAATTCCGCAGCAATTTTTTTGACAACTTCAACTGCTTTAGTAGGGCTAGCGGGTAAATTACGCTTCACTTTTGCTACTGCTTTTCCCAACGTACGCGAATTCTTATAAGAAACACTTGTTCTTCCAATTTTTGCTTCTTTACGACGTTCTCTTGTCGCCCACATTCTTTCTTTTGAACGCATTCTAGCCAGCATTTTTAACCCTTCATTTTCTTCCATATTTTTTTTCATAATTTCTCTACGTTTCAAATCACGAGCCCTTTCTCGACAGAGATGGTTTGCAAGAAGTTTGGGATTTTCTTTTAGTTTTCGCCGATATTTTTGAGAAGCAGTCTCCTTCTGCTGTTGTCCTGCCATTTCATTTGATCTATTTACACAAAAAAACGTAAAAAATTAACAATGAACTCTTATTAAATAGGAATCAGTAATTATAAATAACATATGAAGTTATCAAAAACATGATAAATGAAAAATATATGACAAATAACAATGTAATCGTAAGAGTCATAACTGTTGCACCCGCGATTCTAATATTTTGATCGCGGGTGCAACTCATTTTCGTCAACGTTAATTTCGATTAAAATGACAACATACCTTCTATTGCGACTGAATCAAGCTTTCCTTTTATTTCTTCTTACTTCTACAAAGTTTCAAAAAATTACCAATTTATTTCTTCAAGAAAACCAAACTTTTATTTCTTTTATATCGCGGATGCAACTGACCAACAATGGTTTCTTATTTAATCAATATTGTTAGAAAAATGATAATGAGTATTTAATTTTTTTATAGAAGGCAATAAACAAACATTATGACTTCAATATTCATCAGTGAAATATAACCTGAAACCACCGGTAATAGCGATTTCATGGAAAAATTATCAAGTGTCGATGAATGGTTTGCATCAAGTTTTCAGGCGCCACTATTTCTGAGCGCGCCAAAAAATTCAAACAATAACTTAAGTTCTTGAAAGTTTTTTACTATTAAATTTATATCTTTCTCTTTGTATTGGTATAAAAAAAAGTAACAAATACTGTGATTTAAAAATTTATGTCAAAAATCGTCTCCCGTGGAATCGCCCAGTAATATGCCATCATATGCTCATCCCAGCAACCTTGGTATCTATCTTTCATCACCTTTAAATCTTGATGAAAACGTTCTCATTATAGTGCCGGATAGCTCAACTGGTAGAGCACTCGGCGCGATACCGAATTGGTCTGGGTTCGATTCCCAGTTCGGGCTATCTATATTTTTCTTAATTTATCTATAAATTGTCTTATTGAGAAGGTTTGCATGTTTAGGTTTCCACTATATTTAAATGGTGGCATATCGACGGCATATCAATATTATTAATTTGAAAAACAATTTATTGATTATAATGACATTAATTATGATAAAATACGTTTTTTAGGTTATTATATTGATCGATACAAACCTGAACGTAGCTTCGTAATTTTGACAGCTTCGCACGACACCTTGTGGGCTAACTTACCAAAATATAACCAAGAATTAGCGGCACCAAACAAAAAATTTTTTTTTGTAGACCTGTGTAATTGATGTGAGTGGATCTTGAATTTTTGCGACCATTTTCATATGTCGACGATACCAATTTACCATTCCCAAGAACCGTCTCAGCTGTTTCTTATTTACTGGTTCTGGGTAGTCTCGTATGGCGCTTAGCTTACTGGGATCTGGGTGTAGTTCATTACCCTTGATACTGAATCCCAGATATTTCATTTCTGCAACACAAAAACAACATTTTTCTCTTTTAATTAGCAGTCCTGCCTCTCTGAAGACTTTGAACAAAATCTCGAGGACTCGTTCATTGTTTGAATTATCAGCTCGATATTACGCTGGAATGTTCCTGGTGCAGTTTATAGACCAAAAGGCATTCTTATAAACTCGATTGACCCCATTCCTTCAACAGCAAACGCCGTAAATTTACGATGCTCTGGTTTTATTTGGATCAGGTAATACGCGTTTGTACAGTCAATGACACTTCGGTATGCACCTTCTCTGATGACTTCCAATGACGTGTCGATGCGTCTCATTGGGTAGTTGACAATTTTCATTATTTTATTTAACGGTCGATAATCGATGCACATTCTCCATGTCTTAATGTCGTCTGCGTCTTGCCCTGGTAGTAGTTTCTTCTTCACCATCACTGGCTGGAAGCTCTATTCACTGGTACTTGCTTGTATGATCTTCCGGTCAAGTAACTGCTCGATGATTTTATGCAGTGCTTCTGTTACCTTCTGTGACCTTCTGTATGACTGGACGCGTATTGGTGTATACGCATTTAATTCAATTTCGTACTCGACTCCTTTAAGAGTACCGAGCTCAGCTTTGTCCATCAATATAAATTCCTGGTCTAAGAATTTAGTTAGTTTATCTTGTTCATCTATGTTTAAGTGAATCGATCTGATTTGGTTACCTGGTTGTACTGGTTCACAAACCTTTTGATGATTATCGTGTTTCCACGTCCACGTCATGTTGTCAGCACATAAATGTATGCCGTTATCCATCATGAATCTCATCCCCAGGATGATATCATCAGGCATCTGGTCAAATACTTCAAACCATGCGTGTACCTCGGTTCCTTCAATCTCAAACGTAACGAATATTCTTATGAGACTTTGTATGGCTGAGTAATCTGCTAAAATAAATGAATTCTTAGTAGTATTGAATTTTATCTTTGTTATATTATCCGGTATTTTATTGGCGATATCCTGTGTCATGAAATTTCTGCCTGCACCTGAGTCGAACAATGCTACACATGCTATTTTATTTATTTTTACCAAACATGTAAAATGTTTACTTACACTTAGTTGTAGCTTTTGGTTCACATCAGCTCCTTCAGATACAGTGATCACTTGTTAAATCATCGGATTGGATACTGCGGGTGGCTTTTCCCTTATAGGAGTCGGCACGTAGTAGTCTGCGCCGCAGCACTTAGCTATACAGTTACCCATTACGACACTATTTTGGACTCGGTTATTAATTCTATCTTTATAATTTATATCAGACTCGATTTTATTTAATTCACCATCGTCAATTTGTTCTGACTCGGCCGATGACTGATGGTCGTCTGATATTCCGTCACTTTCCGTTTCAATGTGTTGGCGGGATGGGTGGCCTTCCCCCTCCTGCTCCGAAGCGCAGTGTACTAACGTTGTCGCGAGTACGGGAACCTGCGTATATCGCACTCGCTCAGTTAGTTTTTTCTACAGCTACAATGTTTTGCTGTTGCTCCCACGGTGAAGCATCGCACACAAACATCGACTGTCTTCCTCGCAATCCCTGATTTTATGTCCACCTTTCAGTCCACATTTCAAGCACGTGTAGGTGCCTCCTACAGATCTGCTTGTGCCTTTGGAAGTATTGGACCCGGATCTATTGTTGCGATCACCTGATCTCGATCTTTCCCTGTAGCTGTGCTGGTTCTTTCTGTCGAAGACGACGTTGATTTTTTTATCATCGTCTTTTTTATAATTTATTGATTTATGTTTATTAATAGCAGTTCTCCTGCTTATTTTTTAAACGCGGCATATTGTCATATTTTCGTCTTCTGAATTTGATTCTGTCGATTCATTCACTGAATCTTTTGCTGTTTGCAGCCTACGTACTGGTAATTTCCTGGCGTCTTTTACTCTTCTGATATCCGCTACCCTGCTTTCCGCGATGGATATTGATTCAGCGAATTGTTTGTATGTCGTTGCTTTCGGCATCGAGTTCAATCCTCTCTGAATCTCCACGTTAAGTTTTGGTTTTATTACTTCTAGTTGTTTTGCTGTTGACATTGGATCTTCTAATTCAGCGAATTTACTCCTCATTTGTCTCACAAATTCCTGTGTGTTCTCGTTTTTTTTCTGGAATATGCTGAATATCTCCTGGAGTATTTCCGTGTCTAATGTTGTCTTACATAATGCCACATTAAATGATTTTTTGACATCCTCCCAGTTCGTCCATGTGTTTACATTTTGTTTGAACCATTCTTTTTTATTGGCTATCGCTATTTTTAACAGATCAATTCTCTCTTCAAATTCCATCTCTTGTTCAATGCAGGTCTCAGTGAATGCTTGTAGCCACTGCTTAGGTTATGAATCTGCCGTATATTTTAGATTATTACTTCTTATCAATGTTTCCATAGATTTTATTTTATCGGCTCTTCTTTTCATGTTTTCTTCTCGTGTGTTATACGTAGTATTTACCGTTTGGAATCCCTGGTGACCTTGATATTGGGTTCTCTGTTCTGGTCTGTACGTGTTTTGTATGTCTGGTCTACTGTGCGCTTACATTTGAGGTTGCGTGTACTGCAGTGAATATTTGTTGTAATTATTCATGGGCACGTTTTCATTCTCACGTGATCTCATCTCATGTTGCGTTTTCTGGTATATTTTGATTGGGTTCTGGATTCCCTCCAGATCTTCTGTATTGTCCCAGAGTTGTACATCCTTTACTATATAGTTTATTATGGAATTCTCCCCATATCCCACATCTCCTTTTCTTATTCCCAGTTCTTTTTCCAATTGTTCTACGTGTTTTCGACTGGTAAATTTTGGCATCGACTCAATTATTTCGATGCGAGCCGTCCGGTTTTTTTCTGTTCTTACTCTGTTTTTTGTCCAGTTGACGATATCAGCCATCATTTTGCACCATATTGCGTTGTCAATTTGTAATTCTTCTGTTTGTCTTACGTTCGACATGAATACGTCTCTTTTGAGTTTGTCTAAATCCCATATTTTCTCTTCCTTTGTTAATGTTGTTACATTCAAGGGCTGCGACTCAATTTTTGGGGGCGCGTGTATTATTATTATTATCATTATTATTATGTTGAGGGGCAAGGTTCATAGTGCTAGTATGTTCCAGAAGTTACCAGAATGTATTAGCTATACTAATGATCATTGCCAATCTATGTATAGTGGTTAGTTCTTACCAGTACACCATCCTAAACGGACGTGTATCTTGTATCCATATATATTGTAATATACCTGTAATATACTTAACGTAATAACCACGAATACTAATATCTTATTTGTTAATAACCTGCCCGTCCTTATCATCAGGTTATGGGCCCAGATAACGCGGGTATCCATTATAAAGATCAAAGCGGTTATTAATTAAATAAAGTAATTAATTAGAAGCATGAGAAAAACGCGCGGGAAGCATCGAGAAGTTTCGATAGCGTGCAGTGGCGTGGAGTTCGTCATTGTGAGACACTAGGCGTAAGAGCTCGAACAATTTCGGCGGGAAAACCGTTGTGTGCTGTGACTAGCGTAAAAGTTGGTAGTGTCGATTTGCGGTTGTTACGTGATCAGTAAAAAATGGTTTTTTCAATTAAAATAGATCCCCTTACCAGAGAGAATTACCGGTCGAGGAAAACACAGATGAAGGGTATTCTAATGAGTCATGAAACGTGGGAATATGTTGTTGGTGAAAAAACCAAACCCAGGAACAGAAGATATCGCAGCGTGGGTCAAAAAGGACAGAAAGGCGATGGCAGATCTTTTGATAGCATTGGGGTCAGACGAGGCAGCAGCGTACGATGACTTGGAGATGTCGAAGGAAATCTGGGATAAAATCAAGGCGACGTACGAATTTGGGAGACCGGCGCGAAAAGCGTACCTTCTGAAAAAGCTGACTTTGTCAAAGATGACAGAGGGAGATGATGTGAGGAAACACATCACCGAGTTCACAGAGACAGTGAAAAGACTGCGAGAGGTCAAGCTGGAGATAGCCAATGAGATGTTGGTGATCTTGTTGTTAAACAGCTTACCAGAAAGTTACACAGTATTCAAGACATCGATAGAAACACAGAAGGAGTTACCATCACTGGACGAACTCAGGGCCAAAATTCTGGAATACCAGGAGGGACATGCAGAACAACATGTCGAGCCAGCACAAGGAGCAATGTATTCGAGGCAAAATCAGATGAGACAACGTGGTCAAAATGGCGGAAAGCCAAAGGCGTCGGGTTCTCGGGACGAGAATTTTCGGCGGGAAGTCGAATGTTTCAAGTGTCATAAGAGAGGGCACATCGCAAAGAACTGCCCAGAAAGAAACAGATGAGAATACAGTTGTGCGAGAAATGTAAATGAGTCATCGTTAAGTACCAGTGAACAAGCTATGTACAGTAGTAGTGGTAACGCGTGTTGGTGTATAGACAGTGGTGCGACCAGTCATTTGTGTAACAGTAGAAATAACTTTAGTGAGTTTAAGCCTAAACATGCAGAGTTGAGCCTGGCAACTGATAAAAACACTAAAATATTGGGAACGGGAAACGTTTCGGTGAAAGTATCGACGGGTAAAAGACAAGTGGACATCGGGTTTAAGAACGTATCATACGTACCAGATTTGAGAACAAATCTATTCTCGGTGGCACGGGCCACAGATTTCGGACATACAGTGACCTTCAGGAAAACTGAAGCGGTAGTGGTAAATAGTAATAACGATGTGATTATGCGCGCGCAGGGACGCGGGAATTTGTACTTTATCAAAGACATCAAAGAGAGTGTTAACAGTGCCGTAACTAGTGAAAAACTAGGGATAGATAAGTGGCATGAAAAGTTGGGACATGTAAATGAGCGAGACCTGAAGCTCATGACCAAAAATAAATTGATGTATGGCTTGGAAATAAGCAATAATGAAAAGTTATCAGAGTGCGAGGTGTGTATACAAGAAAAACAGACCAGATTACCTTTTCCCAAGACCAGTGAACAAAAAACTCAGAAGTTATTAGAAATAGTGCATTCAGATGTATGCGGACCAATGCGACACACATCTAACTCAGGGAAAAGATATTTCGTCACCTTCATTGATGACAAGTCAAGACAAAACAATAAAAAAAAAAATAATAAAAAAAACTACGTTAATGTTTGATTAAAATTTTTTGATATTTATAAAACAATAATAATTTGTAACTTGAATTGTATTTCAATTTCAAAAATATATTAAATAAAAAAAAAATAATGAAAAATATTTCTTACTAATTAAGATTTCTTTCACACCCTATTCCCGTCATTAATTTATTTTACTTTAAGTTAACTATAAATATTCTGAGTAGGATCAGTAGAAGATAGCAATTTGAAATAACGATAAAAATTATTTATATTTTTTTCATTTTTTTATTACAAAATCTTAAGCTAAAAAATACATGTTTTATCGTCTACAGCTTTGATTATAAATTAACCCTCTTCCAGATAAATTTGTAAATGGTTTACTTAATTTATTTTTATTTCGCTTATTTCTATATTTAACAATTTTATTAAACATTCTTAATAAAAGTCGATCGTTCTGTTTTGTGACTTTATTAAACAGTTTACAAAATGATGATAGGGAGTTGTTATTAGAAAGCCAATGAAGTACAGCAATACAATATTGACCACAAAAATTAGAAGCCATATCTTGTAGTTGATGTTTATTTCATCTGTAGCTCCTGCAGTTTCTTCCAAGGCGTTGAGTAAATCGAGGGTCACTGGGTGGTCGTCCGAAGCTGTCGAAGTAGATTCCGTATCCATTCTTGTTGACAAAGAATGCAACCCAATGTACTCCTGGTTTTGTGTGGTCATCGGTGTTTGCAATGATTCCACAGGGACGGGGCCATATCATGGGATTTTCTCGGCTAGATAGACTCCTCCAGTGCAGGCATCGGTGTTTGGTAACAGTTTTAATAACTGGCGAGTATCTATAAAACTAACCGTACAGTGTGGTATCTTACTGAATACTAAATTTTATTCACTACTTCTCTATCTCATATACTTTTTATTAATCAGTTATAATCTACAATAACTTGTCTTGAAGAATCTATTTGTAAAATATTATCAAATTCCGAGTATACTACGCAGTTCATATTAACTTCAAGAGCACTAGCAAAACGTGCTAGATTAGCTGATAGCTCAGGTGTTAAATCAAAAGCATAATGAGTGTATCCGTGAGTATACTCGATACGTGAGATACAGTTCCTCGTATTTCCAAAATGGATACCTGTCCCACTAAATAATGTATTAAATGCTTCCACCTCTAAGTAATTGTTCCCGTAACTTAGCTGTAACGCTCGACCCAATAGTTGTTTCCCGTCAATGTATAAGGAAAGATAGTTTAACGAAAATGTTTGGAAATTAAATGGGTTATGAATTTTTGAGCCATTATATGCTCGATTATCCACAAAACCAATTATTATTCTTTGAGGTAACTGACCCACTACAACATCATCAATGGTGTTGCCGAGTATACCCTGAGATAAAACAAATGATTTTACTTCAACTTTAGTTAGCGGATACTTTGCTGTTGTTTGACCCAAAGTCCTCGCATGAGCGATCAAAATACTTGGACTGATTTTTACTCTTCTGACAACTAACATTGCTTCTGAAATCTTGACAATGTAGTTATTTGCACTTTCATCCATAAGACAAAATGCGTTTTTTGAGCGGATTAATCGAATTCTCATTTCGACTCCGTTAAGTAAAAATTTATCTTGATTAAAAAAATCACAATGTAAATGTCCCATCAATTCAAACTCTTTTCCTTTAGACGAATAAGCGATACGTTCATCTAGAGCAGTATTTTTCTGTGCTACTACAGCATCCATGTGATCCCGGGTATCCATAGACCATAAAGACATTTTTAGATGACTTTTCTTTGCGTCAACTCCATAATTTAAAAGTGTTTCCATGTAAGCCCTATAAGCGTAGGCATTATTGGGCGGGGAAATCATTTTTTGATTGAAAAACACATCTACTTGATTAAACATTGAATGTAAAAAATTATTTACTGGGCCCACAAAATCTTTTTCATCTACTTTGCCATTTGGTTGTACAATTTTTGCTTTAATTTTTATCATAGTATGTGATAAATCAATGTATTCTTCGCCATGTCCAGGTACAACAAATTTTATCGGTGCGTCGTCCGACAAAGATGACATAGGATTGTAATACGTCCATTGTGATTGTTCAATACTTGTTTGTGTAGGAGGTAGTGTGAATAAATCTAGTTCTGACTTCGGGCACTCAGCCGAATGTGAATGTAAAAACGACATTTTTAATTAAATATATCGTACACGTCACGTTTCTTTCGAGAATTTTTCACTTTACGCGTTTTTTTAGTCAATTTTTGTTTCTTATTGATTTTACTTTTTCTTTTTACTGTTGTTTTTTTCTTAGTGTTCCGCTTCTTCACCCTACCACTTCTGGTAGCTTTAGGAGTAATTTTGCGTATGTGCTTTCTTTTATATCCAGAGCTCCTCATGATCTCATCCAATTTTTCTGATGCCTTTCTTTTAAGACGTAATCCTGATTCTGTAAGCCTATGCTCCAACGACTGTTTTAAAGGAATTTGTCCTGCTGTGAAATCACTCAACACATTAGCACCGGCATGAAGTGCCTCTTTTCCTATAGCACATGCTGCTTTACCAAGAAACGGGACTACTCTGCGAAAGAGCCCTCCGAGAAAGGCCCCTATTCCATGTCCATGCTGATAAGACCCAACATAAACTTTACCAAATCTATTATATTTTTCAATGTGACCTCCTTCCGCCTGATTATTGTAATACTCGATATAATGAGACATTTTTAATCAACTCTCTTAAAGTGCAGTGTAACGTTCAATGGTCCGTAGTCAAATGGTACAGGATCGCCGTCATTATCTCTTATATCTATTTCAATCGTTCTAAATGAATTTGATAAAACAGGAATATAATTAGGAGAACCATAAGTGTTAGTAATCATCATACCGTAGGAATATGAACTTGAATCTATAGGTATTATACGTAACAATGCAGAGTTCACATCCCCAGTTACGTAGGGGGAGCATATATCTGAATATATAAAGAGACTGCTGGGTAAACCGCGTATTAAACTCAGAGATACTTATACTTGTGAATTCATAACTCCTTCCCTTTCTATTACCAATTATAAATTTTTGCTGTTTATTTTTATCAGTATAGCGTTCAAAGCCTAAAATATCTAATAAAGTATTTGACAGTTCAAGGCGATGACTAGTGTCGTTACAAAAAGGAGGTTCACAAATTCGTTTTATTCTAGTATATCCTGCATCATTTATTTCAAAATGAAAATGCTTCATCGTCGGAAGAAAATAAGTCAAATTATGTGTTAATCGGTGTGGATCATTATAAAGTCCAGGCGGAAAATAAAAATCATCACATATATCTTCTGATCCTTTAGCTCTTATTAAACATATTTTACTTTCTTGTTTCGACTGTATATGAAGAAAACTTGCCGGAAACTGTATCTCTTTCAAACCAACTACCCATTGACCTTCTAATTTAATATGCTCAGGTAGCATTGTTGTATAATTGGTCACTGTGTTGTTGGGGTAGTAGTTCATACTACTGTCACTAGGTAAAACCATATGAAACTCTATTTTATTCATTCTGATATTGTCGATACGAGAACCCAAGAATTAAACTTATCTGGGTATCCCTGCCACTTAACTAAGTGCTGTTTATTTTTTCCTTTCCTTTTTGTCTTAATTATACTTTCAATTATGAAC
The DNA here is from genome assembly GCF_029852145.1 of Microplitis mediator. Lineage (NCBI taxonomy): Eukaryota > Metazoa > Arthropoda > Insecta > Hymenoptera > Braconidae > Microplitis > Microplitis mediator. Next base: position 19,770,638 of record NC_079976.1, read on the forward strand.
TCATCCTTTTCCAAATCTTTCTTCACTAGGGTTATGTCTTGCTCGTAGAAGAACCCATCAATCTCCTCACCATTTAAATCTTTTAATTCATAAACAGGAATATTTTGTCGAAGCTTGGCTTTTACTATTTGAAAAACTTCTTTTGTCCAACCAGCCTCATAACCTTTCTCAAACGTCGACTTGTACTCACTGATACGAACATAGTCATTTACCTTATATTTAAATGTTTTTTTACGGGCTATCGCTTCAGGAAAACGGTGTCTAAGGTTACGTGATGCTTCCATAGCATTATTAATATTGACTGAAGCGGGTTTCATTTTTATTGAGCTATGTTTTGAGTGATTATAAGCATTAACCATTTGCTGTAATACATCTAAATATCGATAACTTTTTTTGTGAGTAAAATAACGCCACATTCTTTCTTTCAGTGTACGATTAAATCTTTCTACAATCGTTGCTTTTACATCAGGATTACGTGCAGTCCTAAAGTGTATATCTCTCGATTTTAAATACTCTTGTACACTACCGGCTACAAATTCTTTTCCTTTATCTGTTTGTAAAGTTACAGGTATACGCCCATTACTACGGTCAAAAATATTTTTAAATCCTTGAAGTACGTTACGTGCCGACTTATCTACTAAGGGTTCTACCCATGCATGAAAGAAATAATAAGTCACTAATTTGGTGTATTGTCCATATTTAATAAAAATAAATCACAGATAATAGTATAGAGTACAAGAGTCGATCACGAGTTTATATCAAAGCACTTATTAGACATAATTCGATTGCGTTTAGTTTTCGTTGAGCTCAATATAAATTACATGGCACCGTACACATGAATATTATATTATATACACATATATATATAGAGCGCAGTGATGTGAAGATTGAGTTTATCGAGTTTATGGATTACGAGTTTTCTCTATAATTTTACACGGTACCATACACGTGAATTAATATGTTATATAGAGCGCAGTAAGGAATAAATTATAGACAATTAATGATTTACAAGTATCACAAATATTTCGAGTATGAATTTAAGTCCCAAATAATTTTAACACGCGACATGTTAGTCTAGTCGACAAGTTGAAAATGGTCCAAAATAGAGATACTGCTCTTAAAATTAGGTGCAATAGCTCATTGGATCCGGAATGACACCTAGAAAAATGTCCTAGAAGTGTGTATTAGCACGTAAAAAATTGCAAAAGTTATAAACAATTAAAGACGAAAAAAAGAAGGCATTCCGTTTTTTGCCAATATTTCATAGACTATTAATATTTAAGAATTCTTACAAAAAGATTCTTAAAGAGGAGGAAATTTCCAATAAAAAACTCCGACTCCCCGGATTTCTATCTCCATTATTTATAATTTTAATTTAACGCTGAAAATGGGTCTCCGCGCGACATTTTTAGGTTGCGCGCGCGGCGTCAAAAGCGAGTAGGACACATTAATTAATTTATTTGAGGTATTAAATATTTTTTTTTAAATTTGAAAACATTATGGTGTATTCTGAACGCTTTAAATAATTTATTCCCGTTGGAAATTTGACTCAAAGTTAATTTTTCAACAAATTGAACGATTGTTAACTAACGAAATTTTCTCGAACTTACGTCTTCATTATAAATGAAAAAAAATGTTTAAATAATTGTCGTATAAATTTTTCGCTTCGTGGAGCCTTTCTTACATACATACTCAACAAGATCACGCCATAAAAGTTTAAAAAATATTCATACTTTGTTTATAATAATTTTTCTACTTGAACAAAAACTAAAAAATCCAAGTAATGATGTTAAAAAAATTTTTTTTTTTCTTAATCATCATATTATCGTTTTTTTATTGATACAAGATATCAATTGCATTGCAAAAAAAATTTTTTCCACTATTTGTTGATAAATTTTTTATAAACAAATTGATTAATTCAATATTTTTTCAAAATTTTTTTTCACTAATTTATTACACAGCGAATATAATGATTTTTAAAAAAAAAATTTTTCCTTAATAACAATTTTTATTTGTTTATAATCGTTTTTTTCATATTTCTATTATTTAAATAATTAGTTAAGTAATTATTTTGCATCTAAAAATCATAATTGACAGTCCTCTATAAAGTAACAAAAAAAATTTGTTTTTTATCAACAATTCCATTGTTTATTAACTTACCAATTTGTTATAAACAAATTTTTAACTTTGTCATATTTTTTTTCTGAAACTTCTAAAAATAACAAAAACAACTACATATAACAAAGTATAGAAAAAAATTTTTTTCAATTTTTTATTGTACTTTTAAAAAACACGTGCTACAAAAGTTGCAGCGGCTGCTTCATTTATCTACTAAAAAACTAATATAACGTTTAAACTATTAGGGATACGAAAATAAACATTCAGGACAATTTTATAAAGGATTAAACGATCTTTCAAATGAGCTATTAAAAAATTTTTTAGTCATTGCCAATCTATTGTTATGCGCATTTGTTTATAAAAACAAATATATTTTTCGATGTTTGTTGAAATCTCGTGGTTTCTAACTAGTAAGAGAACCGTAAAACAGAAAAAACGGCATTTAACTTTTTAAAAAATGCATAACAATAGATTGGCAATGACTAAAAAATTTTTTAATAGCTCATTTGAAAGATCGTTTAATCCTTTATAAAATTGTCCTGAATGTTTATTTTCGTATCCCTAATAGTTTAAACGTTATATTAGTTTTTTAGTAGATAAATGAAGCAGCCGCTGCAACTTTTGTAGCACGTGTTTTTTAAAAGTACAATAAAAAATTGAAAAAATTTTTTTTCTATACTTTGTTATATGTGGTTGTTTTTGTTATTTTTAGAAGTTTCAGAAAAAAAATATAACAAAGTTAAAAATTTGTTTATAACAAATCGGTAAGTTAATAAACAATGGAATTGTTGATAAAAAACAAATTTTTTTTGTTACTTTATAGAGGACTGTCAATTATGATTTTTAGATACAAAATAATTACTTAACTAATTATTTAAATAATAGAAATATGATAAAAACGATTATAAACAAATAAAAATTGTTATTAAGGAAAAATTTTTTTTTTTAAAATCATTATATTTGCTGTGTAATAAATTAGTGAAAAAAAATTTTGAAAAAATATTGAATTAATCAATTTGTTTATAAAAAATTTATCAACAAATAGTGGAAAAAATTTTTTTTGCAATGCAATTGATATCTTGTATCAATAAAAAAACGATAATATGATGATTAAGAAAAAAAAAAATTTTTTTAACATCATTACTTGGATTTTTTAGTTTTTGTTCAAGTAGAAAAATTATTATAAACAAAGTATGAATATTTTTTAAACTTTTATGGCGTGATCTTGTTGAGTATGTATGTAAGAAAGGCTCCACGAAGCGAAAAATTTATACGACAATTATTTAAACATTTTTTTTCATTTATAATGAAGACGTAAGTTCGAGAAAATTTCGTTAGTTAACAATCGTTCAACTTGTTGAAAATTAACTTTGAGTCAAATTTCCAACGGGAATAAATTATTTAAAGCGTTCAGAATACACCATAATGTTTTCAAATTAAAAAAAAAATATTTAATACCTCAAATAAATTAATTAATGTGTCCTACTCGCTTTTGACGCCGCGCGCGCAACCTAAAAATGTCGTGCGGAGACCCATTTTCAGCGTTAAATTAAAATTATAAATAATGGAGATAAAAATCCGGGGAGTCGGAGTTTTTTATTGGAAATTTCCTCCTCTTTAAGAATCTTTTTGTAAGAATTCTTAAATATTAATAGTCTATGAAATATTGGCAAAAAACGGAATGCCTTCTTTTTTTCGTCTTTAATTGTTTATAACTTTTGCAATTTTTTACGTGCTAATACACACTTCTAGGACATTTTTCTAGGTGTCATTCCGGATCCAATGAGCTATCGCACCTAATTTTAAGAGCAGTATCTCTATTTTGGACCATTTTCAACTTGTCGACTAGACTATGTAGAGTACGAGTAAAAACCGAGTAATAATAATTAGATGCGTAGAGAGCCGAGTCTGAATGTATAATAATTTTTGCAGTCACAAATAAAATTTGATATTGATTTTTGAGATTAAGTATGACTGGATGACTGACTGATGACATCAATCACACCAGTTGGCGTCAAGAACCAATAAATAATTAAGCAATGAGTAATGAAAGTAATTGTAAATTTAAAAATAAATTATTTGTGGCTGCAAAGTCACGTGATGGCGAGTATATATATAGTGTAACACAAAAACTAGACGCTAATTTCTGCATTATAACTTCGTTCTTTGCCTTTAGCCTCCAGTCTCAATACGAATAGGGCGCCAGGTAATTTTTATCACTGGAATCACCAAACCAGTAAATCATGAAATTTTGGATAATTTTTGATCTGTGGAATTATCACCAAAACCACGCATAAACAAATTAATTTATAAACTAGAATTAAAACTTAACAAAATGCTCAGAACTTATTAGCAAAACAAAACGGAGACTGGAAAACTAAAAACAGAGTTACGGTATGCCATGGTGTCGCTCAGTGTGTAGGTTTATGGAGAGAGGGAGTGGTCCGGGTTACATCATTCCCCAAAGTCATGTAGATTCATTTTAAATTTGCAACTTTTATTTAACAACAAATAATCTCAAAACTCTATTTAACAATAAATAAAATACGATAGCTCAGTACAAATAATATTTTTCTCTATAACGAATGCTGAATATATTAAAATTAATCTTAACAGAAAGTAAATTGACGTCTAAACGATACGTATCAATATTTTATAAATCAATCAATTGATTAACTAGAACTAAATGATAATCGGATAATATTTGGTAAACTAGAACGATAATTATAGATTCGATACTCTAGAACATTCTCTTCAGCAAAATCGTAAAACTAACGTACATGGGTCTCATTTCGATGTTAATTAGACACTAATTGGTTTAACAATCAAACATATTTCTTATAATTCTTTTATAAAATAATATTAACAATGGAACATGATCGTGACTCTAAAAATGTAACATTATTCTCATAATTCTCTCAGATATTGAATCTTTTCTTTAATTAAAACAGGAGCATAATCCCTCAAGACTTTTGATTCGAACTCGATTAATTATTTATAATAATTATTTCATACCTGATGTCTGGTGAATAAATATCAAGTAACGTCTTACACTGTTTTTAAATAATACTTCTGTAGCAATAATCTTAATCTGTAGCTTTCCGCAATGCCTTGAACTGTAGCGCCATTACTGCACACGTCTACTCGCATCAAGCGACTAGAGTCGAATGCCCACGTCCGTACTCCTCGAAGGTCTCCCTTCGACTTCTCTCTCTCAATTCTCAATTCCCAAACTCAATCCTATCGTTATCAATAACTGACCTCTATATTCTAAATTCTCAAATCCAACCCAATCTTTACTATAACGGTAACTGGAGGCTCAAGTCCTCACCAAACGTACTCACTAACCCCATTCTGAGTATGGATATCCTTGGCAGTTGCTCTCCTGGAACAGACTTCAGCTGGGATCATAAAACTTATAAACTAAGTGACCTATGACTTCCTCAGTGGTACAAGTGGTCATGACTTATCCTCTGAGGCCTGTCAGACTAATAATTTAAAAATGACCAAACGGCTTCCACAACAGCAACGGTCACAAAATTACTGTTGAGGCCTGCCAAATCAAAACTCCAAAACTGATCCCATTCTGCCTCCGTCAAATTCCTTATATACTGGAGCACTAGCATCTCAGCTAGACCTCTGCAATCAACCAAGAAGTCTCAGAGGGATAGAACTAGGTTCTATCATCAGATGATACCGGGTGACTAATTTAAGTCCCGCTCCACGGTAACACTGACTCGTCCACATACTCAAAATACTAAAAATCCAAAACTCAAACAGTCATTTTCCCAAACTTTAATCTCAAATCATATCCCATAATAATTTCCCATAATTCTGATTCTAATTCTTATTTTCTTTATCCCAAAAATCCATAACTGTAGCCAGACGTTACTCCATATTTAATTCTTAAACTATAACTTAATCAAAAAATCTGTATAAAAATCGTAAATTACTGTAAGCTAAACTATAAGTCTTGAATTACCATGCTCGTAAATACAACAAAATTCGTTGGTGTTTGTGACGTTCACTTTGATTTGACCCCCATACGAAAAATAACGTCACAATAGATATAGCCGGCAGGTTAGTTTGACACGCGGTCAACACAAAAATGATCACAGATTTTATGTATGAAGTTGAGAATATAATTAAAAAATATAGATAATAAACAATACCTGATGAGTCAGCGAGTAATAATCAAAATGAAATAATCAATGAAGCAGAGTAATTTGCACGATATAATTAAATGTTATAAATACTGATAGCACGTGGTGTTCTATAACAGGTGTTGTAGAATAATGCCAGTTGCCGCGTAGCTGGCTATCGAGTTGAAATTCCGAGTATCAGAGGGCGCGTCGATAGCAGCACCTCTGGTATAGTAGAGCGCAGAGTTATCAAGTGTTCTGGCGCGAACATTTGATATTTACGCAACAACATCCTTCGTATGTTCTTTATTTTTTAAAAATAAATATCGTCTGCCAGGTGTCTGTAACGTTGGCAGATATTGACTCGATAGTGAAGATAATAACTGTTCAAAATTTTTTTTTTTCCGTAGAATTTGCCGAATTAAGTTTTTCTATACTTTCTTGTGGTACTAAAACCATTTTTCTTGCATACTCCATATTTTAAAAAATATTTGATAACAATAATGCACCTATTATCAGACCCAGTAACATAGGTAAAAATGCACCACCTTTTTGATTAATAATTTTTTTCTTTATTGACCAATTTTTATTTTTTTCCGAAAGTTTTCGTAAAATTTTTTTATGCTTGGCTAGTAATTTTTTTTCAGAATCTTTTATTGGTATATTACCACGTAAAATGTTTAAACAACATTCACAAATAACACGAATGAAATCTTTTTTTGCGTGACGTAGTATAGCGCGACGTTGATCAGCTGATGCATTCACAAGAGCTTGAAAAAGAGCTGCGTTTTTGCGCCCAATAGCTTTACGTGCAGAACGACTGCTAGAAGATCCTTCCGATGCCATTACAATCGTATAACTGGAATATTATAACGTGAATCTCACCTCCTTTTATATCATGATTTTTTCGCGGAATATAAACATAATGAATTGAATCTGATGGAAAAATACATGTTCTGACTCGACAGTTTTCAGGTGTAGTTTGTTTAAGGTCAAGAAGTAAATACCCATGGGGCTTAGAAGTGGCATCAAAATATGCTTCTTGTAAGAACTTGGGATTCTCTGGATATACCTGACGCGCTAAATGAGAAATTTGTGCACGGTCACGAGGATTTTTGAACACTGTTATATAATTTGTATTGAGTGATATATCTCGTTGACCTTTTCCTTGATGAAACAAGTTTTGAGATAAAAATATTACACTTAGATTTTTGTGGTGACTACCTTTGGTGAGCAAATCTACTATTGAGCCGCTAGATGATTCGCGCATTAAATCATCAATCACTACTAATTTTAGTAAATTATCCTCAAAGTCTCCGGATTGAGGTAAACCTTCACGAAATTCAACAAACGATTTATCATAGTCAGCATAACCATGCTGCCACTCTGCATAATAGAATACGACTTTATGAAGTTGAGTATCACAAATTTCTTTGATTTCTCGTAAAAATCGTTTAACAAAAAAAGTTTTTCCACACCCTGTTGGACGACAAATCATGGATGTGAATGGATGTTTCCATCGTGGATCCATGTTTCTTTCTGAAATATAATTTTAATTGCAGGGAAATATATAGGAAATGAAACGTTTATTATTGTATTCAAATTTTTTATTGAATAATTATTGCATTCAAAATTTTATACATTAAAAATACACTCACGCTTTCAAGATTTACACACTTCACCAAAAAATTTACGTAGTTTACAAAAAATTTACATAGTTTACAAAAAATTTACATAGCTTACAAAAAATTTACATACTTTACAAAAAAAATTTATACTCATAAAAAATTTATAAAAAATTTTTTCTACTTTACAAAAAATTTATAAAAAAAGTTTTCATACTTTACAAAAAATTTTTATTCTTTGAAAAATTTTATACTTCACAAAAAAATTTTCGTACTTCACAAAAATTTATAAAAAAATTTTTCATACTTCACTAAAAATTTATAAATTTTTTTCTTTATTTCTTAATCTCCGGCTTAGACCGTTTATATCCATATGGTAAGCTATCTGACTCACCCAGTCTACGTCTCTTGGGACCAGTTGCTCTGATAATTTTTGTCTCTTTCTGTGTCAAAACTTGGTGATATTGATCTCTACGTATACTTGTGTAATTAATATTAAAAGAGTCTACATTGTCGACTACAAGAAAATGTACAGTATTATAATTAACTAGTTCGGATGTTTCAGCATTTAATCTTACCCCTTTTAATTTACAACACTCGGCTGTAGCTCCGTCGGGCTTTTGTACAATGTAGGCATAAACTTTGGGACCACCAGATACGAATGATGAAATGTAGCTACCCTCTCCGTATCCTTCTAACTCGTCAGTCAGATCACCAAGAAAATCACCAGTTGGCAAATCTCGTGAACCATCACTGACATAAATTACAGAGTCTGTATCGTAATATAAAACCTGTCTATCTAAGTATTCTAAATAACTGTACAGTTTGAGTCTAGCCTGTGCGGTTGTAAAAGCAGCAATAACTACATTTACCCTGTCAGATGGAGTGAAACTATCTAAATTATTAGTCCAATTAACAAAAATTGTATCTTGATTAATCAGTACAAATTCAGATATTTCTATTTCGGGATTGAAAACTAAATCACAGAATTCTTCATATGAATTCACAATTGATTTTTTTTTCATATTTTCCCACTGACCAAATTTACCCCAAAACGAATTTAAAAATAGTTTAGCTAAAGATCTCAAACCAGGATTTTTTTCAATTTTTGAAGGATCTAATTTAACTCCTTCCTGTTCCTCATATTCACTCAGATATTCACGTTTTGATCTTTCATATGTGCATTGACTCGGCCATCCTGAGGCCTCCTGCTTAGTCTTTAAAAAAGTATTTATATATTCTACAAAGAGACCTGTAGTATTTTTTTCTTTTGGGTTATACTGTACTACCTGATAATCCCAAACCTCGTCAACATTTTGAATGACATAGCCCTTTTCTACAGCCTTACGGAGCTCACATGCCACCCAGGTGCCATACAACTCTCTATCCCTTTCATTTTCATGCGGACATTCCGAGTGAATTTGATTCTGGCAGCAACTCATACATAGAGAGAAAAATAATTTGCCATGCGCTCTAACAGGTAAAACTGGATGGTACAGACTTATCGGAGGTAATACTCTACATTTTATCAACCCTTGTACGTTTTCAATATTATTATTTGGTGCTATATTTTCACAATCACCATTTACGTAAACTACAGGGTGTCCAACCGGGAAAAAACCTGTTTTTAAAATCCAAGGATATAATGAGCATACATCTACATTTCGGATCTTTTCAATATCTTTTCCGGAAGAATTTTTCCTAACATCGTAGTATGTTTTCACGTTACCAGTACGCCCTCCGAAAAATGCATCACGTGGATTTAACGTTTTCACTGCCATTACTTTTGAGCTATCACGAAATGATTGTAACTCACCATTATTTTTTTTTTCACGATTGAACTCACACTCCCACATCTCTGTGAGTTCATATCCACATTCTCTAATTTTAGAGGCTTGCATTTGCGTACTTTCATACCGTTAATTGAGCGGTACTGATTTTTTGTTTCTATCTTTTTATTTAAATACGGAATGTTCACGATTATTTTTGAAACATTTTGGACACCCGTGCCAGAAACAACCATGAAATTGATACGCATATTTAATACGATTTTTATCCATTCTATAACCATCTAATTTTACTCCGTTAGGCGTTTTAATTTCACGATTCCGTAAAGCATGCGTTATTTTAATATTATTTTTATGTTCAACCCATGTGAGCCATTCGATAGCGACACGTGATTGATTATCCCCTAAACGATACCCCATACGCGGTGCTATACCAAGTTGTTGGTTTTTTAAAAAGTTACGTCTGTAAAACAGCATGCAGGTTGATGCTATCGTTACACACTCTGAAAACGGACAAACGTTGCCGCATTTTAAAATTAAATTACGGAATTTACTACATGCTAAACGTAAAATGCTAACATCTAATCGACAATAAAATATAATTTCTTCCTTAAAATTAAAGAAATTATTTGATTTGACTCTTTCATCATACCACTGTAAAAATACTTTGCTCTCTACCACTCATTGTATCGGGACTATAATAATTTTTTTCAGGCATAGGAACTACATAATTTTGATTTTCTGCTGTATTAAATAAATGCGGGAAATACCCTTTGTTCATTCGATCTGAAAATCCAAAAGCTTTAGGTAAACCCGCTAAAGCTATAAGAATATAATTTAAACTATCAATAAATTTGATTTTTTTCTTATTTAGTTCCATTAATGTGATACTCGTACCTTTTATTATAGCATCTATATCATCATACTGCTTAGCTATAATTTCAGTGAGAATGAACTGAGCATCAAACCCTTTTGCATTATGCGCTATACATACAACTTTTTTACAATTTTTTAACTTACTTAATTTAAAAATATAGTCTACAAATTCTTTAACACAATTCTCACCATAAACGATGGTTTCACTTATACCGCAATTAATACAATTTACTATATTAGGATTAAGATTTAAATCTTTATTATTACAGCACAAGTTACAAACAGCTTGAGCTATACATAAAGTAGGTATGTGAATACTGACGGAAGCACTGGCTTGCAGCTTATCGTCTTGACGTGTTTCAAAGTCGTAGTAGATAAATTTTGTGTACTTTTTAGATTCCTCTATAGGTTCAGCCACAGGCATAAAACATGAATGTCCAGATTCACATAATTTACTACTTATATCACACATAGTCTTACCACACTCATGCTTCGAAGTTTTTGGATAAATAATAATTTTACATGTTGAATAAAACTGTACACTTTCACAAACTGTTTGACGACCTTGATACGACCCCTGTTGCTGATGATAATTAAAACACTTAGCACTGTAAAATAAACGATTACTTATATTACACATTTTTTTAAACGTTGTGATCGCGCACGGAGGCTTCGCATAGCATTTAATTTATGCCAGCGGACAATTCCTATGATCGTACGGGTTTTTATAGATCACACGACATGGTTCACAATAGTGTCTTGATGCTTGAAAACTTAATATTGTCTGAATATATTCGAAATGTTTTTCATCTGGATAATAAACAAGGCTAAGCGTATATGCCACATTTTGATTTTGTACAGTCACTTGCGCTGTACCATCGAAAATAACTTCATGTTGTAACAGGGTAAAATAGATTCCAATGACTATTTATTAAGATCTAAATTTTGATTTGTCCACGGTCGATAACGGGCCCAAATTATAACCCGGTTTAGTAAATTAAGTGATTCGACATGTCACCGGGTGTCGCTAATCAGTGAGACCCGAACATCCGTCCCTCTCTTTGACTAATTAATTTAGTAGGGATGAGTTTTCCGGGGGTGAATCGAAGAGTTATAAGGGAGTGCCGTGCCAAAAATCGAGAGAGTTCGTTGGACACCCAGAGAGAGTCAGCCGGACGACCGAAGGCGATAGACACCTAAGTGAAGACAAGAGTTAGTGAACGACAAAAGTGATCAGACACATTGTAATACAAGGTTATCTATCATATTACAAACGAAATAATAAAAGTGTGACGGAAGCAAAAATACGAGGACGAAAGCCGGACAACGGAAACCTGGAAAAGAACACCACTAACATCGAGAGATTGCTAGCAGCCGGAGCAGATCATCACTAGAAGTTCCAAGGACTGCTGAAATTATAATTGGAGGTAAACTATAATTAATTCAAGCCGCTGATAAATTTTATTAATCTGGCAAATTAATTATAATATATTACTTAATATCTTTCCGTTGATCTCGCGTAAAGAAACGGATAGTTCAGGCTCTCCAGCCGTTCAATCTCGTGTTCTCGAAAGTTCCGTCGCGTCAATTGTCGTTAATAACTGGTCTAAACTCTGTAATAATTATTCAAGGCTCCACAGCCAGAATAAAATAAAATTATCGCATAAATAATCCGGTCATTAAAACTATTAATTTATTAATTTATTCCAGGCTCTCCAGCCGTTATAAATTAATTTATTAATTGATCTTAAGATTAATACAGGCTGGAATTTATTCCGTCGGCCGCATTAATTCTAAGATTCATTAATTCAATCGATTTACTCTATCAACGTCAATAAAATCGGGAACCGTGTGACGCTAATTCACCAGCCTAAAATTCTAGTCAACCCGAAATCAAATTCTAGTCATTACGTGATTACTAAATTAATTTTAAGTTAATTAAAATATCTAAAACTAAATAAAAGATACTAGAGTTTGGGTAAATTAAATTGTGAGTAAAATTGAGAAAACGGATTATTTTGAAAGTGAAATAAATTTAATTGTGAAAATTGTCAGTGAAACATTGAGGAATTGAAAGTAATAAATGAATAAGAATTGTGGCAAATTAATTAGAAAAAATTAATCAGAGAAAATAATTAGTGAAAAATTTATAAGTGGTAAAATTAATTAATTTATAAATTACATTAAACAAAAATAAATTAATTGATTGGAAATACAGTGAATTATGGTATGAGAAACTTTATATTGAGTATTGAAAATTAGGAATTGAAAAAAATTTAAGTGGGAAAAGTTATTGAGTATTGTTAAAATTAGAGTCAATTAATTTGTAGAGTCAAGTTAGAGTAAAGAAACTGTGTCTGTGATGTAAGTCCGGTGGACAAAGATTAAGTTAGGTTTAGGATATGTCCGGTGGACACTAGGAAATAAGAATATGTGGGTTAACGTCCTGTGGACGGTTTTTTAAAGTAGAATTTAAGGAAAATAAGGTTTAACGTCCGGTGGACGGTTTTTTAACAAGAGAGTGTGTGTGTGTGTTACGTCCGGAAGACGCCTAAAATACGTGTGTGTATGGGAGTGTGGAAACGTCCAGGGGACGCGTTTAGTTTGTCATAAGTTTAGTTTGTCATAAGCATAGTTTGTCATAAGATTATTAATTGTCATTAAGGAAAAATAAATAATAAGCAAGGTGCTTAAGGTTATTAAAATTAAAAGTAAAGTTTAAATAAATTTATTTCAGCCTGTTCACTATTCCTCTCCTCTCTCACAAAATATAAAATTTACGAACGACCCTGAGCATATAAAATAAATACAATTAACATCCGGTTCTGGAAGGCCGAGTCCATCTTCCAGTGGCGCCCTAATATTCGACTATAATACTTAGGTGCGACCAGACTTGGCAAGCTAATCACTCTGTCATAATGTTGCTTATTCCCAGGGTCAGTTTTTAAGTTGTAAACTATTATTGCTATTTGGTGTGTTGCGAAATAGTTTTGGAATTTTTCAACTTCTTCTAACCCACATCCGTTTTCAGGTATGACTACATCGGCACATGCAACAAGTTCTAACGCTTGGTCACGTTGATGTGATTTTATTTTATTTCTTGAGTTGCGTATGCGATTCCATTCTTCATGTATAGTCCCAGTTGATGCTTTTGCGGCTATTTTTTTTGCCCTACTAATGCTACGACCAATGCTCTTGGTAGACAAAGATTATCGTCATTACTCATTTTTATTACGCCAGGAGGTCTTTTTAGTCGCATTCAATGCTATAATTTTGTCCAGCCATAGCTTCAACTATGTGTAATTTAATTTGAAAAGTATCAGTGACAATAAATCCTCCTACACTTTGAGAAATTTTATTAACTAAATCCCAGAATTCTTCAAACTTGTATCTTTCTATTGGTCTCATGCTTTGATATGCAGCATTACCCTGTAGCCCCTCGAAACGAAAGCTGAGGCAGAAACGATTGTTACCTGCTCCACCCGCAGTCATTATTCTATCATACACCTCGCGAAAAGCTTTTATTGTCCATTGAACTGCATTATCTCCCTGGGGTACAGGACTTATTCTGAATCTCATAGCATGAGTATTCACTCGATACTTTTACAGGCGCTCTACACCGTCAAAAATCGGAATAAGTGGACGATCAGCAGCTGCATCTATCTCTGCGATGTCTCTCACAACATCATCTTCAACCCCATCGTTCTCTGGTTCATTACGGCCACCATTATTTTCCACAATATTACCATCACCACCAACTTGAAACACATCATTATATCCCAATACATTTTGATTTAGCAAGTTATTATCATCAGCTACTCCGCCGCCATCTTGCGCAATACCTTTACAAAATAAGATTTTTTAAATAATGATATTATTTATAACTCAAAGAGAAAAATAATAAAAATCAATAACATACCATCAAATAACTTTTCATCGAAATCATCAACTTCATACACTTGGCTTGAAGATGGCATATTTTCAAATTCACTAAGAATTTCGTCATATTCATTATTTACGCGGAAAGGAGATGGTATTTGCGAATTTAATTCTTCACTATTCAAATGCACTAAATTTTCCGGCAAGGCGTTTGACTCGAGAAGCGCCTGTAAAAACTCGTCATCAATTTCCGAAATATCAAATAGATCAATGATGTAGGAGTGTTCGTAAAAGACTAATACATAAATTCATATCTTTAATCCAGGTAATCAAAGAAAGTTAGGAAAAACTTGAATCTTTCCCCCTCTACTCTCTTATACCTGGTTACCAGTTATATTATACCTTGAGTTTGGTAGTTTTCAAAATTGATTCGTCACGACAGGTTGTATACTATAACTAAAGAGAAATAGTGTATATTTTTGTATAATGGAAATAATGTTTGTATTTGGATTATCGATGGCACCATTAGTGTCTTTGTCTGCAGCATATTCTCCGACTTACCGGGATCATAGTTACTTTCTTACGGATATTACAGGGACACGAAAGATAAATACGCTTGCAATGATTGGTACTCATAATTCTGCCACATAAAACTTTTTTACTGGCTGCTCAAACACAGCAATTAAACATCACTGAACAATTAAAAGCAGGCGTACGAGCATTTGACCTACGAGTACGTAGCATTGAAAATGTATTTGCAATGTATCATGATCTCGTATATTTGGGAATGATGTTTGGTGATATAGTGAACCAAGTGATAGAATATTTGAGAGAATATCCGTTCGAATTTGTGATAATGTTTATGCAAAAGGAGTACGTTAGTGAAGCGACCACAATGACAGAATGTGAAATCCTAGAGAACAAATTCATTAAGCCTCTTGATAATCTGTTTGTGCAATTTTGGTCAGTGACTGACACTATTGAAAAACATCGGGGTAGAATTTTGTTGGCTCGTGGAAATAATGGTTTTGGGAAATGTGTGGCGATTTTGTCTTGCGAGCAACAGAATCAGTGAAAATATCCCCTAGTTTTACTCGTGATGACAAATGGAAAGCTATAACCTCTTTTCAAGATAAAATGTTCAATACTTATTTCAAAAAGTCATGTTATATCAATTATTTATCAGCTCATGGCGGCATAATTGGTCCTAATACTATAGCCAATAAATATTTAAAAGAACCTGCATATTTTCTACCCGATGAATATCCTCCAGGAATGAATTATAGAATGACTAGATATTTTCGTAATCCAAAGAATACTTTGTACATAGTTATGGCCGATCATCCACTTCCTCAATTATTAGACAAGATGGTTAGCAGTAATTATGACTAAAAGAACTCACAACAGCTAAATAGAACTGCTGAAGGATAAATATATAATAAAAAATGTACTATTAATATACATATATCTAAAATAAAATCTGTTTTTATAAGTATGCGTGTGAGTGTGAAGAAAATGTTAAATAAAAAAAAAAAAAAACGAAATAAAAACCTGTTCTTATTCAAATTTACCCTCCTACATTAGTTTTCCATCTAAACATTCCATTGAATCCAACAATCATCTCACATGTATTCAAATAAAATTATCTACGACTCACCTCGTCACAAAATATCTGTTAAAATAAAATTCTTCAGTATTATACTGATTTTTTTTTTCAAAAGTTTCCATTGATTACAAGAGTAACTTAATTAAGTTTAATTAAAACAACAAAACGTTAATGAGAAACTTTGGTAACAGTTTATTTTCAAAATTGTAACATATGTCTGAGCGCGATTCTTTTCTTCTATGTTAGTCGAGAGCTATATATATATATATATATATATATATATATATATATATATATATATATATATATATATATATATATATATATATATATATATATATATATATATATATATATATATGTGTGTGTGTATTTCTTTATACTTATATCTAACAATCGCCGGAGTCCAAAATTTTTTTAAAACAAATGGCTATAAACTAAAAGATTGTTGAATTGAGTCAAGTTTTTAATTAGAATTCTATTTATTTATCTTAAGTCTTCATGGTTGAGTCTATATATGTTTTAATTTGCTTGATACAAATATAAATTTTTATTAAAAATTCCCACTGAAAAAGTAAATACACAGAACCTGAGGCATAAATAATCAAAAATTAATTAAAATTAGATGATATGCTGCTATGCTTTTGCCATCCAATAATAATTGCAGACTTCGAACGGCAATATTTATAAGTAAACCGTATGAACCGTGCGAAGTTTAGTGCATTAAAAGTGTCTTTTCTGTACATATAAATTAATAAATTTATTTTTATTGGTTCAAATAATTAGAAAATACTTAATACTAGATGATATGCCGCTATACTATTGCCATCCAATAATAATTGTAGACTTTAAACGGCGATATTTATAACTAAACTGTATGAACCGTGCGATGTCTCGTGCATCAGGGGTCCCTATTTGAAACTCATAAATTAATAATTTTATTTTTATTGGCATTCTTATGGGTATCGATGACGAATAAGTTCGAACTTTGTTATAACAGAGTATTCGAATTTTTTAAAGAAAAATTTCCATTGCTCCAGCCTAAATCACGTATGAGCGATTTTGAGTCAGCAATCGGGAATGCGTTCAAAAAACATTATAAAACCGTCGAAATAAAGCATTGTTACTTTCATTACAGTCAAGTAAGCATAAATTTAAATTGTAATTTCACATTAGATTGAAGCAGTTACTATCCACTTAGGAAAGCTTTTTTTGGTATAATTGCATCAAATCATATACCGATAATTATAAACTATTTAATTTAAAAATCGGCGTGATCTAATTTTCAAAAGCTGTACATGTATCATTGTAAATAATGATATAAAATTTGATATAAATTTTATTTATAATTAATAATTTTAATAGATACGGTAAAACACCCAAGACCAGATTAGGAAACTAGTACTCGATCACTTCCTGTATTTATGTATCCATATTAAAAGTAAAATTTAGTAAATATAGATGTACAAATAAATGAGCGATTAGGCACTAGTTCCGCAGGCACTGGATTTTTTACCTTAGCACCTGTATATTCATGTAGCTAATGAAAAGAAGAAGAAATTGATTTTCTGTTATAAAGTATTATTGAGTCTTAGTTACGTTCAAAAAAATTTATGCACTTCATAAATTTAAAGTTATGTATTATAAGTCAATTTATATTTGTTTAGATATCTAAATAGTATAAAACTACAATAATAGTAATTATCTGCATCTGTTATACATCAAATTTTCTCATTTTTCAAGTAGTATGTCAATTACTATTAAGATATATTGTAGTATCATTCAAAAAAAAATTTTTGACGAGAATGTCAATTTATTCATAATACATATATAAAACTTGTTTATATATTTATTTCTTTTACAGCGATAAATATCTTGCGATTAAGACTTGTGTTATATTCAAATATATCCTTTTAAATATTAATATATTAGTTTTTATTTTTCTTCTAGGCAATTATCAAAAAAGCCAGAGAATTAAAGATAATTGGAAAACAAAAAACGAAATCGACCCACCCGGAACTCTACATGATTTTAAATCAGTTGAAGGCATTAGCTTTGCTACCGGCCTCAATGATTGTTTCAACGTTTGAAAAAATAAAATCGAAATGTCGCGAAGATTTTGGAAATCATTTTGATCATTTTTTCACCTATTTTAAAAAACAATGGCTGCAAAAAGTTACGCCTTGCGGATTTTCTGTCTATGATATAGATGATCGAACAGACAACTTCACCGAAACTCATCATCGTAGAAGAAATGAAGCACTGAAGAAAAATACTCACCCAAGTACTTTTTTAAGTAATTATCTTTCTGTATTCTATTATTATAAACTAAGATTAATGCCTCCTCTATTGGCGATATAAGCAGAAAATTAAAAAAAAGTAGTTTTGCATATGGTTTATTTGAAATTAACTATAAACATACTAGTTTATCTTAAGTAGACTAATAGAAGAAGCAGAATCAATAGAAAGGTCATCGACCGAATTCATAAAATTGAATAAATTTATAGTTATGTATCATTTGATTCACAGCTCACCTGAAAATATTGCTCAGTTCGAGTAGAATAGATCTGGATCAACTCATGGCAAATACCTACGCTGGGAGGGAGAAGAAAAAAACCAGAGAAGATAACAACGAATTCAACGCCATGTGGGACAAAATAAAAGCAGAAGTGAACGGCAGTGAAAATGATGTTGATGGAATAATGTATATCAATGATTTAGCATGTATCAAAGAACTGATTAATATAGAAAACAAAAATATTTAAAAAAATTTAGAAAATATAAAAAAAAAAGAAAATGCTATATTTGAGTTTCGATTTGAGGAAAACAAAGAGTACGAGCTATGAATAATTGATCAGAATAATTGTGATGAGTTGGTCGCTGTTTTAACTTTTGTAAATCGGCGATTTCTTTAGAGTGGGGGTGAACAAATACTATATGTTTATTTCAGTGAAGAAAATAAGAATAAAAATATATACTTAATATATGTTACGTGTGAGCTTACACCTTAATGTTCTTACTGCGTAACCGATCTTACCGTGCCTAGCTCAGCGTCTCTAGAAATTTAATAGGATGTTATAAAGGGTGTGGGTCGCTCAGTGAAGGAATGACTATATGTGAATTTGATGGATATTTGTTTATTGGGCGTCCCCAAAATATGAGAGTACCCAGAAAAGGCCCTGAGAGTCTCTTTTACAAATCTAACATAGCATAAATAAATCGGATACTAATACAATATCTTCATTCAACAATAGCGGCATTAAACGTATTCTTTCAGTGATCTGTAATAAAAGCGGTAAAATAAGAGAGATATAATATTTATGCGCGAGCAGACGACTATTCGAATCAGCTTAACTATGGTAACTAACTCTTCTTCTGCAATTGCATCCTCTGCTTCCAAAATATCACTCCACCGTTTCCCATGAGAACTCTTTTCGTGCTGCATAAGAAAATATCCCTTCGCAGTCTCCAACGGAACTCTTTTCTTCCCACAGTCAAAACTGCTGACCACGCGAAACGTCTGCTCATCGCATTGTCTTTATAAAAGTAAGACTTAATACAACTAATGTAATGCGATATTTATGTGCAGCTGTGTAGCGCCTAATGAAACTACTATAAAATGTATTGCTTTCTGAACTGAAATATATCTATCTATCATTTGTTGATTAGTATTAGACGGATGTGCGTCAGCTCACCCGTCACACGCTCCCCCGGCTCGAAAAAGAAAGCCATTCTCCCGAATGGTAAAAGGGACAATCCTATTCACAGGGTAGGTCGCATGTGAACTCCCTGATATCACCCGAGATTACGATTCTCCCTCTCGACCCATTGGAGGTCAGGGTAATTTTCAGCTGCACAACAGTATACGTTGCATACCTGTTCAAAAAAAAATATAATACTCGAGAAAAAAAACAAAATGATTACTTATCTCTTAGGATGCCCTTCGGATTATATGTATATATTTTAACGTAAGCTTATGTTCCCTAAAGAGACTCTCTACATACTAAGGAAAATAGAATATTTGTTGAAAGAACAATGCACAAGAGAATAATAATGATTGATAATTAATGATAATAATAAAAAAATTGTAATCTGCATTCCACTGCCTTGCACGTTGTAATTGGGCTTCATCGACCGCCGTCTTCGTGATCCTGAAATCCAATGGACTTGAACGACCCGGCATGCTGGCTGCATCTCCCCTGTGTGGCGTGCCTGCAACGAAACAATTAGGTTGTGAAAAGGGAATAAGGAACAGATGGGTTGCTGATGGCGAGCTCCTCTACAGTCTTAAGTTCTTATAGTGCCAAATGCTCCGACGGGCAGTAGTAGCTCTGGTCAAACCTTCCGATTCGCTGTTGTGGTGAGGAGGCTGTGTTAACTGCATCATCTCTAAATCCGCATACGATACCCCTGGTTGTTCCTGTGCCTCGTCATTTCCAATAGCGATGTGTCCCTCCTTCAATCCGGTAGTGTCCACTTTCTTTTCCCTTTTCATCCGCCTCGATTTTAGTGGCGGCATCAGAATGCCTAACTCCTTATCCTTTTGCTGAACTGGTTCCATCTTAGGTTCTTTGATAGGTGTCGCTCTTTCTTCTTCCGTCTGCTTTTCGTTTTCCACCCGAAATTTTCCTTTTGTAGATACCTCTGGCTCTTTTGACGTTGTAGTTTTACCTTCTTCTGCTTGCCTCTCATTCTCTGCTTGAAGTTTTCGTTTTATGTATAATCTTGAACACAATCCACACAAAATTAAGAATATAACGACGCCTAGTTCTATGCAGAAATACACGGCCAAGGTCTTGATTTCCACAATTTCAGCTTGTATTCTTTTAATCTCTACTATGTGGCGCAACTCCCGTCGCACCTCTGCTAATCTGACACCTCCTTTTTCTACAGTGGCTCCATCACCTTGCATTTGTCCCACCGCGGCCATTAAGTTATCCAGGGCAATATGAGTTCCTTCCAGGATCTTTTCCAACTCTTCCCTAATCTCTGGCCAGCCCAACTCTCTATCCATAATCTTTGCCACGACGTGTCTTCCTCGAGTTGAAGTTAAGAATGTTTCACCTGTCACTCCCTCACACTCTTCCCGCATCCACATCACTCCCGTTCCGTTCACGGTCATTTCCTCAGTCTTATTTCCAGCGCAACCAATTTTAAAAATTTCGTAGCCCATGACAACAAACAGCCAGGCATTCGTATTATGTAACTTCATCCAAAATGTCTTTTCCAACTTGACCACTCTCAATTCACATTCGTTGATATCAACGTTTTTCCCTGCATACAACCTCGCTTCGCAGCCCTTTCCACCTTCCAGCTCATGTGCGACAACTCTACTAACTCCAAAGAATCGATCACCGATTACCTTACTCTTTCCGATGTCATTCCTTGTAAGTGATATATATTCACCCTCCCTTATGGCAGTATATGGTGTAGTCGGCATTATGATCATCCCATACATCGGTGCTGTTGATAGCATGGTGGGAAATGAATAGTGTTTGATCAGTCTATATTTCGTTCTTAACATAAGCGGCACCCTCCAGATGTATATAATTCTCTGATTATAAACTTGTACCTCTGCATCTATGATCGCCAGCAATGTTTTTATCCCATCTGAATCCGTTCCTGTAGGAAGTTCCGTCCCTTTACTGTCTTCCAAAATAACGCCAATGGCCCGCTGAAAATCCGACACCGACAATATCCCATTGAAAATCCGGCCTTCAGTTACCATAAAGAAGGCGAAAAACACTCTTTTACTAACAGACTCGCGGACTTCTAACTCCCCTTCAAACTGAGTCAAATCCACCTTGTCTTCTTCATTTCCTTTTCCAATGCTGAATTCCTCTTGGTGCCGGAGTATGACCTCGTTATCCCCTGTCCTTACTAAACTATTAGTATTTTCCACAAAATTAGATATTTTCTCATAATAATCCATTAAATCGGGCGTTGATTCCGCTGCTCTCCGCCTACACCAATCGCTACTTTCTTCTATCCAGGTTTTTATTTGGTTAACTCGTTTTTCCAATTCCATGAGGCCCTCTTCACTCTTGACCTGATCCCTTAATTTGTCCAATTCCTTCACTAACCGATCCGTTTCAGCTTCTTCCTCATACAAATCTATGAATGTTATTATTTTCCACTCATGCGATAAAACCCTGTATTCCCCGATATCCTCTGAATACAATCCCCGTCTGTTGTCCAATCTTATCATCTTTCCTGTAGTCCCTTCTCCCGTCCTCATCGTGGCACTGCAACCATTTAATTCATCAAATTTAAAATCATAATCACCCTTCCTTCCTTTTTTTTTTTTGTTTTTTTTTTTTTTGTTTATTATTTTTTTCCAAGAGAGAGAAAAAGAAATTTTTTCAAAAATAAAATAACCGATCTTTTAACTAATTTCCCTCTCGTTTTTTTTCTTATTTTAATTTGCGGTTTCCGAAACCGGCTTCCCTCTGTTTTTACGTTCCCTTGATTTCTTCTTCTTCTTGCTTTTTAACGGTTCTTCCGCCAATTGTAACAATAAATGTGATACTGATGATAAAATTGCACCCACTAAATACAAACTCCAGCCGTATGCTCGATGTAAAATGTATCCATGTACTACCGTGTCGATTATTATTTTCAGCATTATTATACTTATCATTATGCCTATCAATCCCGCACTTGCCGTTCCAAATATTAAAAATCCTCCCCAAAATTTATCCCATTGCTTCTTTGCATAATTCTCAATTACTGATTCATCCATGAACTGCGTCATTGATACTCCCGTACTACCAACAATAGTGCGGCCTGTTGCCCCTCTTATTATGGTATTAACCAAAACTGGAGTTTCTACCGGCAGCATTATTCTATTCCTCAACTTTTCCAAATCCTTTTCCGTGTATATCCCACTTGTCGCCAAATATCTTGTATCCTCATAATCCCAAGTTGGTATGGTCGTTGGTTTTAGCATTTGTGGTTCTTGGATATCTTCAAATCCCGGTTTCATAACGATCCATGCCCCATCTACTTCATATCCGACCGATAGTAATTGGTTGCAATCTATAATAGTGCCTTGCTTAGTCAACATTCTTGATCTAGCCGTGACAAACCAACTCTGATTTTGGTAAATCACCGGTAACTCCTGATAACATTCTTCCTCTTTTCTCAATTGGACATCTACCGGTATGCACTTGATTAGGTAAATAATTTCTCCTGCAACTGTTGCGTAGTATCCTAGTCCTTTCATTATCGCATAAGCGAATTCCTCTGGTTTTAGTCCTGATAACATCAGCGCATTTAATATTACTTGCCTTTCGACCTCGCACTTGTGTGTTAATATATCTCTGTAAAGAGATCTCATTTGTCGTTTAATGTGTTTTTCTACATATACAAATTTTGAATCTATGTAAGCAAATATGTCAAGGTCCTGCGTCGAGATTGATTTAACTCTCGCCGTTTCTTCACCTGGTTTGAGTACCTTAATTAATAGTTTGGGATGTTCCGTTTGTATTAAGGTGTAACCGCATATTTTCTTCTCCATTTTCTTCGCTAGAGCAAATGTTATATCCTCTGTATTGATCGTATAAATTTCTGGCTCCCCTTTTTCTCCAGACAATAGCGTGCCAGGTCCCTCGTACAAAATTATGTGACTCGCTGTTTGACATGATTCCTCCCTTATGACTTCCCAAAATGTATTACCTCCTGTTTGATCTATGCACCCTCCTTCAGCCCAGTCGCATCTTGCTCCACTGCTAAGAACTACCTTATTGCTTGCACGTTCCACTGTGGCAAAATAGTTCCTAACTGTTACTCTAACGGTCGCTTCCACAATCACTTGACTCCAAGTACCAAACGGGTCACTATTTTGTGTTCCCGCACATTTTCCATCCACCGTGGTAGTTCCTGCCAACATAATTGTCCGATAATGTGTTGCGTTTCTTGTTAATCCCTCCAATTCTGCATTATAACCCAATTTTAAGCTGCCAGTCTCATGTAACCTTTTGCATTGTCTGTACTCTAATTCATAAATATATTCTCTTCTTCCATTTGCCACTACGAATGCATGATACCAATCTCCACAATATGTTATCACTCGTTTTATTTCTACCTGGCATTCAAACACTTCCGTGTTACTAAATTCTGCTAACTGAAGTAATTGAAGCGATACTGGCTTTTCCTCTGGATTCTTCAACGGTATGTCACACTCGCCCACTTTATTTGCTGATATGGTAGTGACGTTCATAGATATGCCCTCACAATCGTACCCCAATAGTGCTTGTAGGGGTTGAGCCAACAGGATTATTGCAAGCAGTACCATTTTATTCTTGCGCTCCGTCCTGTATTCAAACTAATCTTTTTGTAACTTAGCAAAATTCTACAATACTTTGCGATACACATATATACTTGTCACAATTATTTTATTATTAACTTATCATTTTCACCCTCTGTTATTTAGTAAAACCGATTATTATCATTTATCGTGACTGTGCATAATTCCATTGATTTACCCTATTATTCGAAATATTATTTATTACTTTACTATTTATCTAAAAAAAAAATATAATTTCTTTACTCTGTGTTTTTTTTTTCAATGCTCTTTAATTAGCTTCGAAAAGGATAAAAGGAAAGGAGAAAGAGATGGCGAAGAGTACGAGGGGAAAAAAAAAAAATTCTAAATCCGCCTAATCGACCTGTTTCGAATTAATCTATCAATCCCACTGATTCGGTTTCTTAATTCGAACAACAACGAAAAATATCATCGATTCAACAATATTTACCACGCCTTTAATCGATACGATACTCTAACTCCCTTATACATAAGTGATTATGTGCAATATTCCTAATTACCGTGTAATTTACAGGTAAGTATCTTATTGTATCTCTTACGATCCCAGGATATATATATAGTCCAGGTGCACGCAACTGCTGCATTGTTAAAATTATTTTGAATTCCGTCCGTGAAACACCGATTTTATTTTGACTTTCCGGAAAATGTCTATTTTTAAAATTTAACTTGTATATCTCAATTTAGTAAGCGATTTTGAAAATTCATCAACAATTTTGACTGAAAATAAAACTCGTAAAAGGTGTATTTCTTAATTGCTTATAAACCATAAAATTTCAATGTAAAATTCCCAACAAAACATTTCTTAATTGACAATACATATAATGTCGTCGTATGATAATGAAGGATTTAATATTTTTTTCTAAAAGTTTAAAATCATAATAATAAAAAAAAAAATTCCTTTTAAAATCGTACATGTTTTGGCGTCTATTTTTATGCAATTCGTTAACCACAATTTCACGCATGTATAATTACTACTTAAGAAAATTTATAATGTATATATATTTAAAAGAAAATAATAGAAGTATGAGAAATAAGAATAAAGAAAAATTGTTCTAATTAATTTTGAGATTTATTCTAATTTCCTCCCGGATTCCTTTCTCATAAATATAAAATACGATCTTTAATGTTAAATTTTTCTAATATTTCACGTGCTTCCTGTGCAACTTACTTGATTTTTTTTTTCAAGAAGAGAAATAACTTATCTGCATATTAATTTCTTTCCTCCGATACTTCATTTTGCACGTGTGCGTCTCGACAATCTGCTTGTCGTTATCAGCCTCCTGAGCTGATGCTGCGGTTTTCGCGATATCTTTTCTGCTCTCTATGTCTTTTACCATTGCAATCATTCATTGTACCGAGTTAATTGTTCTAATACACTGGTGGAGTTTAACAAAAAAAATTTTAACATGGATCAACCCCTTACCCTCGAACAATGTTGCGAGCGATTCGTTCCTGTCGACGTAAGTTACATTTTTATTTTCTTGTTTTTCCTAACTTGGTGATTTATCTTGAAAACCTAGCTTCTACTACATATTTATTATTTTATATACTCTCCAGATCATCCTCCGTGTTTTCATTTATCTCCGAACCCTAACTTATGATCGACATCCTCCGCAACGGGGTGTTTTCTTGTGTGACCAGGTTGACCAACTTATTCGTTCGTACCTTCCTCCCGGTCAGCAATATGAATTGTCCGGGTCAGTCATTCGAACGCGGTTATTTTTCAATGCTCAAACTCTACAACCGGGGGCTACACCTCGTCGAACTACCGAGTTCCAAGGTCTGCATCGCTTGTCATCTGACCTTGAAGTTATTGCAGTCAATAAGATTTTTAGCGAACAGTAAGTTTCAAAAAATTAAAAATTAAAATAACATAGCGAGAAAGACAAAAGTAAAAATTTCAACTCTTTTTCTTTTTATGTGTTTTTCAGGGCCTCGATTTCCCGTCTCGCTGTATTAGACGCAATCGATTAGTTAAAATTCTTTATACATATTTCTACTTTCCTTGTAAAAAATAAAAATCTATAAGGTTGAAAGAAAATAAGTTTCAGAAAAAATTCTTTTTGCATCCAAAACGAACACTCTTTGGTTTTCCTTAACCTTTTTTTTTCGAAATTCTACAATATACTAATTATGAGGTAATTACTATATTAATTACTACTAATTTATTAATACTAATTAATTATCGATCAAAAAGCATCCAAAAGTTTAATCATATCATTTATAATTTACCTGAAAGAAAATTATCTATGTTGAAATTCTATGCTGCTTAAATTTCAAAACAGGCGCCTATTATTTTTCTTAAATTCTTTTTTTTTTTGACTCAAGATTCTAGAATAAAATATTTAAAAGTTTAACCATGTTATTTATGATTTGTTTGAAAT
Organism: Microplitis mediator; assembly: GCF_029852145.1. Taxonomy (NCBI): domain Eukaryota; kingdom Metazoa; phylum Arthropoda; class Insecta; order Hymenoptera; family Braconidae; genus Microplitis; species Microplitis mediator. The sequence continues at coordinate 19,797,381 of NC_079976.1, forward strand.
AAAAAAAATTATTTATGTCAAAATTCAATGTCGCTTAAAATCTGAAAGCAGACACTTATTATTTTCCTCAACTTTTTAACTTAAAGCTCTGTGGTACAATAGCTGTAATATAGTTATAGAATAATTAATTTTTGACCAAAAATCATTTGAAATTTTAATCATATTATTTATAGTTTATTTTTAAAAAAATTCGTTTGAATTATTTTCTTACGCTGTCAGAAAAAGTAGGCACCTATTATTTCCCCCAACTTTTTCCTTCCAAAATTCTAAAATACAACAATTATAAAATAATGATAAGACAGCTACTGTTACTAAAAAGCATCTTAAAGTTTTATCATGTAATTTATAATTCATCTGAAAAAAAATTATTTATTCTAAAATTCTACGCTGCTCAAAACCTGAAGTAGACACTTATTATTTTTCCGAACTTCCCAATTCAAAATTTTATGGTACTATAGTTGTAATATAATTATAGAGTTTTAATCTTTTATCTATTTAGTCTAGTCAACAAGTGCCTTTTTGACGAAAACCTGTTCAACCTCATCGAAAATTATGGTTTTGGTCTCATTCGATTCGAAATGGCATCTAGAAAAAATGTTCAACTGGAAAATTGGGGCTCGCAAAAATTGTAAAAGTTATAAACAATTTAGTGAAAAAAAAAAAAAGGGTTTGGTTTTTTGCAAATATTTCGAAAAATATTTGAGATATCCAAAATTAAAAAAAAGATCCTTAAAGAGGAGGAAATTTCCTAAAAAAAAGTCCTACCTCCCCGAATTGTACCGACAATATTTATAATTTTAATTTAACGGTGAAAATGGGACTAAAAACGGGTAGCGGCGCGTGCACGCGCGTTGACCGAATCAATACTATTATGAATAAAAATAATTTTCACTGATAAAATATAAATATTAAGGAATAAAAAAAATTTGGTACTTTCAAAACACATGAATAAATAATAATTCGCCGAAAAAAAATTTTTACCCCGATTTTTCAATTAACTACGCTATTGTTAATTAGTTAATTTTTACCTGTTGAAAGTTTACATAAAAACCCTGATTATTTCAAAACTAAAAACCCAGAATTTTTTTCACTTCTTGGAGCTATTCTTGAAAGGGTTTAAAAAAGATCGCCATTGGAAAAATTTAAAAATTTTGATTTTTCACTTTTTTATTAACAATCTAAGACATTGAAAAATGAAAAACTTAAATAAAGCAATCAAGAAAATTTTTTTTTTTTATTTTTTTTATTAGTTTGTTTTTTTATCGCTAAAAGCTACATAACAATAATTTTTAAAAAATTTTTACTTTCATTGTTTAAATAATTGTTATAAACAAATGTATTGCTAATAAGATTTTTAAAAAATTTTTTTTGGGAATAAGATGCTTAATGAAAATAATGATTTTTAAAAAAAAAATCGTTTCTTAAAAAAATTTATTTATCGCTCAGAAACGCATTTGCTAATTAACAATCTTTTTTTGTTGCTTAATACTAATATTAAGGAACCATTTTTTTTTTTAAAATCATAATTTATCATGTTCTCTTATATTATAGAAAAAAAAATTTTTTTTATTCATTTTTTATTTGTTTATTTAACAAACAATTGGTTATAAACAAATGAATTTTTATGCAATATTTTTTTTTAAATACTACAAAAAATACTAAAAACAACCATGTGTATTTTTTTTTGCGAAAAAATTTTTTTGTATTTTCTATATCATTTTTAAAATTATTGTACACTTGGACTTGTCGCTATCTTTCTGTTTTTCTTCATTGTTATTTAAATAACTTATAAATTATTAAAGATACGACTAGAACACTTCAAGCCTTATTTATTCTTCATTAATTAATAAACAAATTGAGCTTTTAACCGAAGCTCTAACTCAATTACATAATGAATTATGAATGAAAGTATTTATATAAAAAAAATTCTTTAATTTTTTTTTTTTAGTCTAAGCATTTTATGAACTACAAATAAAAAAAAGTTAAAGAATTTTTTTTATATAAATACTTTCATTCATAATTCATTATGTAATTGAGTTAGAGCTTCGGTTAAAAGCTCAATTTGTTTATTAATTAATGAAGAATAAATAAGGCTTGAAGTGTTCTAGTCGTATCTTTAATAATTTATAAGTTATTTAAATAACAATGAAGAAAAACAGAAAGATAGCGACAAGTCCAAGTGTACAATAATTTTAAAAATGATATAGAAAATACAAAAAAATTTTTTCGCAAAAAAAAATACACATGGTTGTTTTTAGTATTTTTTGTAGTATTTAAAAAAAAATATTGCATAAAAATTCATTTGTTTATAACCAATTGTTTGTTAAATAAACAAATAAAAAATGAATAAAAAAAATTTTTTTTTCTATAATATAAGAGAACATGATAAATTATGATTTTAAAAAAAAAAATGGTTCCTTAATATTAGTATTAAGCAACAAAAAAAGATTGTTAATTAGCAAATGCGTTTCTGAGCGATAAATAAATTTTTTTAAGAAACGATTTTTTTTTTAAAAATCATTATTTTCATTAAGCATCTTATTCCCAAAAAAAATTTTTTAAAAATCTTATTAGCAATACATTTGTTTATAACAATTATTTAAACAATGAAAGTAAAAATTTTTTAAAAATTATTGTTATGTAGCTTTTAGCGATAAAAAAACAAACTAATAAAAAAAATAAAAAAAAAAAATTTTCTTGATTGCTTTATTTAAGTTTTTCATTTTTCAATGTCTTAGATTGTTAATAAAAAAGTGAAAAATCAAAATTTTTAAATTTTTCCAATGGCGATCTTTTTTAAACCCTTTCAAGAATAGCTCCAAGAAGTGAAAAAAATTCTGGGTTTTTAGTTTTGAAATAATCAGGGTTTTTATGTAAACTTTCAACAGGTAAAAATTAACTAATTAACAATAGCGTAGTTAATTGAAAAATCGGGGTAAAAATTTTTTTTCGGCGAATTATTATTTATTCATGTGTTTTGAAAGTACCAAATTTTTTTTATTCCTTAATATTTATATTTTATCAGTGAAAATTATTTTTATTCATAATAGTATTGATTCGGTCAACGCGCGTGCACGCGCCGCTACCCGTTTTTAGTCCCATTTTCACCGTTAAATTAAAATTATAAATATTGTCGGTACAATTCGGGGAGGTAGGACTTTTTTTTAGGAAATTTCCTCCTCTTTAAGGATCTTTTTTTTAATTTTGGATATCTCAAATATTTTTCGAAATATTTGCAAAAAACCAAACCCTTTTTTTTTTTTTCACTAAATTGTTTATAACTTTTACAATTTTTGCGAGCCCCAATTTTCCAGTTGAACATTTTTTCTAGATGCCATTTCGAATCGAATGAGACCAAAACCATAATTTTCGATGAGGTTGAACAGGTTTTCGTCAAAAAGGCACTTGTTGACTAGACTAATTGCCCGCAGCAAAAATATACTCTTCCACTTTTCTTTATTTTTTTTTTTGTTGCTTTCCTCTACTCTTTCTTTTATAGCAATAAAAATTTTCAATATACCTTACAGAATTCAAAATACCTTTACGGATTATATGCAAAAAAAACAAAAAATCGTAACTTAACTCAAATTCCAATCATCTTGATCAGCTATTCCTAAAAATTCAAAATTTCCACGCTAAGATTCAAAATGCTTTTAAATCGTCCGTTTATTTCAACCCAAAAAAAAAATTTTTTTTTTTGCATATAAAGTTAAAGTTTCAAATATACCTCCCTCTTCCTCTCTTCTTTTTTTTTCTTTGAATACCCCTAAGTAAAAGCATCAATTATTGACAGGTGTCCAATTATTGATACCCTATTTTAAAATATAATTAATTACCTACTTTATTAATAATGATCGCATACATTTTTAAACAATTTATTTAATTTAAGAAATTGAGAAAAAAAATTATTGTTAGTGAAAAATATTAATTATTCATCAAAAATAATTCAGTCGTATCCATCGGAACAGCTTGTGAGCGTCAATTTCCTTAATTATTGCGGTTAGAAAAGCGGTATTTTGAAACAGTGATTTTTACTATTTTTTTTTTCATCCAATTGCATCAATTTTTTTCCTTATAAATAAATAAAATATAAATTCGGGTAACTTATTTTATTGCTTTAAATTAATTAGTAATTTTAATTTATTATTATATAAAAAAAAATGAATCTGTTTAGTTAAAAGACTAAATACGTCAATATGGAAAATAAAATTTTACAATATAAATTATTAATATGTTTTTTTTTCTCTTTTTTTTTTGAAAGAGAGAAAAAAAAATGGAATTTCAATCTTGTCTCTTACAGTGTCAGTAATTGGTACTTTTACCTTATTTCCCTTTTAATATTCCATTTCCTTACTTTTACAAATCGAAATTCTTCTAATAAAATTTAAAAGCATAAATTTTCGTATACTAATCCAACGCAAAAGTCCAACTAAAATATTTTGAACAACCAGGGGAAAAATAATTCCCAAAAAAAAAAATTCCTCTTTTTTTTTTTTGAATATCTTTGTCTACATTTCCGACTATGTTCATCATCATTTTAATTAAAAAAAAAATTTTTCATTATTATTATATTATTTTTTTCTTTTAGCACCATGTTTCAACAGGGCGTAACCTTGGATGAGTTCTGCCGGCGTCACGCGTCCCTATACGTAAGTTCCTATATTTGGACATCTTTAATCAACCAAAAAAAAATAGAAATTTCCGTTCTTTATTTTAATTATTTTAGCTCTTTCCTAGATTATCCTCCGGATCGTAGCGTACTTACGGATGCTCATGGACCCGCAGCCCCCAACCCGCGGTGTGTGGCTATGCGATCAAATTGAGACGTTAGCCCGGTCATGCTTTCCTCCCCAGGAGCGCTATGAGCCGGAGGGCTCATTGGTTCGGACTCGGGCGTTTTTTTATGCCCGTACCCTGAGTGCCCCGTTGCGGTCGTTCCGGTCTCCGGATATACACAGCTTTTGGCAACTTTGGCCCGAACTGGAGAAGATCGCCATCCGTAAGATCATCGCCGAGCAGTAAGTATCTGTTTTAATTTTCCCTATCTTTTCTCTTTTCCCCTCCATATATTTTTAACTTTTAATTTCGTTCTAGGCTTTCGTCGGAAGCGCCGCCTACCCTTCCCGACGTGGTTGTGTAGGAATTTATCATCCGGGCGACCTGGGCCTCATCAAGGAAATTCTCAATGTTACCAAATACAACCCGAATAACCTCTTTGAGAAAAAAAAATTTTATTTTTATTATTAACTATTATAAGCATTTTGTTCGAGCTATACATTTTATCGTGTCATTCAGTAAAAATCGTCAAGTATGACATGTATAGTTCTACGAAGTAGAATTTAATTTATTTTCAAATGAACGGGAAAAAAAAAAAAATCAAATCCCAAGCTGTTTCAAACAATAAATATATAAATCAAATTTTCTTATATAAAATAATATTAATTTATATTAAATTCAATACATTTTTTTATGAAGTCGAAGTAATTTTTTGATAATTCTCTTATTAATGAATAATATTTAACGCCTTAAATTTTTTTTTGAAGCTAATATTAGAGAGTAAAAGAAATTCAATAAGTATAAAGTGTATTTTTATACACTTCATAAAGTTTATATTTTTGTTTCGTAATTTTTAGTATACTTCAGTGAAAATATTTATTATTTGCATTAATAATAAATACGTTCTAAGAGTTATTTACTTAAATTTATTTCATTAATTTAATTTGCTAAGCATTAATAAAATGTGTATAGCACCATTCCTTTTTTTTTTTTTTTCAAATTTACCGTTTAAACAATATTAAACATTAAGGTTTTCATTATAAATATTAACTAATACTTTGTTTATTTTATTATTTAAAGTAATTTTCGTAAGCTGAACATCATATATTCCAGTTTCAGCTGCTAATTTTTACAGATGCACCTTTTTTTTTTTTTGACAAGTGCCTTGTAGTTACTTCTTTTTTCTAAGGTTTAAGTAGTAATTTTAAATAGTCAAGCAGTATATTTCAACGATCCACTGTTAATTATAGCAGTTTAACATTAAAATCATAATTTTACTGATTGAACGACATTAGTTATTGAGCATAACATAAATAATTACAAGTTGAACTTCAATTATTGTTAATTGTTTTTTTTTTTTTTTATACATGTTTTTTTTTCATTAATAATTATCCCTTTCGTTATAATACTCCGAGGAAGAAAAAAAAGAGAAAAAAAAAATAGTTACGGTGCTATTTAACTATCGATTTATATTTGTTGTTAGTTATTTTAATATATATGAATGCTAATGCATTCATATATTTTTTGATTGGTGTTTTAATATTTTGTAATCTTCAATGGCATACCAATCCCATTTATTGTAATATTTGGCCAGCCTCTCTGTGCTAGCATCAAAAATTACTTTTTATTTTAAAAACGGTTTCGCCCCGATTTATCGATTTATCGATTTATAGTTAGATTTACTGGATTCTTCTCTCAGTGTATTAAATTTATACTCCTAATATCGATTGATTATTAAAAATATAGTTGAGGTATCTTTTTTCTAGAATTTCCTAGTCGCCCATTCCAGATTTCCCTCTGGGTGCAACCAAATACAAAAATGGATATGTAAATTAAAGTTTTACGCTATTATAATTACTTAATATTGTTATATTCTTATAGTGGAGTACATTTATGATTAAATTAGTAGAAATTTTAATTTAATGATCTATGTCAAACTCTTCAGTTAATTAATTTGAAAATCATGATAATCTTATTTATAAATCTTACATTTTCGAATTTTTATAGGGTCGCTCGAAATCGTTGATTTTATTGCACATCTTCATTATTGAGCTGTTCTATTATTTACTTTTATTTATTCCAGCTAAATAATAACGTCAAGATTGTTGTAGATCGTTACTACGCAACATCTACATGTATTTACTATCCTATTCTAAAGAGGGAGAAAAATTTTGAATACTACAATTTTTGTAGCTAGATAAATGGCAATTTAATATTGTCGGGAATTTAGGTATGGTAATCGTGAATCTATTTATTAAAATACGCGCTCTAGGGTATGTCCTCACTCGTAAGAGATTTAGCTTATTCTTTTAATATTATTTAACACTGAGGTCCACCAACCTCTCCTCTTTTTGTATACAAAGATCTCTAAGTTCAAAATATATATATGAGTGCAAATGAAGAAAAACATATTGCCTTGCCTTTACTTGGAATCTCTCATGGACCCGAGTACCTAAGGTCATAAAATCTGATCCATGCTAGCTTTCTTTTCTTTAAGTAAACATATGCATATTTTGAACTCAACTTAAATATATATATATACTACGACTTAAATGCAACACTGTTCGAAATAATATTTCGAACAGAATATTTAGTGAAGAGAAATAATTAAATAAAGTATATATATAAGAATAAAGATTGATTTTTGTACAGAGACTCCAACAAATATTTATGCAAGTCACCTATTTACTATTTCCAATTTTTTTTTTGTGTTTGTAAATACTACTTTTTTTTTTATAACAAAAATTTGAATCTCTTATTTCTAAAATTTTTTTGTTTTTTTTTATATCCTTGGGTACCACTTTTCATTATAGGTTTTTTTTTTTTTTCGTATACTTGGGTACCACTTTTTATTATAGATTTTTTTTTTCGTATACTTGGGTACCACTTTTCTTATGAATATGTTTCAATTTTCAATATACGTCTATATATATTAATATGTACGTTCTACTAATTTTTGCTCCTCTATGTATATCAGATTTTTAATATAACTAATAGCCATTTGTAATATATAACGATCCTGGCTTGAAATTAGTATACAAATATACCAATTTTTGGTCGAAAATAACCTGTAACTATTAAAATTTTGAGCATCATTCCTTTTTTTTTCTCGTGTAAAACAAAACCCCACGTAGTTTCGTTCGATTCCTCTAGTAATTGCTTTAGCTATCTTTTCTCGAACGCATACAATTAAGCTTCGATCTCTCATAAATGGTCTCTTTATCTCGTTGTAAATATATCTTATTACCGAATTCCAGAGCGAAAGAATAGTAACTCCATTCGAGTCCCGATTCTCGACGCTGTTACATCTGGTTCATAACCAGCAACCCGTGCTTTGTGTTTTATATCGTTAGTAGTTATCTGAGTTACGAATAACAACAAGACTATTTTATTGCAGGTAAGGTTATTTTTCTATCAAATTATTCCATACTTCCCTGCTTTGCTATTAATATTACTTATCTTTTCTTTTATTTATTTATTTATTATCTTTTCCAAAATATTTCTGCTTCCTTTTGCTGATGTTAACGAAATCATGCACACCTGTATATTAAAATTCATTATTCGTTAACCCTCTCGTGAAAATTGTTGAAAGGAGAAAAGGAAGAGAAAAAAAAAATCAGGAGAAAAATCAGAAGTAAGATTTAGTTATTCATTATTTTCTCTCTTTTTTCTTTTTTTTTTTTTTTGCGAAATAATTTTATCTAATTACTCCTTTCAAAATTAGTGAAAATAGAGATGTAACACCTCTGCCTCCTTCTTTTTTCAGATTACCCCTACGAGAGAGAAGAAGAGAAAGAGAAAGAAGAAGAAGTGAGAGAAAGAGGAGAGAAAAAAAAATCATGCCGAATTTTGTTTCAATGCGTGTTTTCGACAGTCGCGTGGTCCATCTCTCAGTGGATGTAAGCATTCCAAGTTCTCCTTCTTAACTTAAGAGCCTGCCCCTTAATTTACCCTTATTCTCTTTCTTTTTTTTTCAGGACACCCGGCGACTCGTGGCTATCTTGGGTTTCTTGTGCCAGGCCTATTTTCCGCCGTTAACGGCCTTGGACTTCTTAGATGAGATGAGCGACATTGCCGGCATTCCCGATATTCTTTCCGGTCTTTATTATTTCTTGAAAGGTATTAATGACGTGCGCATCCGGCGATATACGCAAGCCCGGATCACACTTGAGGAATATAATCGACCTTCTTATTATCCGGGTAACTTGGGCCCCGTTGAAAATTTATTATATTCCATCTGGCTTCTTTTACATTTCCTTGTCTAACCAATTTATTATCAATTGTTCAAGTTTTTTTTTCTTTTTATTAAGAAAAAACGGAGAAACGGAAAAAAGAAAGTTTGTTTTTCTTTTTTTTTTTTTTTGTGTTCGAATAAATTACTGCCATATCAATAATAACGTTTCCTGCTGTTATTTTCCCGCTTTTTTTTTCCTCTCTTTTTTTTATATACATTTATAAAATGGAAGATAAAACAAATTTGTATGCACATGTATGCGTTCAAGGGACATAAGTATCTTAACGAGAGGGAAAAAAAAATTTCTATAATTTAAAAGCCATACTAATTAATAATAAAATATACTCAGTGGATGTAGGATATTTATTACGAATTGTAATTTGTTTTATCCATATGTAAAAAAAAAATATAACTAACTATCCTTTTTCGTTGGCCTCTAAATAAGTTTTTTCTAAAAAAAAAGGTACATCTAGAGAAAATTATTTATATTTTTCAAAAGGAATTGAAGAGTGCAGATACGTTAAGACTAAAAAAAAAATTTGCTCTCAAGTATTCAAGCAAAATTTATGCACTGCAGACGTACATTTCTTTCGAGTATACTAGCTATTAACTATTGTTTTTTTCAAAAAAAAATAATAATAAATGTTGCCCATAATAATAACATTATTATGTTTATAAAAGTTCACCATTAATACTATATAATTTATTCTTGTTAGAAAATAGAGAAAGAGAAGAAAAAGAAAGAAAAAAAAATATAATAATAATAATTATCCAGATCTATTGTAATTTAACTGATATTCTTTTTGAAAATGCTCTAACTATAATAATATTCCCAAAAGAATGTAATATAATAACTCGTTAAGCGTGCAGAGTAAAAAAACATTGTGTATCTGTGTTAAAACGGTCCGTGTTAAAAAAATTTTGATTATTTTGTGTCAAATCAACACAATTCTTTGTGTTACTTTATTACTCGAATTTTTGTGCTGAAATTTAACACAAATATTGCGTGGACCGCTTCTAACACACAGATTGTGTTGATTTTAGCACAATATTTTTTTCCTATGTGTACCGTGCTTTATTTTAGAATTCGATAGCAAAATCTACAAGTATCATTACATTTGTAATGCAAAAAAAAAATTTCTAGTATTAAATAAGTAAAATTATCAACAGCAGTAATAACCCAATAATAATTCAAAATATCCCCAAGATAAAACAAATGATATTAATTATTATTATTATTCCTTTTACTATAGAATACGTTTTAATAACATTTCTCGATGAGTGATGCCCTTATCTATTGTACCCATATTCCATTACCGAATTCCTTTTGGCTTTATCCAGATCCAACTCACAACGCTGCCCGCAACAAGTCTTGACTGCTGCATCAATTGCGTTCATAAATTTACAATACAAGTATATATGTAAAAAAAAAATTATTCATTCCTGCTGAGTGAAATAATAATAAAAAATTTCTTTTTTTCAACGTTCTATGTTCAGTGCTACAGTGATACCAGTTGGTGCGACCAGGTTTTCCCCATTGTTTAAAGAAAATAAATTGGTGTTTAGTGCCAGTGTTGTATTTAACTGTTAAGACCATTTCAGCGATTTACTTTACAACTCGTGTTCCTACAAGTACGATATTTTGAAATCTGTGCATCTTGTAAGGTAATAATTATCTTTTCTTTGCTTTAAACTCTATAATAACTTAAAATTCTCTAAGAAATTCAAGATTAAAATGTCTTTAACTATCCGTTTTCTAATTTTTAACTTTGAATTTTTTCTCATTTTTCTTGTAATTGCTCAATTATTATACCCTTCAGATAAAGAAAAAGCAATTCTAAGTATCTATTGATAAAAAAAAATTTCTCATTTCCCAAAATATTTTCTTTACCACATAATTAAGAAAAATTTTATATCTTTCCTTCACTAGAGGGAAAGGGAAAAAAAAATAAATTTCAAACAGAATTTTTCCAACTTTTAGTTCATCACCCCCAAATTTAGAATTTCCTTAATAATTTGAAATTTTCTTTAAAAATTTAACTGTTATCCCTTCAATTCGAGCAGTAACTGTAACTGCTTAGATATGGATTACGCTTAAATTTACTTTATAACTTGAATCCTTCATCGCCCATTTATTCCCCCTTTTTTTTCGGATGACAAAGTAAATTTTATTCATTCTCTATTTATCTATATTTTTTTTTCAGATTATCAACTACCGAAATATGTCGGATTTTGTTTCGATGCGAGCTTTTAACCATCGTGTGCTTCATCTTCCACGAATTGTGAGTATTTGTGTTTACCTCCTATATAATTTCGCAACATGTCCTTAAATATTTCTTTCCTTTTCAGATCCTTGAACAGCTTAGGGATACCCTATGGTACCTGTGCCGTGCCCGCTACCCGCCGACTGTGGGTTTAACTTTCCTGGATGACGTATCCTGCCTCACCGGGTTACAACTTCCAGTTATTCTCAAGGACCTTTTCACCACCCTCAATCACGTAGTTGCGGTGCGGAGAAGGCGGTGGATTCGGGCCGAGATTGCCCTGGAGGAATGCCACCACCCCTACCACTACTTAGGTGACCTGGGCCCAGTTCGAAATCTTCGACCAATATCCAGGACTTACTTGATAGAACCGCCTAGTTTTTCCTTCCTTTCTCGTTTAATAATTTTTCGCACCCCCTTTTTCTGTAACTTCATTTTACTTTTCCCATTATTAGAATATTAGTGAGTGTAGACATTAAATCATGCAAAAAAAAATTTTCTTTGACTAATTTAAGTATTGAAAGGAAAGGATTTTTAATATTTTCTGTAAAGCAGCTGAATTTTCTTATATTTAACCAATATTTCCTTATTTTTAGCGCGTGACAACAAAACAAAGAAAAATATAATGTTGATGTGCTTTTAAAGTGATCATTGTAATGAATCTATTTATAACGATAAAAATTATACATAGCTCGTTACCTACTATTATTAATAAAATTTAATAGTTTTATAATAATATTTTTTTTTCTTGTACCCCCTCTTTTTTTTTTTGAAAAGATATATAATTTATACTTTTCCCGTTCTGCTTAATTAACATTTTACTTACTATAACCGTTCCAATCGTACCTGTTCGCATGCTGTGAGAAAGGAAAAAAATTAGTGAGTTTAACAAGGGAAGAAGATCTACTGTGTACATTTCCCATTTATTTGTAAGGTTGATTCCTTTTTTTGTTTTTTATATAATGTGGGTAAGTTACAACTTATACTACAATATCATTTTTTCTTTACTCGACTATATAATTACTACCTTAATTTGTTATTATGCCCACGATATAGATGCAAATAACACCTATCTCTGCCACGCATTGACTTCAATTAAAAGGGGAGAAAATATGGGTTCACGAATGAGGAGAATAAGAGAGACATCAATAACCGACCAAACCTAATAAGGGGAGAGAAGAAAAAAAAATACTGGGGAGAAAGGGGATGAATTTTAAGTCTGTATGGCGAAAGAAAAGGTGAGGGAGGTAAAATCCCGCAAGATCGGTAAGTTATTTAATTTTTCCATTCCTCTTTTCCAGACTAAGTTAATCATATTTAAAAAAATTTATTAAGATGCACTGGACTGTCGTCACTCGTCAACTCTGGAACCGTGTGTACCGAGGATGATCAATCTGCAACGTTACACTATCCACAACCAGTTGTATAGTAACTAATTAATTATCATCGCTACTTACCACTATCACTTACATCTGTCCTCATAATAACTTTATCTTTATAATAGTATACATTCTTTTTCTTATTTATTCCCCGCTCAACTTTATTAAATATCCGTGGAATTATGCACAGTCATTCATAATTTATATTCTTAACTTAAATAATTGAAGAAAGAGAAAGAGGAAAAAAACATATCTCTTACTATTATTGCTTATTCTTTAACTCATTGAGTCGGAGAAGGAATTTATCAGAGTTTAGATAGAGTAATCTTAAGCCATGCTATAAAAGCAGTCGAAGTAAAAGTTAAAGAATAGATACCGGTACCGGGTTTCCATGCATTGAAATATAAAATTCCTTCTCCCACTCTCTTATTCTAAGTTTACTTGTTATTATTACCAACAACAAAAAAGTCAGAGGGTGAAATTCGAGTTAATTATATTCTTTATTAATTCCGTACGCAATTATTGATACATTCAATAATCATATTTCATTATTATATATATATATTTTTCCTCTAATTCACGTATTTATGACTATTTCTTTTGTTTTCACACATTTTTTTTTTTTTTTCACATTAAGAATTACTAGTCCATGCGTGTCATCTTGATGAGCTCTTCATCATTAATATTACTAATGATTTCATCCAATACATGTTTTGGCAAGTCTTCTAATGGTATCTTGCTGTTTCTTGTCGCACTATTTAACACCCGAATAGCCCGTTTGATAAGCTTCTCCCTGTATCTTGCCACCACTATTTTTTTCAACATTTCATTCCCATAGTGGCCGATCTTCTCTCGTTGAAGATTCTGAACAAAATTCTTATGCTTCATGAATCGCCTCATCTCTTCCGTTGATGCTTTCCATACGTCGATAGGTGTTACTTCTCTTCCCCCTTGACGTATTAACACAGTTTTCTTCATTTTCTTCACTTCCTCTCTACATTTCACTTCATACTCCTCTTCATTTTGTTTCAAGTACAGCAATTCCAGCTCTAGATCCTGGTTTATCATATCTTCCATAACTCTTTTCTTTATGAGGAACTGTCTGATTATCAAATGCGTCCAACTGACATGTCCCTCAGTGGTTGACCATATTTCATCCGGCTCTTTCTCGTATCCTGCAGGCAAATCATCATCTTGTCGCGCATATCTACAATATTGTACCACATATCTTCCCTTTTTATCTTTTGAATTAACATCCGCCCCATTCTCTAGCAGCACTATTACAATTTCATCATATCCTCTTGCTCCTGCTAGGTGTAATGGTGTTACGCCCCCATTAGTCGTCTGCTGATTGACATCGGCTCCAAATCTTATTAGCATTTCCGTTATTTCTATCTTCCTTATGTGATCCGGACTATACAAATTGTTTCCTTCATACCGGTGAGTCAAAATTTTCTTAAATATCATAAACAGCGGTGTCATTCCATGGAAATCTCTATGATTCACTCTAGCCCCTCACGATTTCTTGCCTCTACCTCGACTCCATTCTGCAGCATGTATTCCATTATCTCTGTCAGCCTTGTCCTGCTCGCTCCTGCTTCCTGCCCAACAGCGATCACGAGTTGATGTATCGGTCGATTTCCACTGTCATCATTGTTCGAATTGATATTTGCACCTCGAGCTATGAGTAACCATGCCAATTCCGTGTTCGAATATTTCAAAATTCTGCATAATGGGACTATGGAGTTTGCGTGACTTGGTCCATTTACATTTGCATTATTCATAATGAGAGCTTCCACCGCCTCTTCTTTTTTTCGTAGCAGTGCCCTTATAATTAGCGTATATCCTTCCCTCCATTCTGGTACGTATGACAACCCGTATCGTCTTATTATTGTCGTCACTTCGTCGCTTTCATTCGTATCTATTGCTTCATTCATCAGTCGTTTCGCCTTCTCTTGCTCCATCTTTTCTCTTCTTTATTTATCTGTCAACAGAATAATTTTTATCTATCATTGTTATTGCTATAGTAATTCCTTCCTTCTTTTTTTTTCTTTTGCACTTTATTTTAATAATAATATTGTTTATCGTCTTATTTGATCTCCAATTGTGGATTTGCTGAATCAGACTCTGAAGCAATATGCGCCAATTTTATTTTGTCCTGGTGAACTACACGTTTTTTTCCTTTTACCATCAACTCGACGTTTTTGTTGTCAAATATTCTGATTACCTCGTACGGGCCGTCATAATGATCCTTCATTTTATCCGTCCTCGGTTCTTTTAGCAGCCACACCCAGTTGCCGACCTCGAAAATTCTTTCTTTTGCGTTTCTGTCGTAATATTTCTTTGATCTTTTTTTCGCTCTTTCCAAGTTTTCTTTCGCCAGCCTACGAGTTGTTTCCAGCGTGTCAACTAACTCATCCAGGTAATCATGGTACGATCTTCCGCCCGCCGCTCCTTCTCGTGAAAATTCTGATGGCACTAGCGTGGGTCTACCAAAAACGAGCTCATGTGGAGTATAGTTTGTCGCCTCGTGCACACCCGTATTATACGAAAACATCGCAAAGTCGAGCCATTCATCCCATTCTCGATATTTGTCTATAAAAGTTTTTAAATACTCCGTAAGAGAGTGGTGACTCCTCTCAATTGACCCATTGGACTGTGGATGATACGCTGTTGTATTTAAATGCCTTATTCGGAACAAATTACATAGACGCTTGTAACGCTGGGGTACGTTATCCTGCACTTACTGGTGGAAGGGTGCAGTTCGTGGGTCAAAGTTTGCCCCGCTAGCTCTTAATGAAACTCTGACTTTTTGATTTTAAGTTAATGATGCCTTAGCAATGAATTAACTTACCCGAACTAGCCTTACAATTCTAAACTAATACTAGTACTTAGCCTAAGATTGAGTTCGGAGGTGGAAGTTGTCCTGGATGTCCTTGGACAGGCGTTGGTTGACCCTTGGAAATCTTCTCCTTGGACCTTGATACTGATCCCCAATGTATGGGCTAAGAAGACCCTTAATTGTCTAATGTGGACTTTGGGAAAGCACAGGTGAATTCACTCAACACTGGTTTCAGTTATTAGTTTAATTATTTATTGAACTAATAATAAACTAATATGCCGCGTCGCACACACACACACTGGTTACCAATAACGTTACTGTACTTAACGGTACAGGGCTTTCTACTAATGTACTCAAATAACCGCCTTCGGTATAGCAACAGATATGAGCTATTATTTATTACAAACAAATGTGATGTAATAAATACAGGATAATTTACTGAACTAATTACCGCGGACACTAGACGAGTTACCAACAAATATGAGTTAAGAATAAATTAATAAGCAGTAATGACGATCAGCGAACAGGTCATTTACTACACGACAATTAGCAGTGAATATGAACTACTTGTCTATTCAAAGCTAACGACGAAAAAGCACCGGTTGCACGTTAACGCGCTCTTTTATAGACAGAACTGCCGCACTAGTCATGTGACAGTTCTGTCCCGATGGCAAACGGAGGCGTACGATGCCAACATCGTAACACGCTGTATCATTTCACTCATAAAATTTGTTCCTTGATCCGTCAGGATTGCTCTTGGTGCCCCAAACAAGCAAATTACTTTTCCTGCCAATGCCTTTGCTACATCTTCAGCTTCTTGTTGTCTGAGTGGAATCGCTATCCCGAATTTTGTTAACAAGTCCTGCACAGTCAGAATGTATTTGTAACCCCGCCTCTTTTCTTCTCGTGGCCCATAAATATCCATGGAAATTTTTTCAAATGCGGTCTCCGGTGTATCAGTAATCATCATCGGCTTCTTAGGCTTCACGCGTACTAGCTTTCGTTGCTGGCAAATAAAACAATTTTTCACAAAATTTCTCACATCTTGCTTCATCGTTCTCCAATAAAATCGAGTTCTTATTCGGCGGTATGTCTTTGTCATCCCTTTGTGTCCTCCAACAGCGGACGTATGATGCTCTCTCATCAATGATCTTCTGTTAATAGCCTTGGGTACCTCCAGTTTTCCACCACACACCGTTATTTCTATATTATGTTCCTTTACAATCTCATGTAACTTCCCAATGTAGTAATCTTGCAGCGCTTTATTTAAATGATCACCTCCCGTCGGAACTCTCAAAGTCTTATACTCTTGTCGTTTTATCAGTATCTCCAAAGACTCCATAATCATATCTATTATTTTTTCTGATGTACGACCACTAGCATCGACTGAGTAGACCAACCCCAATCCGTGTCTTTTCCGCTTATTCATTATCAAAATATCACCTTTTTCCAGCTGAGTTCCTTGTAAATTTGCCATATTTATCCATTTCATCTCGAGTAGCACGTCCGTTAAATCTGAATTCACATCCCCGTTGGCTGGTACAAAGAAAGCGAAATTGTCGTTAACATCGGTGACATGTTGTCTTGAATGTTTTAATTTTAATTTTTCTTCCGGGTTTGTACAGTAATCATTCGGAATATCCCATTCCATTAATGAGTCTCCCGAATCTGACTCTAAATCCGTGGAGTCATTAACACAAGTACTTCTTGCTTTAAAATCTTCCGATAACAGAAATCGCCATGGTTCGTTACTATTCTTATCATCTTTTTCATCGTAGTTTTGTTGATACTCGTGTCCCGTATCCTCTTGTTCCATTGGTACGTCCATATTCGGCTCCAGCTCGTGTTGTGTCAACCTGGGTTTTTGCACTTCAATCACTTCGTCTCTCATTTTCTTTTTTGCTTTTTCTCTAGCAGCTGGTGGTGTCTTAATTTTTCCTTTCGCTGCTACCCTGCCTTCTTCTGCTGATTGTTGTCTCTTGGTTTCCTGTTCCACTTCTTTATCTTTTTCTGCTTGTTGCATCTTCCCTTTCATTTTTGCTTTATTTTTACTCCGTTGCGGACGACTACTGGCAATTTGTGGTTCCGCTCCAGGTTCCGACGCTGATCCGGACGGCACGTAGTACTCTCCACTTCCATCACTTGCCATTCCCCGTGCTGACTCGCTGTCACTGAGGGGAATCCGTACCACCTTCTTGGGTCGCGACTAACTTCCTCTTGGACGTCCCCTTCGTCGCACTTCTTTTTGTTGTTGTATACCCGACGGGCCCGGATTTGGAGTAATCACAGCTGGATTCGGCTTATATATATATATATATATATATATATATATATCATAATTCTTCTTTCAGTATTTTAAATGACTTTTCTTGAGATTCGCCCCATGTAAAAATAGCGTCTTTTTTCAATAAATCAGTCAAGGGCTTCGCTTTACCTGCAAAATTCCGGATGAATCTTCTATAATATCCTGCAAGTCCAAGAAATTCTCGCACTTTCTTTTCGTCCGTTGGTCTCTTAAACATTTCGACCGCTTTCACTTTCACCGGATTCGGTTTTACTCCCTCCGCACTGATTATGTGTCCCAAATACGCAACCTCCCGCCGTAAAAATTCGCACTTTGCCGGTTTTAACTTTAATCCCACTTTTTGAAGTCTATCAACAAATTGCAAGTATTTTTGACAATGTTCTTCTAATGTTCTTGCATATATTACTGCGTCATCGACATAAATAAATAATATTACACCTTGCAATCCGGACAATACGTTTTCCATCGTACTTTGAAACGTCGGTGGACCACCTTTCAAACCCATCACCATCCTCTTGAACTGATAATGTCCCATCGGGACTGAAAATGCCGTTTTATGCCGACCTTGTTCTGCCAATGGTATCTGATAAAATCCCGAATCGAGATCAAACACAGAAAAATATACAGCATCACCAATTTGGTCTAAAATGTCCCGGATATCTGGTAACGGATACGAGTTTGGTATTGTTTTATCGTTTAACCTTCGAAAATCGATTACCAACCTCCAATCTTTAGTTCCATCAGCTTTTGGTTTCTTGGGAACAATCCATACGGGTGAACTGTATGCAGAATCCGATGGTTCAATTATATCAGCATCAATCATTCCTTGTATTCGTTCTTTTAATACGTCTTTTAAATGATGCGGCATGCGATACTGTTTGATATTAATTGGGTTATCATCTTTTGTTCTTATCCGATGAGATGGAACATTCGCTGCATTCAGTCGTTCACCTGGTAATATGTAAACTCTTGGTTCGTATTCGATGTTCTGCCACACTGTATTTAGTTCTTCTTCGTCCAGATGTGTTACCGATATTAAATTTAGTACTCGTTCTGTTCGTTCTGCTATATTTTCTTGCTCCGTTTTTTCAGTGAACCGCACCTTTGCTTCTGCTGTTATCTCTTCAAAATATTCAACTTCAACGTACGGTATCGCAAAATCATGTTCTTTTTCTGTAGTGTTAAATGCGTACATTTTCGCTGCACCCTGGTGGACTGATACTATGGCTTCTCCCAAATATATTCCTGGTGCAATATTACACCGTGGAATATATCCTTCCGAAACGTTATTTATAACTCTTACCTCTATCATTTTTACACACCTTCTCGGAATTTTTATAATATCCTCCAAAAAGTAATATTTCTTATTATTAATTGAAACAGTTTTATTACCAAAATCAATTTGCGAATTTTGTGCTGAAAAGAACGGCTGGCCCAATATACCATCTTTTTTTATGTTAAATTCCTCTCCCACGATATCAAACAGTACCCATTGACCTTCTATCTCTAGTTCAACTTGACCTATCGTAGTTATAGTATCAGATGTTATACCTTTTATCAGCGTTCTTCTTGTACTGTCAATTTTTGTTCTTAATTCCAGTGAGTCTCGTCGTATTAAATTTATTTCTGCGCCCGTGTCAATGAGGAAGATACCTGTACCTCCAAGTACTTTATCGGCTCTTAATTTTACATATATATGTGTAGCACCCACTAATTTAACAGATTTTACTTCTTTTTCTTCATTTATTCGCTCCTTATTCGTTTCTTCTGAGTTGGCCGTTTCGACGGAGCGTGTCATCGCACCGGCCTTTTCTAGTTCAAAGGCCGTGTGTTTGGACCCCTGTTGGACATCTGATTTCCCTGGTTCTGCTGATTAACTCCACGTGATCCGTCCCATCTATTGTCGTAATTAACAGGCAAACTGTTCATAAGCCGCTGCGTTTCGAACGCGTTCGTCACCATTGCACCTGAGTTACCATAATTATTGTACCGCCTGTTGAGATTGCCTTGAAATTCTTGACCTCTGCCTCTGCCGTAGTAACCATTATTTCCATAATTTCCCCATTGATTTCCATAATTATTTCCATTTCGATACCCATTATAATTGTTGCCATTCTGTCCATATACATAGTTACCATTATTCTGCCAATTATTACCGCTTCTTCCATAATTATATCTCCCATTTCCTCTGTATCTATCGTTTTGCACATAGTACCGCTCCTGTTGCTGTGGAACTCTTCCCCGGAATTCCTGCTGATTCATTGCTACCCAAGAATTTCGTTTGCCTTGTACTGAAATTGGGCAATTTCGTGCCAAATGCCTAACTTGCCCGCATGTGAAACAACTTCGTTTGTCCCCATTGTCCGCAATCTTCTCATTAGTAATTGTATACGTAAATTCTGCGCTGGGTTTTGGTTTATGAATATATTCTGTGCCTTCTCGTTTACCTTCTTCTTTCACCTCTTCTTCAAGCGTTAACTGTCTTATCCTTGCATGCTCCCGCTCCTTGAACCTAAGTTTTCCTTCTCTCGCTCTTTCCGCTGCTTTCGTCCTTTCGTATTGTATCTCCGCCTCCATTGCGATCTTTATTGCGTCTGCTAAATTTCTGGGTTCTTTATTTGAGACCGCGAACGATAATTTCTCGTATAGTCCATTAATAAAGGTTTCCAGCACTGTCGCCTCCAAATCCCTTGTTCGATAATCCCTCTGTTCTGCTGTTAATCCACTCCTGCTTATTTTATTCTCCGCTTCCGCTTTTATACCCTCCAGACGCGCACCAAATTTTGTTACACTTTTATTATCCTCTTGAATCATTCCCGCCAATCGATGTATTACCGCATGGAATGTTTCCGTTCGACCAAAATTTTGACGTAGTTTCTCTATTACTTGGTTGACAGACTCTGCCTTTCTCAAAAACGTACGCATAATGCTTAAAGCCAGTCCCCCGAATTGCGTTGACAATTCAAAAATAAATACCGGATCGTCATCAGCCTTTAACCTCGTCGCACTGTACTCGATAGCGTCAATGAAGGATTCCACGTCACCCTCTCCCGTAAAAACCGGTATATGCCGCATTAACGATATTATTCGTTTCAATTGAACCTCTTCAGTCTCCGCCATAGTTTTTACCGCTTTTGCGCCTGAAGCCGCACCAGGGCAATTTAAATTACCGTTAGTTTTCTCCCGATTTTTTTCAAAAATGTCTAATAATTCCCCGATATTTTTAATGTCGGTCTCGTACGAACAATCTTCGATCGGTTCTTTCGAACTTATAGAGCCCGACGGGGAGTCACTTGGATTGTCTAACCTCCAGTTAGTCCAATACTCCCGTCGATCCGAATTATTACTATCGTTAAAGGACTCAATTGTTACTACTTACATAGACACCACAATGAATAATGCTACTGCTATCAGCATCCCTGTCTGTTGGCTTTGATTTCCTCTCAGACTGGTGTTGTATCCGATTCTTTGCAACGGCTTCTTCTCTTAGCGGCACTACAGATCACTATTTTCCTTTTCTTTTTTTTTCGTACACTTTGCTTTTATCACTTATTTCACTTTTTATTTCTCTTTTCTTTTTTTTCACTCACTTATCTATTTTTCTCACTTATCACTAGCGGGGCAACTTTGACATATAATTTGACACAAACAACCGGCTTCACTAATTCAGAGGATTTTACAGTTCATTCGGCAATTTCTCAGTAATCTCTAATATTTGGCACTCAATTAAATAAATCTTACAAATCTTCAATATTTCTCAGTATTTCACAATTCAATTCAATATTCTACCATAATTCATAATTCAATTCAATAATCTTCAGTATTCTTCAATAATTCACAATTCAATTCAATAATCTTCAGTATTTCTCAATTCAATTCAATAATCTTCAGTATTCATCAATAATTCACAATTCAATTCACTTATTTTTCCATATTTGCATTTCAATTCAATATTTATCCATAAATCTTCAATATTTCACAGTATAACTCAATAATTCTTCAATATTTCTCAATTCAATTCACTTTTCTTCAATATTTCACAATTCAATTCACTTATTTTTCCATATCTTCATTTCAATTCAATATTTATCCATAAATCTTTAATGTTTCACAGTATAACTCAATAATTCTTCAATATTTCTCAATTCAATTCACTTTTCTTCAATATTTCACAATTCAATTCACTTATTTTTCCATATATTATCTTCAATGTGTGCACTTTCCTTGCTATCTCACGACACCGTTCACTAATTTATTTATCGGGGAAAGATTTAGGATCTCAGTCTCACAGTTTCCTGTCACGTTAACTGGGCACTCACCACTAAAATTCCCGAAAATTCACTTCACTCACCTCACTTCGCTGGGCGAAAACCACGTTGAGCGCCAAAATTTCTGTTACGTGTGAGCTTACACCTTAATGTTCTTACTGCGTAACCAATCTTACCGTGCCTAGCTCAGCGTCTCTAGAAATTTAATAGGATGTTATAAAGGGTGTGGGTCGCTCAGTGAAGGAATGACTATATGTGAATTTGATGGATATTTGTTTATTGGGCGTCCCCAAAATATGGGAGTACCCAGAAAAGGCCCTGAGAGTCTCTTTTACAAATCTAACATAGCATAAATAAATCGGATACTAATACAATATTTTCATTCAACAATAGCGGCATTAAACGTATTCTTTTAGTGATCTGTAATAAAAGCGGTAAAATAAGAGAGATATAATATTTATGCGCGAGCAGACGACTATTCGAATCAGCTTAACTATGGTAACTAACTCTTCTTCTGCAATTGCATCCTCTGCTTCCAAAATATCACTCCGCCGTTTCCCATGAGAACTCTTTTCGTGCTGCATAAGAAAATATCCTTTTGCAGTCTCCAACGGAACTCTTTTCTTCCCACAGTCAAAACTGCTGACCACGCGAAACGTCTGCTCATCGCATTGTCTTTATAAAAGTAAGACTTAATACAACTAATGTAATGCGATATTTATGTGCAGCTGTGTAGCGCCTAATGAAACTACTATAAAATGTATTGCTTTCTGAACTAAAATATATCTATTATTTGTTAATTAGTATTAGACGGATGGGCGTCAGCTCACCCGTCACAATATAAATAAATACTTGTCGTTATTATGAATCAATCCTCATAGAATCGATTTGATGAAAAAATTATTTTGCAACCGTCATGAATCCTGTCAATGCTCAAGGATTACTATGCTGTTATGGTAACAATAACTAAAATATTATGGGAACTATTCCCACGAGTATGGTAATCATTACAATAATTCTATTACCATGCGATATGAGAATAGTTACCACAGCGATGGAAATTGTTATGTGAAATTTTCCCTCTAAGTATGGGTCGATATCCCATAATTGCAAGTAATTATTACCATAACAGTGTGGGATGACATTTCATAAACGTACTCGGAACGGTTACGATACATTTCTCTCCGTGTATACCAACATGAAATAGATCTTCAGGGTTTGGTGACTCATTATATAGGTATTGATTGATTGAAATAAAGTACTCATTTCATGATTGTTTGATTACTGGGAATTAAATTTATTTTTTAGCATTCATACGAACTTTTAAATATTCGTATGAATTTCTTTTAAAACAGTGTTGGAATTTTTGAAAATTAAAGCCTTGCATATTATTGATGCAAATCTCTATATTTTTAAAGTTCATCATTTTTATTTTTTGTTTTCTTTGTGCGACCTGTTCAGCGAAATCAATGTGTCCCAAGTTTCTTAAAAAACTTTGAAACTTCGGCTCTTTAAAATTCTTTGCAGCTATACCCGGTTCTTCAGCTGCAGCTGCTGGTACTGCTTGGGTCGCTCGGGCAGGATCTTCCACTGCTGCGTCTTGAACATGCGCTATTTGCATTGGTGCAGCGCCTGTATTTAGCCGGTTCTGCTGCCTCGGCTTCTGCTGCCTCGGTTTCTGCTGCCTCGATTTCTACTGCCTCGGCTTCTGCTGCCTCGGTTTCTGCTGCCTCGGCTTCTGCTGCCTCGGTTTCTGCTGCCTCGATTTCTACTGCCTCGGTTTCTGCTGCCTTGATTTCTACTGCCTCGGCTTCTGTTGCCTCGGCTTCTGCTGCTGCTTCATCACCAATTGTTTCTTTAATGTCGTCGATGATTTCTTGAAGCAAAACACTCTTCATAACTCGCTCATTAGTGTTGGAGTGAACCAAATGATGTTTAATCTCGTTAAAAAAATCATTAAAGTCACTAATGGACGGTTGTTCAGTGTTTTGCTTCTCAGCTAATCTCCGAGCATTTTTCAAATATTTATCGAGATTTTGTTGTACTCTTCTCTGTAAAGTCTACAATTTGAGATAAATAAGAATGATTAAATATCAAGGACACGATTGATTTGTTCAGGATGAAATTGATCTTATATTGTTACAAATATTTGTAATTACAATCGAATTATATTATACTTACTTCTGGTGAATCATGATTGTGAACAAGTCGGCATGTATCAACAACCAATAGTTGTTTATCTGGCGACGTTCTAATTGATATCACAGCTGAGCATCGTCTGCAAGTGGAAAACGGATTATTGAAGCATAGTATACATCAAATAAGATTAAATACTTTTTTATGACACACTAAGAAATTATAAAATTCTAGTTATGATGGTGATGACAGTCGTTACGTTACTGCACCGGCTGAAAGATTCGTTATAATGTATTAGCATGAAAATACTTACTTGGCATGACCAGCTTGTTTATTGAATAAACGACAATGAAAATAGATTTCATTGTAAATGAGCTCTGGATTAAATTTAACATTTTGCATATTTTTGAACACTTTATACAAAGTTTTAGTGTTTTTCACCAAGAACCTCTGCTTGAATTTTTTTTTCATACAACTGCAACGCCTTATTTACTGCAGTGTATGAAGCAAATGTTTGATTTTTGAAGAATATTTTTTCGGACATTGTCTTTGTATCACAACATTTACTAAATGCGCACTTTGTTGAAAAAATAAAACCGAATAAAACAAAGGATTCTTCTTCAAGTATCGCACACAAATCGGAGTAGAATTGAAACATTATGAGAAATATGCGGGAAACAACGAAGGCCATCTACAATCGAAGCGCTAAGAATTTAAACATTTGAATCTTACGATATAAAAAGAAAGCGTAAAAAAGGAATTAATTTATTTTTAAATGATGGAGAATATAAATTTTGCTTTCCAGGCATTATTCCATAATTCATAATCCAGAAAAAGTGATAATTAACTACGATTGCAGTCATAAAAGACAATGAGGAAAAATTTAATACTCGATAAAGTAAATGACGAAAAACATGGCAATGGTAAGAAATTTTTCCATTATGTTGATGATGTGGGAAGACGTGAGCTCATGTACGACAAGCAGTAACTAAATACAGGAGTTATTTAAAATAATTTTAATCGATATAATTAATTAATTTGCCGTGGCCCGAATCAACCGTGCAATAGTAAAGCCTTCGTTGTACGGGTGCTGATATATTTTCCATGCTAATTAGTAATTAGTAAGTCAGCAGACGACTTGGGATGTCGAGTAATTAAGCACAAGGTTTATTTATAATAATTATGATCGATATTATTTAATTAATTTACCGTAGCCCGTGTCAACCGTGCCATTGTTAAGTCTACGATGTACGGATGCTGATATGTGTTCTATGCTAATTAGTAATTAGTAAGTCAGCAGACGACTTGGGATGTCGAGTAATTAAGTACAAGGTTTATTTATAATAATTATGATCGATATTATTTAATTAATTAACCGTGTTCCGTGTCAACCGTGCCATCGTTGAGTCTACGATGTACGGATACTGATATATTTTCCATGCTAATTAGTAATTAGTAAGTCAGCAAACGACTTGGGATGTTGAGTAATTAAGTACAAGGTTTATTTATAATAATTATGATCGATATTATTTAATTAATTTACCGTGGCCCGTGTCAACCGTGCCATAGTTAAATCTACGTTGTACAGATGCTGATATGTGTTCTATGCTAGTTAGTAATTAGTAAGTCAGCAGACGACTTGGGATGTTGAGTAATTAATTACAAGGTTTGTTGATGAAATAATCTCTACACTCTGTTGGCACATTTTCGCCGACCCTCTTAGCTGCTATCTTTTCGTAGGCTTGAACGTTTCTGTTCAAAATTTTTTTCTATTTATGAAATCTTCTCTTTTCATTCATATACCTATTACCGTACTATATGATTGACATTCAACCGCCATCTAGAAGAGAGAGCTGTAATTTTTCAATTTTTCTACATTATCTTAGTGGTTTTCTCAATAAGCTATTTCATCTTGTTACTATATAACTATCGCCTATTCTCACGCCACCTATTTTTAATATCTGACTAACTTCATGTTTGGCGAAATTATACAGACCCTTGTGATCATATTTTTCCCTACGATGGTCAATTATAAACATTAACAGTGTCCATCTCTTTTATTACTTTTAATTGCTACTAGATGTCACCAAAAAATATTTCCAATTTATTTGCAGTATATAATCGTATATTTTAGTCGAAGAGATTTTCTTTCCGGTAGTATCCATGCATCACGCTACGTGTCTCCATATTTTTTTGAGCTTATTAAAAGAAATTAATGTCTACTTCTTGTGAATAATTTCACAGTATATGAATACAAAAAAAAGATAGTATTTATTTTTTTTGTTAGAAACTTCATTGAAATTATTTGAATTCAAAGTTAAGTTTCGGTGAGCAAGAGAAATAATTCCTGATAAAAATTTTCTGGTGTTTATATAAAATCTCATTCTTATACTTCTATTTCTACTCTCTTAGCTGTGAAACATCAATTTTTCTAAATATGTATTCTCTTGTAAAATTAAAAAATGGAGAATATTTAGTAGTTTCTGCAAAACGAGTAATGAGAACAACTGGCTTAAAATGTGTCTATAAACGATGGTCTGGTGAAAAATACGATGTTAATGTGATTAAAACAGCAGGTAAGCCAGTTAAAAATTCAAAAGTCTCTCACAGTAGTGATAAATCATTATCTACTGTTATTGTTTTAGTCTTACAAAAACAATAAAACTTTATATAACCTAAAATTTAATGAAATATTCCCCGAATGCTTTTATTTCTGTAGTTATTTGTTCTTAATTTTCCATCAAAAAACATTGTTTACATAAAATTTTTTATCCAATAAATTTTTTAAATACATTCAAGCTTAATAAATATTACGTCGACAAAATATTTTAGATACCAAACTGGCTTTGGAGAAATTCAAATTTAAACTGAAACTTCAAGAAGAAGATTCAGAAAACAATTCACCCAATGACTGCAGTGTGCTTTCTATACCTACCACAGATTATATTTCGTCAACACCTATCAGCTCTAAAATTTTACCATCCTTGGTTGTGCGACTGTCTGACATTCGACATTCAACGGGATCAAGAGCTGACACTACTCAAACAGAAAGTCCTGCACCTAGTATTCCTTTAAAACTAAGGGAGTTGATGGAAAGTGATTCTTCTAATGACTTTTCAATATCTTAAAATAACATTTTTAGACAACAACCTCTGGCTTCTGTCAGTAATAAAGATTTAAGTCCTGATGAATATTCAGATAAAGACCAACGCAATAAGATAAACACTGGAATTAATAATAAAGAAATTCGATTAGGGTATAGTGCTGATATTAGTTCAGATGCGTCCATATCAATTGAACAACAACGAAAACCTAATTACGAAAAATTCACAGCAAATAAAAATAATTTAAACACAAACTTTCCGAATAAGACAAATGAAAAAAAAAGATAACTCAAATCAAGATCACTCGCAGCCTTTAGAGGAAAATGTTGTAGATCAAAGTCAAACTGATACTTCAAAAGAAACCAGTAAACATCGCGATTCTGATTTTTATCCTAACGATAGTAATGTTACTCCAGGATGTGTTAGTAGTTGTACTGAGAACACGTCGAAAGGTCTGAGTAAGAATAAATCATCATCTTTTGAAAGCGTGATCCACTCTTATAATTTAGATGAAAAATATGAAAATATATCATGTAAGCAAACTATTCGTAACGTGATTGGTCAATAAAAATTGAATATAATATACATAAATAATAATAATAAATACAATATACATATAATATTATATATAATATAATATTATAATAATAATAATAATATATATTATAATATATATATATATATTATATTCTACTCTACTTCTCGCTTCAAGCGACTAAAGTCGAATGCCCACGTCCGTACTCCTCGAAGGTCTCCCTTCGACTTCTCTCTCTCGATTCTCAATTCTAAAACACCAAACTCAATCCTATCGTTATCAATAACTGACATCTATATTCTAAATTCTTAAATCCAACTCAATCTTTACTATAACGGTAACTGGAGGCTCAAGTCTTCACCAAACATACTCACTAAACCCATTCTGAGTATGGATATCCTTGGCAGTTGCTCTCCTGGAACAGACTTCAGCTGGGATCATAAAACTTATAAACTAAGTGACCTATGACTTTCTCAGCGGTACAAGTGGTCATGACTTGTCCTCCGAGGCCTGTCAGACTAATAATTTAAAAATGACCAAACGGCTTCCACAACAGCAACGGTCACAAAATTACTGTTGAGGCCTGCCAAACCAAAACTCCAAAACTGATCCCATTCTGCATCCGTCAAATTCCTTATATAATGGAGCACTAGCATCTCAGCTAGACCTCTGCAATCAACCAAGAAGTCTCAGAGGGATAGAACTAGGTTCTATCATCAGATGATACCAGGTGACTAATTTAAGTCCCGCTCCACGGTAACACTGACTCGTCCACATACTCAAAATACTAAAAATCCAAAACTCAAACAATCATTTTCCCAAACTTTAATCTCAAACCATATCCCATACTAATTTTCAATAATTCTGATTCTAATTCTTATTTTCTTTATCCAAAAATTCATAACTGTAGCCAAACGTTACTCCATATTTAATTCTTAAACTATAACTTAATCAAAAATCTGTATAAAAATCGTAAATTACTGTAAGCTAAATTATAAGTCTTGAATTACCATGCTCGTAAATACAATAAATCCGTTGGTGTTTGTGACGTTCACTTTGATTTGACCCCCATACGAAAAATAACGTCACAATATATATTTATATATTTATATATATATATATATTTATATATATATATATATTTATATATATATATATATATATATATATATATATATATATATAAAAATAAAATAAGAAAATAAATAATAATAATAATAATAATAATAATAATAATAATAATAATAATAATAATAATAATAATAAACAAATATTCAATTATTTTACTTTACTGTAGCTTACATGCACAATACACCTAAGATCGCTAACTTAAATTAAGGCTGAACTCGCATTGTAGTAGATGAGAAGGCGCTATACGTATTATGAAGTATCTGAAAGCGGTAAATTCTAAATGAGACCTGAGATCATTAGGAAAACCTATAGGTAGCGTCCGACTAAACGTTTACATCAATATCCTTTTCTTGATTAACTCTTTCTAGATTTTATTTTTAAAATAATTATTAATGACATCATTTTATAGTTCAGGTCTTCAGAAGCAAATAATATATTAATTATTAGTGGGTATAGGATCAAGTAATTTCGTTAAAACTAATTAATTGTTCGTGACGTTTCTTGTATTTATTTACACTTCCTCAGGCTCTATAATAAAATATACAAAATCATTACATTAATGTACAATACAATGTCAGTAATATAATAAACAATACACACTATTTTATACCATATATATATATATATATATATATATATATATATATATATATATATATATATATATATATATATATATATATATATGTATATATATATTCTCAACACAGTCAATGATATAATTCTTGTCATGTTTTTATATTTTATGTTATGTGGTTATGTTTTAAAATAATAAAACATGACAAGAATTATATCATTGACTGTGTTGTATATCATTGTAATGATTCTGTATGTTTTATTACAGAGCCGGAGAAAGTGTAAATAAATTCACGAATTGTCATGAATAATTAATTAAATATAATTATTGATAACAAATTAAAATTTTTTTTTATCCAGAATTTCAAACAGGATGAGAATTACAATTGTGGGCATAATGAGAATGAGAGAATTAAAATCACCTTTGAATATTCAAAATTGGTTTTTTTCCAATGTGTACATAATTGTTTAATTCATTTAAAAATATTTATTTGTAAACAAACTATTACATAAAATTATCAACTCTTATATTAATAATTTAAATGGGAGCAAAAAACAAAAAGAAATAATTTAAAATTAAATTCCAAGATTTATTAGGAATGTTTAATTAAGTTAGATAAAATATTCATAATATTTTTAAATTAACGAAAAACTATTACATTATTTTTGATTAATTGAAGTTATACATTTTTTTGAAAAATCATTGAGAAATTAAAATATAATAATGTTATTGTTATTTTTATTATACTATAAATGTTATAATTACATTATTAACATTACATCATTTACGTAATAATAGCGATGACTGACTTAAATGTACCACGGACTAGCAATTAGTTACTTGTTATTTTATCCTTAAAATTTAATCAGGTAACTGGATGTTATGTCCACCGCTTAATTTTTAATTATTTATCCGGGATTTCTCCCTTTGGTAGCGATAGTAATTTTGGACAAGCGGGTTGGAGGGTGCGGACAACAATAAAGAATACGAGGAAGAAGTTATCTCCCTATAATTTATTATTTATAGTGGATCTTTTCGAAAATTAAGAACCCAAACGCCTTCGAAGAGACTGGTGCTCTTGTTTAAGCCAAAGTATTTTATGATGATAGAAAAATAGTTCTTTCACCTACCTTTCGATGTCAATTCTTCTAGTGCGGCAGCTATTATCCCTCCAGAACTAAACAGCTCACTCGGCCTTCCTGTAAGGTTGGTAGAATGGGTGCGGCTGGGTTGGTAGGATGATGTCTTATGTACTACTTTCGAATGAAAATCGAACGGCTTGAGCGATGAACTTGATCTTTTATTTAGTATCTTAAATTACAACGTTTTAACAGAACGTCACTTGTTCACTCTAGTTTTTCACAACTTTTATATAATTTGTATTATAAGATTATTTATCTTATCGGATATTTTGAGCAGATTTTTATTTATGAATGCGTCCTTTTTCACACCCAAAAGGGGTTTTTTTGCGCAGAAACTCGGCACAAAGTGAGATCACAAATTCACGTGATTCGTGTCACAATTCACTCGAACCGGATAGATCTTAGTGATCTTTCAATTGCAATGAAGAACTGTACTCTACACGATAGTTGACTATCAGCCGAGTATCTAACTTAATTGGCAATTTAGTCTGTTAATAATGACCGTAAATGAATAAATTAATATCCTACACGAACTTAATCAGCCGGATACCTAGATCGATTTACGGTTTAATTGATTTGAATTTTTGTAAATGAATAAATTAATATCCTACACGAAATTAATCAGCCGGATACCTAGATCGATTCACAATTTATAAAAAGTGAATTTGAAAAACCGTAACTGATAAAATAATATCCTACACGAAATTAATCAGCCGGATACCTAGATCGATTTACGGTTTAATTGATTTGAATTTTTGTAAATGAATAAATTAATATCCTACACGAAATTAATCAGCCGGATACCTAGATCGATTTACAATTTATTTAAAGTGAATTTGAAAAACCGTAACTGATAAAATAATATCCTACACGAAATTAATCAGCCGGATACCTAAATCAGCGACGATTACTTATTGCCACGCCGGAAGATTTCTGCAATAAGATTACGGGCTATCGACGCCGTTTACGCGGACCAAGAAGTTAAAAATGAACTGAAGGCCCTGAGTCATGTTGCTCAGGCTTTTTATAAACTTTGCTTTGACAATTGATGGGGAATTTTTAATTATCGTCATTGGTGGAAAGTGACAACAGTTTATTGTTTATTCGTTAAACTTATTGCAGTTGTCTTTCCACTATTCTTTGTCGCATAAAAAGGTGAAAAAGCTGACGCTGTGTTTTCGCGCGCTTTGCAAAGAGGAGCTCAGAAATAATTATTATAAATAATTATTAAAAATAAAAAAAAATTATTTGGACATAACATGGATAAACTTACTTATCTACAGAATCAGTCAGTTCATACCTACGATTAAACTTATAAATTTATGGATTGTTCACAAATTTTAAGACGTATCACTCAGTCAATCCTCTTACAAATTAGTATCACGGATCATCATAATATTAGGTAAAAACTAAATAATTTTATAGTAAAACTTACGTTAACGTGGCAATTCACAACATTTTACTCACTCTACCAATCTTCTTACAAATTAGTATCACGAACTATAACATTATTATATATGTATTGAAATGTAGTAATTGAATAGTAATTATCAAAGAATTAAAGAATAAAAAAAAAATTATTGTAACTTAAAGATTATCTTCATGCTTAATCGAAGGGTCCTTTCTTGTAAACTTCTCCATCAATGGTTCCTGACTCACGTTTGGGAGTACGGTACCCCATAGCTCTCAATTCATCGTCAGTCTTAGCTGTGATAGACTTTACATGCTCGATATCGTCGAAGCTTCGCGTTACGAACTGGGACACATCTTCTATAAAAATCAATAGTAGATAAATTGAGATATATGATAAAGAACACAAAACATGTACAATTATATAAAGTGCAAATTCTATTTGTACTTACGGGATTGTTGCAAGATACTTCCCATAATTTTGAGGTAAGTACCCTTATCGTAGTTTTTATCTTCGTCACATCGTGAAATTCTTACGGAAATCTTGTGATCGTCTTGAACAAGTAATCCGACAAGAAAACTTGATCCATAAGATGTGAGTTTTTTTAATTTTTGTTTTAAGTAGTCTTTTATATCTAAAAAAATAAAAAAAAAATTATTAATACATTTTGAACAAGTTCAAAATTCACAATTAATCATAAAAAAAAAAAAACACTTACAACACTGCTTTTCATGGTTGTAAACATCTTTGATGTCAACCTCTTTCAACTTTCCAATGCTTTCCTTTTCTACAGTTTTATCTTCAAATTTGATATTCTTTATGGTGATTTCGGTATTAGGCAAAACGTACAATTCAATTGTTTCCGCAGTATCGTATGGGTTTTTTAATTTTTTTTTGTGGAATTACCGTTCTCATGCATTCTAATGAAACTACCTGTAAAGATCAAAATATACAATTAGATAATCATACCACTTTGCCGTTTTCTAAAAGAATTGAAATTATATTAGTAAAACAGTTATAAAAAGATAAATAGATATAGATATTTAATTTAAAAAAAGCAAACTTACAGTGCGGTCTTGGAACATTTGGGAGAAATTTTTAGCCATTTCTCCCCAGAAACAAACCTTGACGCGTTTTCTGCTTCCATTATTCACTGTTATTTTAAACAGATTCGTTGGTCTGCCATTGACACTAACAGTTTTAATTCCTTTAATTAAGTCTACAAACCCATGGATTTCCCTAAAATCAAACAAAAAAATTATATAAATCTTAAATAAATCATTAGCTACTTCTCAGAATATAATTAAACTGAACTATAAATTAAAATTACTTACGCAGAGGGATCACCGACAACCCACTCGTCAATCTCGGATCCGGATCTGCAACAATATTATTTAGCAGATGCTGACTACATCAATAATTGTAAGAATATCGGAGACGATTTGTCCTGTCGTCCAGACATCCCACTTCAATCCACGGAGAACCCGGAAGAAGTCGACTGCGAAATGAGATTATTGATGAAATCAACCGAAGAAGTCATGCGAACTTGCAATGTTCGAATTATTCCCAAGTGCAAGACCACCTGGACTAAACTTTACCAACCGAACGCTTAGGCATATTTGACATGTGCAGAGGAAAAATTAAGCCTTATATGTTCAAACCGTATTGAGAAAGATTATTACATCAATGGGACGGAAATGATCCAACTTAAAAACCGTTTCAAAATCAAAAACGGAAAATATCTACTCAAGAGCGTAGATGAAGAAACAACTTAACTCAAGATAACTCTGCCAACATTGAATTTGACTCTGGTATCTCTGTCATCCAATTTATCAGCCCAACCAAACGTACCCGGAGTTTTCTCTAAAGGTAATACCAACCCCCTATATAGCATCGACAAATTCGAACCCTGGGGAACAGGGCTAGAAGAAACAGAAAATCGAATGAGTGAGATTTCTCTTCACCACCAAGAAGACGAAATACACCGAAAAATGACGGCAGGAAATATGTCCGCCGTAGGTGTGTTAGGGATGATCCTCCTTATCCCAATATTCGTCAAATGCTGCTACTGTTGTAGAAGGAAATATTCGTTCACCTGCGAGAAAAATAGGAAGTCAGCGAAGAATTCCCCAAATCTTAATAAAGAAACCAAACTTACTTGCGGGAAGCAACCAGAAGAGGCGTCATCTGGCCAAAACAAAATTAAAGTAATAGAACTCCAAGATACGTTACAGCATTCACCTCCAAGTAAGTCACGTTCAACCAGCACGTCTTTCCTCACCAAATCGGCAGCACCTCTAAGAAGAGAGAGACTCTTCAGAATCAGCGATTATGCGCCTCCAATTTAAATAGTAGCCAACCTAGTTAGTTTAAAAACCAGATGTAAAACTTGGTATATTAAAACCGCTAAGTAAGAATCCTTTTCAAAAAAAAAAAAAAAAAGAAGAAGAACAAGTTGCAGGGAATAAATTCCCTCTTTATATTTTATCTTATTAAAATCATATCTTTACTTCCTCAAAATTTTTTTTTTGAAAAGGAATCCTGCCTGACTGGCATACACCTCCGGTCGGAAACAGTAAGCTAAAATAAAACAAAAAAAAAAAAAAGAGAGAGACTCAAATATGGAAACTAACAATAAGATATAACAGAGAGCGTTGACTGGAATTTCTTAAGTTGGAACGAATTATTAAATTTAAGGTCCTTCTCTACATAATTGAATCGAACATTCTTACCTTATAATTACTCGTAAGAAGAACTTCAATTGAGGTTCCCACTGGACTTCTTGAAAATTCCTCCAAATTCTAACCAGATACACTCACATTCAAACAATTCCTTCTATTCCTTATTTCTCCTATTAACCGCCAACTCCTTTATTTCACCAACCTAAATCAAAAGAAATTTCTTTTTAGAATCCAGCCGGATAAAATGAATAATTAACAAAAAGTAATAACTTACCTCAAATAAAATAAACAACCTTACTTATCAGGCGACCAGCAAAAATCGCTAATAAATAGAAGTACAAAAAAAAGAGAAATTCGTTTTTTTTTTGGGATATAAAAAAAAACCAAAATGAAAAAAAAACACACAAAGAATTTCTAATCGTCAATCTTTATTAAGTAAGATGACGTCACAATAAATAAGTGGTTGTGAAATATTTTCATTTATCCAGCGACGGCTGGATCGAAAGGATCTACCTCTCCATCAAGATCCACCGAACCTTCATCCTCGGAATCCCCAAGTTCCTCCAATGCCTCGAGTTCGATATCCTCTTCCTCAATTCTAATGGTTCCCTCAAACAACCAATCGATTGGTTCCATATCCAGTAACCAATCTTCGTTTTCGTCATCGTCATCTTCCTTTTCCTTAGTCCTCTAAACGTGCTTACTCCAAGCCAAAAATAATTCCCGCTTCAACCGGCTAGGACAGCAGGGCAGGGAATACATAGTATTCAAATAATACTAAATAAATAAAGTCCATTAGGAACACCAACCACATATAAAATTTTTTTTTCTCACTAATTCTAATTAACTTTGTGCAACTTACATGAAGTAAATTATTTCTCACACCACAGGAGTAATAACAATCCCAAATTTGTACCTTCGGGTTCTAAATTGAGAAAATTCGTCTAATATAGGCAAACTCTAAATCCGACCTAACGAAATAGTAGATCGGATCTTTAAGGTGATATTTTTGCCCGAATAATAGAGACATGTTAATTGTGCAAAGTTAAACACTGGAATGACAGTCTTGAGGTAAGAATGTTGCGATCAGCTGAAATATGAGAAGCTGAGCGACAT
Source organism: Microplitis mediator (assembly GCF_029852145.1). Lineage (NCBI taxonomy): Eukaryota > Metazoa > Arthropoda > Insecta > Hymenoptera > Braconidae > Microplitis > Microplitis mediator. The sequence continues at coordinate 19,833,282 of NC_079976.1, forward strand.
GAACGTTTAATACAACGGTATCGAACGAACGTTAAAATAAATTATTTAGATCTGAAGAATTAGTACAAAAACTAAAATCTTCCCTGGGTTTTTTTTTGTTTTGTTTTTTTTTGAAAAAAAAAAAGAATGTGTGAGAAAAGGTTTTGAAATGAGTAAGCCCAGAATTTATTATAAATTTTTTTTTCTTCAATTCAGCTGTTTAATAAAGTTTTTTTTTTTTAAATTAACATTTAAATAACCAAATTAAAGGAAATTCTTTTAAACGAAAATTCAAAAACCGAAGATTTTTTCGGTACTCTCTGATGTCTCAAATATCTCTTAAATCTTCCAATAAAGTTCCACAATTGAGCAAACAATCGTCCGTATAATGCAAATACAAGTTAATCACAGCATACTGAAAAGAAATTTTTTTTAACTTGCAATAAAAAGAGCAAATTAGGAAAATATTTATAATCATAAATAAATTGTTTATCTCAGGAATGTGGACAAGATAGGATCGTCATAATAAATTACATTATTATTTTTGCGACGTTTCGGTCGTTTATTCGACCTTCTTCAGGCATTTATATGCCTGAAGAAGGCATATAGATGCCTGAATATATTCTATATGATGATATAATAAGAAATTATAAATCTACTAGAAGAAAATAATTTAAATTGCAATTTTTAGTTTAGGTATGTTCATGAGGATTGGATATTTATTTGTAATTATATTTAGTTTGAATTTTAGTACTTAGCGCGGTCGGCGCTAGTATAGTTGACTGATGTTTTTAGATTGTATAGTATGTTTCATGTACCTAATGTTTTTAGAAGTGGGCTAACCGTTGCCACGTAATGACAATTTTTATGAGTGCCGAGTTGAATTTATTTCTGGAGTTTTGTAATAATTAATAAATTTACCAGTTTTGTTAATTTTGTATAGATTAATATGACTAAGGCAACTGTGCAATGTAGGATAGTGATTGTTAGAATTCATATTATGGTAAATATTGTAATTATAGCAATTGTTATGTTATGTTGTTGGTTATTAACATGTGAAATTTTCAGATGCCTGAAGAAGGTCGAATAAACGACCGAAACGTCGCAAAAATAATAATGTAATTTATTATGATGATCCTATCTTGTCCACATTCCTGAGATAAACAATTTATTTAATAGAACTATGGACGATAATATTAATTATAATTTATAATAATAATAATTACTTCCAACAATGTCATGACTACACCCTGTGAATCAGTAAGGAGGACGAAAGGGGCAATAGAATGCAACCAATCGACCTCATATTGATTGGTAACAAACAAAAATACGGGATCGAAGTAATTATACCATAGGGGTTGAATTTCGGGAACTTCTAATTCCTTAATCGTTGGAAAAGGGCATCCTTCCAGTGAATCCCGTGAATTACGAATAAATCCGTTGCACATTTTTTTTTTTTTCTTTCCAGCCTGGAAGAATATTTTAATTTATCAGAAAACAAAGAACAAATTCTGTTGCTTCCTGAGGGGACGGGAGCAGTGCTATTGTAAATTTTTTTTTTGGCCTGAAAGAAGAAAAAAAAATGCGAAACGGAAAATTTATTAAAACCTACTTGCCCCAGTTTAAACAGTTCACAGTTATTACAGTAACTATTGAGAATAGAAGCAGTAACAACAATAAATGAAAAATATTATGAACGATGTGAACAAAATAATTCTTAAAATAATGAAATCAAAAGTAAAAGATTCTTGACCTTGCTGATATCAGCAAAATCGACCAATATTCCGCGATTAAGCATTTTGCACCTTCATTCGCAAGTACGTTTAAGTTTCGTTTAAGCAAAAAAAAAAATAATACTATAATATTATTTTATTATTCTATCGTATATCACTATATAAAAATAAATACTATACATATATATATATATATATATATATATATATATATATATATATATATATATATATATATATATATATATATATATATATATATATATATATATATATATATATATATATATACATATTAATCATTAAGATTAATAGAATATCCAAATGTAAATCTTTGGATATTTCAAGCATGATCAACGATATTACCTGCTTATTGCATGAAAAGTAACATTTTAATAAGAGTAACAAAGGAAACAATTCAAAACAATTTCCTAAATTTTATAAGTATCGAGTAATAGAAAACGTATTAATACTAATTAAACGATATTTGAATTTCTCCGGAGACAATATAATAATTTATCTATGCATTTACTTCAACTTTCTCATAATTGGAATATATAATTTAATAAGTATGCTTTACAACGATTTATTTATTGCATTAACGAATGTATATTCATTAAATGCAGTAAATGTTATAAGAATTTAATACATAAATTTCAAATGAAAGTTGAATGCGCGCCAAGTGAAATATTTCATATTCATAAATCCCGTAATAGATGGAGACACCTGAAGCCACTGTAAACATACCCTAATAGCCACCTTAACCCCAAGTAACGAGTGAATAATACTAACCGAATTTTACTTTTCTAATTACGTTTTAAATAGGTACGTCACTCGGATGATAAAAACCTTCCGAAAAGTTTGTCGTTCACATTTTTTCGGAAACTAAAAAAATTTCTGTAATGACAATTAATTAATAAATTTAAAAAGAATTAAAATTCAAATATTCATTTAGTACAGCCCAGCCTTAATTTGAAGTTAATAGTATACTTTAAAGCAAACTTAAAGAAAAGTGCAGGAGAACAAGCAGGTATCTTTAAATTGACAGTGGTCTGTGACTTTAATTCAATTTGACTACAAGTGTTACTATCAATCCATGACATTGGATTGATTGTAAGTTTCACGTTCAATTAACGGCAAAATTTTCTGTTAAATTACATTCAGATGACGGCAGTAAATTCGCATCAACTTGCACGCAAATATTATTCAACCAAGGCTTACGAGAAACTTGCCGTTGAATAAGCCGGAAATGTTTCACTACAGAACTAGCTAAACAAGTACCCTAATAGCCGAATTGGTGAGAAACTGGCGTCAAACTAACAGCCACAACTAGATGCGAAGTTAGTCGCAAAAGTTGGTACTTTCAAAGTTTGAGACACTTCCTGAGAAAGTTGATGGCAAGAGTTGGTTGCAAAAGATGACAATCCATAAGTTGACAGAAAGTTGCCTTCAAATGTCTCGGTAACCTGCTTTTAAAATGCGACTCTTTCCTGGTACCAACTTTCTCAAGAAGTTAGCGGTAACTTGTAACCAAAAGTTTCAAAATCTAGAATTGCCAACAACTTGCTACCGTCATATTATAAACAATTTTATGTACATTTCTATAGTTTTATTAATTAAGTTATTATACGAGTCATTCTTTATTATATATATATATATATATATATATATATATATATATATATATATATATATATATATATATATATATATATATATATATATATATATATATATTGTAACATGAGAAAAAATTTGACATCGACCCGAGGTTTGAAATTATTTAAATAAAATAAATAGTTATCCGGTGAGCCAATTCTGGTGACACCTATGAGCAAAAATTTCGACTTCGACCACGCAAGTGATCCAACGCATGGATTGTCACGAGAGATCCGGGATAGACGCCGTACTGAACGGCCACGTTTTTTTTTATTTGAACAATTCGACCCGACCAAATGAACAATATTCGATTCCGACGTTTGAACGATTTGATTTACGACATTTAAGATCAATTCGAGTTTGATCCGAATAATTAATCGCGAAAAATAACTTCGACCGACAATAACCGCTTCCTGTGAATAAGTGAACAAGCCGAAGCATCGGCGCGAATCGGAACAAAGTGTACGACTGAATTGTTTTGTTAATAAACGAGTGAAGTGCAATAATGATTAATTAATGAAATAATTAATTTCGCGTAATAACGGTGTGATAGTGAAATTGAACGCGTTACCGAAATAAAATATTATTTTATATTTTATTTTATTTCATCGAGCAATTCTGAGAATTCCGGATTATCCGTGTCTCATTCGTACCGCAGTCGAGTCTTACGTGTACAATACTCTGACGTCATTCGCCAAGTATTTTTGTGTGAAAAATAAAATAAGTTTATTTTATTTCGACAACCGACTGTGTTTTCTCCGAGCAATGAACTAATTGTGTTTTCCGATCAACTACGACTTTTTTTTGATAATTTTGTTTATATCGAGCCAAGCCGACAACGGCATTTATTTTGTGTGTATCCGATTACTTTTGATTTGTGATACCGATCAATAATTTTGTTTAATTAAAATACGACTGATTATTTGTTTAATTCTGATCAATTATTTATCGTAATCTTAAGTGCCTGACCTTTCCCCGATCCGCCACCCTGAGTCGACATTTTCGATAATTGTTTATTTGGTGATTGTTACATCACCTGGCGCCCAACTTAATTAATATTGAGCAAGGTTGCCAAAAATCGTAAGTGTATTCGGACTTCACTCCGGTAGATCCCCGGTGGTGAAAAACCCGTTACAATATATATATATATATATATATATATATATATATATATATATATATATATATATATATATATATATATATATATATATATATATATATATATATATATATATATATATATATATATATATATAACGCTGTGATTTAGTTTATTTCAAATCAGTACAGTCCCAAAAAAAAAAAAATCTGGGCATCGGTTGGCCCTGCAGGCCAGCCTCTAAACTTCCCGCTGTTTTCGAACTACAAGAGCTCGAAAACATTAGTATAAATACATTTTCGAGCTCGAAAAAACTTTTGTTTCTCTTTTCTTATGAGCTTTTCGAGCTCAAAAGGGTTACAGTTTATGTTAAAGTTTGAAAATTCAGAATCCAAAATAATGAATGCATGAGCGTTTTTTATATATTTATTTACAATTATGTTCAATGATTAGCTCAAAAATAAGTATTTACGTGATACGTTGTATCTACATCGTGTAAGTATATCGTGATACTCGCGAACATGACGATTTTTGAGCAATCACTTTCAATGACTTATATAAAGAAGAATATATTAGTTTTGAGTAATTATGATCAGTAATTATGATGTTTTTTAATGAAAAAAAAAGATATAGATTTTACATTCATTATTACGTCAACAATATCTCTCGAACGGATTATCTGATTGGGACGTTCTTGGGAGCAATCGAATGCTTTTATTGAGTTCTAGAGCTGATTAGGTTTTGGAATTGATCGATTTGATAGTTTCCGAAATATTCACGAACAATGAAAAAAAAACGATTTTTTTCTATGCTTTCGTCGACGATATCTCTCGAACGGATTAACCGATTGGGACGGTTGAGGTGGCAATCGAATGCCTTTATTGAGTTCTAGAGCTGATTAGGTTTTGGAATTGATCGATTTGATAGTTTCCGAAATATTCACGAAAAATGAAAAAAAAACGATTTTTTTTTCATTCTTTCGTCGACGATATCTCTTGAACGGATTATCCGATTGAGACGGTTGAGGTGGCAATCGGCGCGTTTTCTTAAGGTTTAGAGCTGATGAAATTTTGGGAATGATTGGTTTAGTCGTTCGACGATATTCGCAAAAAACCGTTTTCTACTGTTTCTTTCGTCGACGATATCTTTCGAACGGATTATCTGATTGAGACGTTCTTGGTGGCAATCGGAAGCTTTCATCGTGTTCTAGAGCTGATTAGGTTTTGGAATTGATCGATCCAACAGTTTTCACAATATCCAAAAAAAAACGAAAAAAAAAATTATTTTTTTTTTCGTATTTCTTAAATATCTCAGAGTTTATTTGACTAAATGGTCTAAAATTTTTTGAAAATCTAAGTTTAGAAGATATCTTTCGAATGCCGCAAGAACCATCTAAATCGGTTTATTCATCAAAAAGATATGAGAGGCTTACATCCACACACACACACACACACACACACACACACACATACACACACACACACATACACACACACACACACACACATACATACATACAGACATCGCTCTGAAATTGTCAGAATAGCATCCTAGCACCTTCAAATGTCGACATATGATGAAAACCCGGTTTTTGAAAATCGGGGTGAAACCAATAACTTCCCGAATTTTTCGAAAATCGTCAATTTTCTCAGCGGGAATTTAAAAAAGACTATATCAACAATTCAACGGTTGGTAACATAATTTCGTGAAACCAAGCATCCCGTTTCATATAAAATTTTGGAGAGTCTCTATCAACAATGATTACTGCCATCTATAACGGGTAAGTGTGTTATTAACTTTCTGTTTAGAAAAAACTATCTATCATGACATAATTTTTGTTCAAAACTGTACCACCGTTGAACATTGCAGCCCCTAAATCATACAATAATAAAAAATAAATAGATATTATTAATCAAGAACAAGATTTAAGCAAAAAAAAAAAAATCAAGTATAATTGAATAGTCAAAGAATTAACTCATTAAATATAATGTTTCAATTTGGTCACAAAGCAATAAAAATTCTGATCTTGTTTTTCAGAATAGTTATTGTTACGTGAAGAGTTCTACATCAAGAAATACTGCGTATGTATAAATTAATGAGTGTGAATGTAGCAGACATCAGACAAATTTAAAACTATAATTAAATAGAGTAAATAATAAAAAAAATGATATTTATTAAAAATGCACTTATTAATTTCGAAATATTTTGAATGTGCATTTTTTAAAATTTAATTTTATTAATTATTTACTCTATTTAATAATAATTTTAAATTTGTCTGATGTCTGCAACATTCACAGTCATGCAAATTAAATTCCATTAATTTTAGTATTATATTTTTTTAATAATTCAAGATTTTACGGCTTATTCGCCTACAATCATCATTTCCACCATGACAAAATAATAATTTATATTTTCGTTAATTTCAGATATTTTGAGTGTCATGAAAGACGCAGCAAACAATGCTTCGCCCGAGCATCATCAAGTGAAGGCGGGCCACTTGTTCTAACAGCAGAGCATAATCATTTCGGAAATATGGATGACGAATTAATTTATAGGTTTAAAAAAGAGTTATATGCTACTTTTATTTCGAGCAACGATAAATTACGTAATATTTTTAATAACGTTAGCGTTAGGTATGTACAAATGAAAAGAAATGATGTCAAATTTTCAATGTAATGAATTAAAGAACTGAGCAAATTATATTTTAGGCATCAAAGAGCATCAACGTGTGTACCATTTATAACAATTTCGAAAACCATGTTGAACTGGCGAAAATCAGTGTGTCCATCAATACCAAATTCTCTAGAAGAATACAATATATTACTAAATTCTGAAAGATGGAAACATTTATATCATTCCGCTAATAGTCACTTGACAGTGACAAATGTTTATGGAGAGGATGGTTTTATTGCTACCTTTTTTTTAGATCCAGTATTATTAAGAACTTTTCAGTCTACCCATATTTACGCAGATGCTACATTTAAAGTCTGTCCAAGAAAACCAAGAAAAATTTATCAATTTTTCACTATTATGCTATCAGTTGATGATACGACGGTATTGCCAAAATTTTTTCATTTTTATAATATTTATTTGATAAATGTATATAATCAAAGCTGTATTATACAAAGTTATAAACAACTGTTTACATTTGTCACTCTGAGTATGTCGATTATACAAAGACCTGGAGTTGTTTGTTACTTATAAATGACTATATCGCGTTCTAAAAGGTAAAAGTGCGCATAAATTTTTTTTTCATCGCCAATAGATTAGTAAACACTTTCTACGCTTGAAAATGAAACATTGTTTTCCCAAAGGTAAAAGGGCGTATGTCTTTAATTATGCGCCCTTTTAGCTTTAGGAATCCAAAAATTTTGTGACCAAAAGCTAAAAGGGCGTATAAATTTTTTTTTCTGAAAAATTGATTAAAAAGCTAAACCGAAGTCTAAAAAAAAAAAAAAAAAAAAATGCTGCAGTCAAAAAGGTGTATTCTAACTAATACGTTCTATCAATATTAAAGTTAAAAGTATATCTAGAAAAATCACAAAATACACGTTATTGTATTAATGTTATTTCATTTCACAGTTAATTATTAGAGTTTATAATATTGTTTTAAAATTCTTATACTAAATTGAAAAAAAAAAAAGCAGAAATAACCGGTACCTTGGATTTTTTTTTCATATTATTCGGATTGATGACGGATCCATATTCCAAAACACTAATTAAAGAAAGTCAGTAAATTTTTAATTTTTATAACCTTTATGAAAATTTTTTATTTAATTAAAAATTTGATGTTTTCATTTTTTTTTTTTTTTTTTTTTACTATTTTATTTGTAATACATTTTGAAAAAAAAAGTGTAGGAGACTGTTTTTTTCATCTAACCCTTCTTGTGAAACTATTTATCAGTATTTTGTATTAAAACTTGATTTTTTTGTAATGCGCCCTTTTACTTTTAGGCACTACTTTTTAAAAGGTAAAAGGGCGTATGTCTTGAGGTACGCCTTTTTAGCTCGAGGATGCCCAAATTTTTTTTTTTTTGCAGATCTTTGCGTTTCTAAAAATTTCAAAGCTAATGGCAAAAAAAAATTTTTTTATACGCCTTTTTGGCATAATTCCCTACTAATCTGTAGCAATACGCCCTTTTACCTTTTAGAACGCGATATGCTGCTTATTCTGTCATGATAAGCATATAATAGAAATGGTAACTTTCTTTGGTATTCCTATGTTCAAGTTACCACTACTGTGCTTAGCACGTCCATACTGTGCTAATTAACATGCTCGATCCATTCAACTACATGTCATCTGCAAATTTAACATTTGTTCCTAGTATTTCATATACCTTATGCCTTTAACTATGCACACCAGTTTATTATTTTCAGCTAGTCTTAGCTGTGCCAGTACTCGTATTTGCTTTATTGGTATTTCTATAGTTCCAAAGATAATTCTCTGGTGACCAAGTCCAGATTTATAATACAACTGTAGAGGGAAATTTATCTTAGTTTAGCATAATCTGTTCATGTTTCGTATATCACCGTTCTTTTCGTTTCCAGTATTGCTGGTATTGACTCCACCTTACAGTTAGCGCTTTTTTCGAGTAGATAGGTGAAACTGTAATAATATCTCTTCCCGTAGAATACTCGTGTCTCTTGGTTATGGTTTCATTCTTCTCGTTTAATAATTTTTTAACATTGTAGTTATATCTTAATTTTATATCTTATGAATAAGCTCAAATCAAACAAATTTTATATGCAACACTCAATTGAGATTTTCGGAGATTTAATTTATAAGTTAAAAGATTGTTAGTTTTTAATCATGTTTATTTTAATTTTCTCATTATCAACTTTTAGGTTTTACCAGTATCATGGAGTTTTATGTCCAGAAAGTCAAAATCATGTTACCTGGCAGTTATCAGATATTTTGCCCGTTGTGCACCTCATTTACAGGTTTTGTCTTTTATGATGGATTATGAAGTCGGGCTCAGAAATGCATTTAAAGAATGTTTTCCAAATGCAATTAGCCGAGGCTGTTACTTTCACTACACGCAAGTATGAAGAAATATTTCATAAATCGATATGTTAATAGAAACAATTTTTATTATTAATTTAAACTTATATGTATTATCTATTCTTTACAGGCATTAATAAAGAAAGCTGATAAATTAGGCTTATTAAGACTTTTAAGATACTGGGAAGATGATAAAATTTTCTTTAGAAAAATAATTGCATTAGCTCTACTGCCTGCTAATGATATAGAAAATGCATTCGAATGGTTAGTGAATCATTACACGGCTATTAGTCAACCATTTGGTTCTTTTTTGTATTACTACGTATCGTACTGGATCAGAATTATAAAACCCGAAAATTTTAGTATTTTTAATCTTATATCAACAACCAATAACTATTCTGAAGCTTATAATCGTTGCTTAAATGACTACTTTGGTGTACATCCATCAATTTGGCAATTCACTGGTAATTATTGGTTTTCTTTATAAATAACTGAAAGTTTTATTATATAAGTTGTGACTAATTTGCATCTGGAAAAAAGAAAGCCTATAAGTAGTTACTTGATTATCGTTTTCAGATAGATACCTAATACTTGTTTATTTTAATTCCAATATCAATTAGAATCAAAAGACTTGCAAGTAAATAATTGGAATGAATAATTTTACATACAATTGTACGTTTGTATATAATTTATTAATGATCATATAGTAAAAACCATTATATATGTTTATATAATTATATGTTATTATATATCAAATTATAAATGGTTTATATATAATTAGATACGAATTGCATAAATTACATACAATCACTTATAATTATATATGATTATATATAATTTTTTTATCCGGGTTTGTCGCTCAGAGTTTAGGAGTAGGTTAAAAATCATCACTCCGCATATAGAATAAATAGTGAGTTTTATTCACATCTTATTCACTCCAGATTTAATCCATGTTTAGGAAATTTATCATAGTGTACTATATTCAGCTATATATATATATATATATATATATATATATATATATTAACACAAAAACTAGACGCTAATTTTCGCGCTATAACTTCGTTCTCTGCCTTTAGCCTCCCGTCTCAATACGAATAGGGCGCCAGGTAATTTTTATCACTGGAATCACCAAACCAGTAAATCATGAAGTTTGGATAATTTTTGATCTGTAGAATTATCACCAAAACCACGCATAAATAAAACTCAACTACAACTTAACAAAAAAAATGCTCAGAACTTATAAGCAAAAACAAAACGGAGACTGGAAAACTAAAAACAGAGTTACGGTATGCCATGGTGTCGCTCAGTGTGTAGGTTCATGGAGAGAGGGAGTGGTCCGGGTTACATCATGCCCAAAGTCATGTAGATTCATTTTTAATTTGCAACTTTTATTTCACAACAAATAACCTCAAAACTCTATTTAACAATAAATAAAATACGGTAGTTCAGTACAAATAATGTTTTGTCTCTACAACGAATGCTGAACACAATAAAACTAATCTTAACGGAAGGTGAATTGACATCTAAATGATACGTATCGATATTTTATAAATCAATCAATTAATTAACTAGAACTAAATGATAATTAGATAATAGTTGGTAAACTAGAACGATAATTACAGACTCGATACTCTAGAACATTCTCTTTAGCAAAATCGTAAAACTAATGTACATGGGTCTCATTTCGATGTTAATTAGACACTAATTGGTTTAACAATCACACATATTTCTTATAATTCTTTTATAAAATAATACTAACAATGGAACATGATCGTGACTCTAAAAATGTAACATTATTCTCATAATTCTCTCAGATATTGAATCTTTTCTTTAATTAAAACAGGAGCATAATACCTCAAGACTTTTGATTCGAACTCGATTAATTATTTGTAATAATTATTTCATACCTTATGTCCGGTGAATAAATATCAAGTAACGTCTTACACTGTTTTTAAACAATACTTCTGTAGCAATAATCTTAATCTGTAGCTTTCCGCAATGCCTTGAACTGTAGCGCCATTACTGCACACATCTACTCGCTTCAAGCGACTAGAGTCGAATGCCCACGTCCGTACTCCTCGAAGGTCTCCCTTCAACTTGTCTCTCTCAATTCTCAATTCTAAAAACCCCAAACTCAATCCTATCGTTATCAATAACTGACCTCTATATTCTAAATTCTCAAATCCAACCCAATCTTTACTATAACGGTAACTGGAGGCTCAAGTCCTCACCAAACGTACTCACTAACCCCATTCTGAGTATGGATATCCTTGGCAGTTGCTCTCCTGGAACAGACTTCAGCTGGGATCATAAAACTTATAAACTAAGTGACCTATGACTTCCTCTGCGGTACAAGTGGTCATGACTTGTCCTCTGAGGCCTGTCAGACTAATAATTTAAAAATGACTAAACGGCTTCCACAACAGCAACGGTCACAAAATTACTGTTGAGGCCTGCCAAACCAAAACTCCAAAACTGATCCCATTCTGCATCCGTCAAATTCCTTATATACTGGAGCACTAGCATCTCAGCTAGACCTCTGCAATCAACCAAGAAGTCTCAGAGGGATAGAACTAGGTTCTATCATCAGATGATACCGGGTGACTAATTTAAGTCCCGCTCCACGGTAATACTGACTCGTCCACATACTCAAAATACTAAAAATCCAAAACTCAAACAATCATTTCCCCAAACTTTAATCTCGAACCATATCCCATACTAATTTTCAATAATTCTGATTCTAATTCTTATTTTCTTTATCCAAAAATTGATAACTGTAGCCAAACGTTACTCCATATTTAATTCTTAAACTATAACTTAATCAAAAATCAGTATAAAAATCGTAAATTACTGTAAGCTAAATTATAAGTCTTGAATTACCATGCTCGTAAATACAATAAATCCGTTGGTGTTTGTGACGTTCACTTTGATTTGACCCCCATACGAAAAATAACGTCACAATATATATATATATATATATATATATATATATATATATATATATATATATATATATATATATATATATATATATATATATATATATATATATATATATATATATATATATATATATTGTTATCTAATATAGCTTGTATATCTTAGCCAATATATTGTTCTACTGCAATTAATTATATTTCTAGAAACACTTTTATTCAACAAATTTATCTCCTAATCAAGTTTTATTATATTCTAAAATATTCTTTACAGCATGTTTGAAAAATTTATATAAAGTTATACGAAATGAGCTTCAAGCTTTATTAATGGGACGTGCTGTTAGACGTCTAATGCGTTCTAAACATATACTTCATACAGAAATTATGAAAAAAATTTGGGAAATGGACACCCGCAACACATTTGACATTCCTCACTTTTTAGAGTGTGCTGCTCACATTATTCCTGTCCTGGAAAATGAAAATGTTATTGCAAACGTCGAAGATGTTAATAATTTCATTAATGCTCCTATAAAGAAACATGGTAATATATTATTCATATCAATAGTAATAGACATTACACGATGTTATAAGTATTCTTATTTTATTTATTACTTTCCAGTTGCTGTTGGTGAGGGAAATTACATTGTGATTGATAATGATGACACAGGAAATGATGAACAATACATTTTACTTTTAGATGATTAATAAAACATTTGTACATTATTTCTTCGTAATTTGTGTGAAGCATAAATAAAATAAAACAAATATAAATAATTTCTTTATTTTATTAATATTATCATATATTCCTTCTTAATCTAATTATTTATTTTATTAATATATTATATATATTTCTTTTTAATCCTATCAAATAAAATAAGTAAATCAATTAGTAAAGATTTGTGCTGCTGTAATTTTCAAATTTAATTCACGCTCTGTTTTGGGTATTCGTTCTGAACGAAAATTGTGTTACCGAGTGAAGTTAATGACGTAGCTCATGAAAAACTTTGTCGGTAATATCGACCGAGCCCATACTTACATATTTACTTTCGAACAAAATGTGTTTTCCATACAATAACATTTTTAAGTCTTGATTGATGGCATAATTTACAGTTACAAAGTTGTTGAGTTATACTCTGTTTCTTTTCACTTCAATTGTAAACGTATATTATTTTTTTCGAATAATTTACATTTTGACTATCCGGCTTTTCATATAAATTTGTCATTTGAATATTTTTCAGTTGGGTGGAGTTTCTGGCACCCGTATGCCTCAAATTTTTTTTTATGAATATTTCAGCCAATAAATATGTAAAACATATACAAATAATAATAATTATTATTATTATTTGATTAATTAATATTTAATTATTATTAATTGATTAATTAATAATTAATTATTATTATTAAATCTTAAATATAATTTTTGTATGTGCTTGTATGCGGTTATCTCAAGGCGCTCCGACAGACGCGCGGTAACTCTTTTACTTGAAACTCAATAAGTCGTGAATTCGAATCCACGCCTGAGGCGAATTTTTTCTTTTTTTTTTTTCATTTTCCAAAGAAAAAAATCGAACTATGATCATCGTTTTCTAATTAATTAAGCATTGTTGATTTTCACAAAAAATCCAATGCAAATTATTTCTAGTATATATCAAAACTAAATCCTCCGATTACGCGGTTGCCAATAAATTTTATTTATGGCATAATTCAATATTTTGATTACTACTGATATTATTGTAGTGATTGGTATCTTATAAATTAATATTACTTATACACTACAATAATAACACACTTATATTAGAAATAACAACACCACAATTAACAGCAGCAAAAGAAAGACAATCAAAGATATAGTTTATTGATACAAGACGTATGCTGTTTAGTTGTCAATATATGACTGACTGACTTTTGTCGCGCATCTATAAAACAAGAGAAGAAGTTATTTGTTTTCTAGCTATTCAAATATTTAAAAAGATCAGATTCACATTCGTTACAATATTAATCATTTATTAACAATCATCATTAATCTTAATGGTTATTTGAAGTTTGAAATATAATTTTTGTATAAGCTTTTGTCATTAATTTATAACGTGTTACAATGGTCGCGCACTAACTCTTTTACAACAGACTCTCTAAGACGTCTGTTCGAATCCCCGATTTTTCTTTTTTTTTTTTAATTAAAATTCATTTTTAATTTTTAATGCTTGTTTTTATTAATTACTTACCTTTTATTCGATGCTATTACCTGAAAAAGTTCAAATCTCGCCATTGATATAAATATTTAAATGCCCAAGGTTTTTTAAAGATTCTTATGTTTTTTCGTTGACGCATTTACGTTGACGAACTCGCGCTCTCTTAAGAAGATGTTTCATGGGTTTTTGTTGATAAAGAGGGTCCTTACCGACTGTAATGAACTCCATCTTGCGGTATAAATTATATTTAAAAATGAATGACTGTAGTATCGACTATGAAGGAATTATAGATTTGCGACATCTACGTTATTCAACTATAATTGATGTCTATTTCAAAATCTTACCTTGATAGTTACATAATCAACTACATTTGGATTACTTTTGATATTATCAAAAAATATTCGTCGAGTTTCAATAAAATAAACTGGCGTAAATGGTTGATAATATCGAAGAGTAAGATGAAAAATGGACAGATGATAATTGATTTTATACAAATTCATCAATAAAAAAGAAACAAAATCAGTAAAAAATAGGCTCACAAGTACGGAGCAGTGTTTCGGCTACGAATTCAAAATTTATAATGAAACACACATGCACTGATTACAAATATTCTTTTTTATTAATAACGATTGTAACATAAGTAAAAGTAGAATAGAAAAGCAACTGTATGATTTTAAACCTACGATGTACAGATATCCACTTATAAAAATACTACATAGTTACATTGTCTGGAACAGCGTATCGGATGAATCAATCAAATTCAAACTGCAACGCACTTTTAGTTTCCTAAAAGGTTCTATAAACAATATATAGCATTTTTAAAAGTTCAAAGCATTGTAGAAGTTAATTTAATTTGACATGCATCTAAAAAATTAATTTTTTAAGTATAAAAAATACTTTTAACAATGAAAAAATTGTCTAGAACGGCGCAGTTAACGAACTTAAAATATTCGCATTCACACGCACTTTTAGCTTCCTAAAAGGTGTTCTATAGACAATTTCAATCAATAAAAAAGATATTTCAATGCAACATGCATCTAAAAAATTAATTTTTTAAGTATAAAAAAAAATTTTAACAATAAAAAAATGTCTAGAACGGCGCAGGTAACGAACTTAAAATATTCGTATTCACACGCACTTTTAGTTTCCTAAAAGGTGTTCTATAGACAATTTCAAGCCATTTAAGGGGTTAGGGGTACTCAGGGGTATGAAAAAATGATGATTTTCAATAATTTTTTTTTTGTAGTTAATTACTTTATTTGACAAAAATAAAAACATAGCTTTATTAGAACACGTTTCGATTTGACTTCACGAAAATTTCAAAAAAAAAAATTAATAATTCAAAAAGTTATCGCTGTTTTTGTAGAGCCCGTTCCTCCCGAAGTCCTTTGCGGTGATCATCATAAGTCCTTGGAGATTCATCTAAAATCAATCGGACAAGAAAAATTAGTTTTATTAATAGATAATCTTGTGCCTGATCGAAGCTTTTTTTTTTTTTTTCGAAATTAACAAAATGGCGGCCTCAGGAAATTTTTTTCAAATTTTCGAGAAAAAAACCGACAGTTTATTGTTAAAAAAAAATCGAAATTTTGAAAAAAAAAAAAAATCCTTCGATCAGGCACGAGTTTTTAATGTATTTCAAAAGTACAATAAATTTTATTGAAATCTACCGAGCAGTTTTTAAGTTACAGTGATCACCAGTTCAGAAAACATAGTTTTGAGAAAAACGCATTTAAAGTTTTGCTATGGATTTATGTCGAATTATAAGAATTATTTAATAACTTACACTGAGTCATCTATTCCTGGACCATATAATAGCTCTTCAGCCGACATAGCAGCTTCCAAAATATCGATTTGCTGGTGCCTACGTTGCAATCGACCTTCTCGGGTGTTATCATTAGCGCGCTTATCTGCTACTTTGATACGTGCAGCATCCATTCTTTCTGCATACCGATGAGAATTAGGCCCACAATTAAGTCCTAGTGTATTCATCAAGACTAATAATGAATTTATACCCTCATTAAATATACACATAGCAACGTATGCAGCTATTTGTACGATGGTAAAACTAGTATTTACCGTTTTTGGGCATATTTTCCATACTAGTTGGTTAAAGCTTTCATTATTATTCTGATTGAATCCACCTACACATCTTGAAAGTAAATTTTCATTACTAAGATCTTCGTATATAGGCTTGATAGCTTTTAAAACATCAGAAGGTAAAGGAGAATAATCGTGAGAAAAGGTATCAAGCTCTCCTCTTGCTTCAGCGCGCTGGTAAGAGCACCAAGATTCTTCGCCTTTTGGACACATATCATGATTCGGTTTTTCATCACTCGAGCCGTAGTGATAAAAGGTTGCCATTATAGCAGATTTCATATTTTCAATAGAATCACAATGCCGGCGTATTGCTAAACCATAGTACACAGTTAGTTTGTCTATTAATTTTCCTGTGAGCTTACCTCGACCACCAAGACCTTTTTGTTTACTCTTCAGCGTACGTAATCGACTCCCCATCCGCTTTTGGACATGCCCTATACATTCCTTTTTATTTACAGTTGTATTTTCGTAAGGATCTGATTTTATAATTCCTGAATAGGTCTTGGAGTCACCATCACCAATATAGTTGGCATACTTAACTCCATATTTAGTTTCAGAATACGAAAACATTTCGACCATCGCATCCACCTCCATTTTCCCAGAAGACCCTTGATGATTAGCAGAACACACATCTTCATGCGATTGATACCATTCCTCGAACTCAACAGTATTTGTTTTTTTTTTCCAATACTCACATAGCTTACAATATGCACTTTTAATGTTTATGTCAAGAATCTTTCCAGTAAAATAGCCAATTATAGAAGAAACTCCAAATGACGATGTATATCCCCGTTTTTGCCAGGTTCCATCTCCCGATACAGTTAGATGATTTATATCTTCATTTTCAGTTGTTGGCATTGCTTGCTTTTCTTCATTCACAGCTTTCGTCATGAAGGTTTCTGCGACGGCTTTACTACAATTCAAAATCTGTTTCAGTAAAATTGTATGCGTAGATTTATCTAAAAAAGACGGCATGTCCATCAGGCCGCAAAACTTGCACAATCCTTCGTATCCTATTCCTAGTATTCTCATTACAAAAATGAAACGTCTGTTTATTTCATAAGAATGCCCAACGAAAGAACAGGAAGGAATATATTCATTTCCACAGTTATTACATGCAACTACAATTTTGAATCCCAGCCCACGTGTACTTGCTGTTTGAAACACTACATTTCCATCACATTTTTTACATTTTATAAGAGCAGAAATTGCAGTGAATACCTGAATAAAATTTATTATTCGAAATTCAGTACTGCTGTCTTCAGGTACATCATCTTCAGTGTTTTGTTTTAATTTTTTAGAAGATGTACTCTGAATACTTTCATCACGTTCGGCTGTTTTCGGATTAAAAACATTCTTTCTTTTGACTGAACGCGACTTATTAATTTTTTCAGAACTCCGAAGTTCTCTTGAAACCTTTCTAGAATCACGTCCCATGGTTAATAATTTAATTCACTTGAGAAATAATTTATCACAAAACTATCGACTGATCAGTGCAACGACTACAGGTATACTGGCAACCAAAAATTATTTTTCAGTTCTTGTACTACCTACAAATTGTGAATATATATATATATATATATATATATATATATATATATATATATATATATATATATATATATAATTATAAATACATTAAAATGGGGAGATATTCATGACAATGAAACCCGAAAGGTCGGTTGCTTGCAGCTGTTTCTAGCTACCTGCACTCGAATGCCACGTAGCACCCGAGCGTCCTTTGGTCATTGTTAAATAACTCGAAAAGAATTTGTCGGATTCACTTCAAATTTTCACACAATATTTTTAAAATATTATACTTTAAGAAAATGCAAAAAAAAAAAAATCGATTTTTTGAAAATTCTGACTACCCCTAACCCCTTAAAAAAATTTCAAGCAATAAAAAACTTATTTTAATGAAGCATGCATCTGAAAAATTAATTTTTCAAGTATAAAAAATGATTTTAACAATAAAAAAATGTCTAGAACAGCGCAGTTAACGAACTTAAAACATTTGCGTTGACACGCACTTTTAGTTTCCTAAAAGGTGTTCAGTAAACAAATTTGAATAGTAAGCATGACAAAAAACGAAAATTATGATTATGAATTAATTTTTAATCCCTACTAGAGTACTCTAATTTTGTTTTTATCCTAATATAAATTTTATCTCTCGGTCTCCTCTCGTGTCTTTACGTAATTAATTACGCATTTCATAAACAACATAATTTCTCCATTGCAAATGAAATTTAATAATTGAAAAATTAATTTCTAACTCCGCCAGAGTACTCTGATTCTTTTTTATCACAATATCAACTTTATCTCTCGCTCTCTTCTTAAATCCATAAGTAATTAATTAATTTATTTATAAACAACATTAATTTTTTAGCGCAAAAAAAAATTTTAAATGTTTAAATTAATTTTTAATTCCTACTAGAGTACTCTAATTGTTTTTATCTCGATATAAACTTCATTTTTCGCTCTGCTCTGATATCTTTAGGTAATAGATTAATTCATTAATAAACAACACGAATTTACAATGGAGAACAAAATTGTTGAATTAATTTTCAATTCTTGACAGAGTCTATAATATTGTTTTATCTCAATATAAACTTAATTGCTCGCTCTCCTCTCATATCCACAGGTAATTAATTAATTTATGGACAACATAAATTTTCGATTGCGAATGAAATTTAAAAATTAATTTCTAACTCTGCCAGCGTACTCTGTAAAATATTAACTTAAAAACTACATTAAATATTTATTTGCTGGATCGGGATGGTGAAAGGAATAAGAAGTCACTGAATTGGTGTATTGTCCATATTTAATAAAAATAAATCACAGATAATAGCGTAGAGTACAAGAGTCGATCACGAGTTTATATTCGAGCACTTATTGAACATTATTCGATTGCATTTGAGTTTAATTGAGTTTTATATAAATTGCATGGCACCGTACACATGAAATATTATAAGTATATACATAGAGCGCAGTTGAATTAAGGATTGAGTTTTTGAGTTTAATTGATTATGAGTTTTCTATAATTTACACGGCACCATACACGTGAATTAATTTATACAAAAGAGCGCAATAAAGAGTAAATTATTAACAATTAATGATTTACAAATATCATCAATAGTTCGAGTATACATTTTGTCACAATTAATTTTGATACGCGACATTGAGAACGAGTAAGAGCCGAGTATGAACTTAATAGATGCTTAGCGAGCCGAGTCTGAACGTATAATGATTACTTTGCAGTCACAAATAAAAATTGATATTGATTTTGAGATTAAGTATGACTGGATGACTGAATGATGACGTCAGTCATACCAGTTGACATCGAGTACGAGTAAATAATTAAGCAATGAGTAATAAAGTAAATTGTAAATTGCAATAATTATTTGTGGCTGCAAAGTCACGTGATGGCGAGTATGTGAATGAGTATAGCCCGCACGTTAGTTTAACACGCGGTCACCACAGCAATGAGCACAGAGTTTATATATGAAAAACCGGATATAATTGAAGAATATAGATGATAACAAATGCATGGTGTATCAGCGAGTTACAATTAGAATGATGTACTTGATAGTGTAGAGTAATTAACACGATGTAATTGAATTACAATAAAAACTGGTAGCACGTGGTGTTCTATCACAAGTGTTGAAGAGTAATGCCAGTTGCCGCGTAGCTGGCTATCGAGTTGAAATTCCGAGTATCAGAGGGCGCGTCGATAGCAGCACCTCTGGTATAGTAGAGCGTAGAGTTGTCAAGTGTTCTGGCGCGAACATTTGAAATTTACGCAACATACTCCGATTAATTTTTATCACAGCATCAACTTTATTTCTCGCTTTCCTCTTATATTGATAAGTAATTAATTAAATAATTAATTTATGAACAACATAAATTTTCTATCGCAAATAGAATTTTAAAATTTTTAAATTAATTATTAATTCCTGACAGAGTACTCTAATTTTTTTTTAACTCAATATAAATTTAGTTTCTCGCTCTCCTCACACATCCACAGGTAATTGATCAATTAATTTATCAACAACATAAATTTTCAATCGCAAATAAAATTTAAAAATTGTAAAATCAATTACTATCTCTGTCAGAGTACTCTAATTTTTTTTTATCTTAATATTAACTTCCTTTCCCGCTCTCCTCTCATATTCACAGGTAATTAATTAATTAATTTATTAACAACATAAATTTTCAATCGCAAATAAAAATTAAAAATTGTAAAATTAATTACTATCTCTGTCAGAGTACTCTAATTTTTTTTTATCTTAATATAAACTTCCTTTCTCGCTCTCCTCTCATATTCACAGGTAATTAATTAATTACTTTATCAACAACATAAATTTTCAATCGCAAATAAAATTTAAGAATTGTAAAATTAATTACTATCTCTGTCAGAGTACTCTAATTTTTCTTTATCTTAATATTAACTTCCTTTCTCGCTCTCCTCTCATATTCACAGGTAATTAATTAATTAATTTATCAACAACATAAATTTTCAATCGCAAATAAAATTTAAAAATTGTAAAATTAATTACTAACTCTGCCAGAGTACTCTAATTTTTTTTTTATCTTAATATAAACTTTCTTTCTCGCTCTCCTCTCATATTCACAGGTAATTAATTAATTGATTTGTGAACAACATAAATTTTCAATCGCGAATAAAATTTAAAAATTGTAAAATTAATTATTAATTCCTGACAGAGTACTCTAATTTTTTTTTATCTTAATATTAACTTCCTTTCTCGCTCTCCTCTCATATTCACAGGTAATTAATTAATTAATTTGTGAACAACATAAATTTTCAATCGCGAATAAAATTTAAAAATTGTAAAATTAATTATTAATTCCTGACAGAGTACTCTAATTTTTTTTTAACTCAATATAAATTTCGTTTCTCGCTCTCCTCACACATCCACAGGTAATTGATCAATTAATTTATCAACAACATAAATTTTCAATCGCAAATAAAATTTAAAAATTGTAAAATTAATTAATAACTCTGCCAGAGTACTCTAATTTTTTTTTTATCTTAATATAAACTTTCTTTCTCGCTCTCCTCTCATATTCACAGGTAATTAATTAATTAATTTGTGAACAACATAAATTTTCAATCGCGAATAAAATTTAAAAATTGTAAAATTAATTATTAATTCCTGACAGAGTACTCTAATTTTTTTTTATCTTAATATAAACTTCCTTTCTCGCTCTCCTCTCATATTCACAGGTAATTAATTAATTAATTTATCAACAACATAAATTTTCAATCGCAAATAAAATTTAAAAATTTGTAAATTAATTTTCAATTTCTGACTAAGTACCTAATTTTTTCTTATCTTAATATAAACTTCATTTCTCTCTCTGCTCTCATATCCACAGGTAACTAATTAATTAATTTATCAACAACATAAATTTTCTATGGCAAATAAAATTTTGAAATTTTTAATTTCTGACAGAGTCTCTTATTTTATTTTATCTCAATATAAACTTTATTTTTCGCTCTCCTCTCATATCCACAGGTAATTAACTAACTAATTTATGAACAACATAAATTTTCCATTGCGATTGAAATTTACAAATTTGAAAATTAATTTTTAATTCCTGACAGAGTCTTTTATTTTATTTTATCTTAATATAAACTTCATTTCTCGCTCTGCTTTTATATCCACATGTAATTAATGAATTTATTCATAAACAACACAAATTTACTATGGCAAATAAAATTTTTAAATCAATGTTTAATTTCTGACAGAGTCTCTCATTTTTTTTTATCTTAATGTAACCTTTATTTTTTGTTCTCCTCTAATATCTTTAGGCAATTAATTAATTAATTCATAAACAACATTAATTTTATTCCGCAAATACAATTCAAAAGTTTAAAAATTAATTTTTAATTCCTACTCTAGTACTCTAATTTTTTTCATCTCAATATAAACTCATTTCTCGCTTTCCTCTTAAATCCACAGGTAATCAATTAATTTATCTATAAACAACATAAATTTCCAATTGCGAATGAAATTTTAAAATTTTAAAATTAATGTCCAACTCTGCTTAAGTACTCTGATTATTTTCATCACATCATCAACTTTATCTTTTGCTCTTCTCTCATATCCATATGTCAAGATTAATTAATTTGTAAACATCATAAATTTTCTTTCGCAAATAAAATTCAAAAGTTTAAACATTAATTTTCAATTCCTACTAGAGTACTCTTATTTTTTTTCATTATTCTACTATAAATTCTATCTCTCGGTCTTTTCCTGTGTCTTTTCGTAATTAATTAATTAATTTTCAAACAACATAAATTTTTTATTGCAAATAAATTCTAAAATTATAAAATAATTTTTCATTACTGCCAGAGGCTCTTAATTTTTTTTTCTCAATTCAAACTTTATATCCCGCTCTCCTTGCATATCCATAGGTAATTAATTAATTAATTAATAAAAAATATATTTTTTCCATTGCAAATGAAATTTTAAAATTTTTAAATTAATGTCTAACTCTGCTAAAGTACTCTGATTATTTTTATCACAACATCATTTTTTTCTCTCGCTCTCCTCTCATATCCATAGGTAATTTGTCAATCAATTCATAAATTACATAAAATTTCTATGACAAATAAAATTTTTAAATTACCTATAGGTAATTATTTTATTAATTAATTTATCAACAACAAATGTTTTTATCATTAATGCAATATAAGTACTATCTTAGTGTACGCTCTTTTGTTCGCCAAATAGCTGTTTGCCCATTCAACTGTTTCCACGACATTTGTGTGCGTTAAACGATTATCTGCGTGCGACAAGTAAATTTGAGTGCGACAAGTAAACTTGTCGCACTCAAATTTACTTGCCGTATGCAGATTATCGTATAACCCACAAAAATGTCGCGGCAACAGTTGAATCAGCAAAAAGCTACTTGGAGAATAAAACAGCGAGCACTAAGATAGTACTTATATTGCATTAATGATAAAAAAAACTGTGTTCAATTCGTGCGGTGTTGTCGATTACCCACTCGAGCGAATGAGCGCACTCACTTCGTTCGTGCGCTCAACTTCGCTCTCGTGGGCAATCGACAACTTACCGCACTAGTTGTACAATATACTATTTCCATTGCAAATGAAACTTAAAAATTAATTGTCAACTCCGCCAGAATACTCTGATTATTGTTCATCACAACATTAACTTGATATCTCGCTTTCCTTTCATGTCCATACGTAATTAATTACTTAATTTTTTAACAATATAAATTTCCATTTCTATTGTTTACATTATTTTTCTTTTTCCCAAAAATTATTTCCATTAGTTCTCGAAAATTATGTACCTGAAGATCGGAACGTGTTTGCGCAGCGAAAAACAAAAAATTGGACCGTAAAAAATCGACTAGATGACGAGATTCCCGTAAAGTATCAAATATAGATGCTGGTATGTCAGCCGAAAATCTTAGGTCAACCCCAACCTTGGGAACTATCCCTTAAGCAGTCGAATTACAAACAATTTTTCCATTTTTGTTGCTTGAAGAACGTTCCGTCCGCCAGTTACATCCAAAATTATCAGTGCTACACAATCTCTAATACCACCGTCATACATTAAAGTTTTTATTAGTAAGCCGATCTTTCCCCGACCAAAATTTCCTTTCTAAATTTTCGTTCTTTAAATAAATTTTCTTAAAAATTAATTATTCTTATCAGCTCTCCGAAATTATTATCGTTTCACAATACTCACTCTGACTCCTCTAGAATATATGATTGTTTAGTGGGTTTATCTTACCCCGAACAACATTTGCATGTTCAATTCTTGCTCTTCGACTAATTTTTTTTTTATTAAATATCTTTTATGGACATAATGATTTCTTTCCATGTGCATTTCCTTTATTATACATCCTGCAACAGTAAGTTAGTCAGTATCAACGCTTTGTTTGTTAACTTTAATTTTTAAAAGATTTGATACCACCTTTTTCACAGTATGAAATTTTTGGAGTATAATGATTTTAGTTAATTAGCGTCAATATTTAATATTGTTTACAACTCTCCACGCTATATTTATGCCAGGTTTTTTCTTCGTAACTTCGCAATTTTTATTTCTTCGATTTATGAAAACACTAACCTTTAAATTATGAAGAGACAGTCAGCACTGATTATTTAATTTATTATTCAATATTTTATGTTTATAACTATTACCTTTAATGATTTATTATTCAAGCATGTATCACCCTTAATAGCTCTACCATATTTGCTTTGGATTTGTGATTTCAATAAGAACTATCAACTGAGATCTCTACTGGCGTCATTCTGTTGACGACCACCATTTTTTTTTTACCACCAGTTCAAAAGTATAAGAGTGGGAAAGCACGGACTTTAAGTGCGACAATCAATTATAAAAATTATTGCCCGGCAAATATAAATTTATTAATTAATAATTGTATTGGTTTTTATGATACCTTAGTGAATAGTTATCAGAAATAAGGTGCTTAGTGTCTCTATAAAGTTAAATTTTTAATTTTGAATTAAAAAAAAAAACATTTATCAAGTTTACGAGTTTTTGATAAAGAAAACGATTCCGTAATTATAAAATTCGATGTTTCCGAGTGTTATCGACTAATAAATACAAGTAGTGAGCTATTACCAAAAATTTTTAAAAATTAAAAAAAAATTCAAGATTACTTTTTGAACCTATTAGCAAGAAGAATAAGATTAAGGTCATTCTCAGTCAGTGTCCCCTTATTTTCTAAAATATTAAATGACCTTGAACTATCATAATAATATTCAAATTTTATAAATTATTTGAAATAAAAATTTAAGCATTTGTTGAAAAAAGGACAACGCAGTTACAATCTTGACGAACTATAAAGTTTTTTAAAAATGACCTACAGTTGTTATCAATTAAGACTTACACGAAATTTGTTAAATTTTTTTTAGTCTAAAAAATTTGACATTCGAACTCATAAAATTGACATGAAGTATAACGGTGGGCCCTGGCTACTCCGTGTCTAGTAGCCACGGACCACAGTTAATTAGTGTTTCCCGAAATTACTGATTTTACTTAAATTTACTATCATTAATTAGACTTATTTTATTCTAAAATTCTGGTTCCAAAAGACGGGAAATGCTCTCAGGAAGCAGGTACTCGTCCTGACCGGACACGCGGCTGAAAGAAAATCTTTATGCTATGTGACGCTGGTGATAATTAAATTTAATCAAGAAATAACAATCAAACTTATACTTTATTTAACCAAGATCCCAATTTATATACAGTTTCCCCTTTGACTTAAAATTTTGATAATTTTATATACATTTACAAAGCGTTTGAATGTAATTTGATCGACTCGAGGCGTGAATTAATTTTTGGTGAGCGGGAATAAATTAACAAATATTAACCGCGTTGAAGAGAGAGAAAGAAAGAATGAAAATCTATATATTGATATACTTATGATGCGTTGAGAACTTATCGAAATTCGGGTCGATTTATTGATGATGCTAGTCGACGATTCTTCTCGGCTTGGTCCTGGTGATGTTGGTGTCCAATAGGTTTCCTCTGGCTCCTGGGATCCGCGTCGGCAGGTTGTCGCACACGAAGAAAAACCACACCACTCACTTTATACACTTGGTTTTATTTAATTGATCAGATAGACGAACTTTAGATATAATATTAATTTGCTGTATCAAAGCAACACCACGTATCTCAATTAACAAGTTAAATTTTAATTCAAATGAATTATGAAAGACTCAAGCGGAAGGTTTCGTATCACTTCTAATAAGTTGAATGAATTTATTTAATATATCAAAGACAAGTTCTAATAATTAATTACTTGAGCAGAAAGAATTGTGCGTCGGTGCGTCTTCGCTAACCGAACTCGAGTTAACTTAAACTCACTATATCTTATATACAATAATGGTCGGAAAAGAAATATATATAGTAGACAAATTTAGAGAGTGTAAAGTGGATAAGACCGATCAGTTACAGCTCTCGAACTTAAGTGTCGTCTTCTTGATCAATCGTCTTGGGTCAGTTCTCTGGGCCACCAACCTGCGTTGACCCCACCTAATTATGCGCAGGGACTAATTTGCGATTACTTGCTGCGCTAAGGCTACCGCCAAGACTCAGCTGAACTCGCAAACGAGAAAATTATACGAGAGAGAGAGAGAGAACAAATAGAAGCGAGAGAGCCTCACTCTCACGTCTTAAAATCGCTGCTGCACGGTTACACTCCCCGTCGCCAGACTTAAGATTGGGGCTCGGAAGCTGAAAAAGATTAAGTAAATTTTCCATTGATTCGGCGGTCACTCTCTTCTCTTGGCAACAAATTAAACGGTCTTCATCAGCCTCTGACTGCGCCTGGGCAATTTTAAATCTGGTACATAGTGATTGCCCAAAATTTTCCCAGTTTCTGATTTTAACTTGACAACTAAAGGGCTGATGACTTTATTGACAATGGCTGGCCCCAAGAATTTGTTAGCCAAACTAGACGAATATTTATCAATTTTCTTACTCAATTTTCTGTTTGGGTAATATACCGAATCACCCACTTGTAATTTAGGTGGCTCTTTAAGTCCCTTATCATGATATACGGCTTGTTTCTCACTTTCTACTTTCATTATCTCTTCTATTTTATGTCGTAGCTGATCAAGACGATTTACTCGATCGCGCCATGAATTATCATCTGAATCTAAGTCATCTATTTCTAGTTCGGTTATTTTACCCGACAGCCGTGGTTCTTTACCATGAACCAAATAATATGGTGACATATGTAATGAAGCATGGTAACTACTATTGTAGGCAAGCTGGAATTCGCCTAAGTGCTCATCCCACGACGTCTGATCTTTCGAAATAAATGCCCGTATCATTGGTTTCAGAGTACGGTTAATTCTCTCAACCGGGTTACTTTGTGGATGCGCGATCGCGATCGGTACAGATTTTACTCCCGTTTCTTTTAAATAATCTTTAATCTCATGGTTGATAAATTCTTTTCCATTATCGGTGATAAAAAATAGAGGGTATCCCCAACGTGAAAAAACGCGACGAAAACTTTTCTTTACATTTAATCCAGTCTGTTTACGAAGTCTAAAGACCTCAATAAAACGCGTATATAGGTCTTGTAAAATTAACACATATTGATAGCCGGTTTTAGATCGCGGAAATGGGCCAGTCACATCAGCTGCAACAATGGCCCAGGGTTCAATTGGTTGTCGCGTGCGCATCGGCGCTTGAGACGAGGTCTGTTTATATTTGACTTTTTTACATGTCTCACAATTATCTACGTACTCGCTTACATCGCGATACATACCAGGCCAATAATAACGTGTATGTATCCGATGGTACATTTTATCGCGACCCAAATGTCCCGCGTCTGGCACATCATGGTTTGCTTTTAAAATATCGGGGATCTCATTTTCGGTTAAAACCAATTTCCAAGCGTCTTGATCATCTATACACTCTTTCAAATAGTCTGGTTTATATTATTCAAATTTATCTTCTTTATTTACAAGTGGCTCCAATCCACATACATATGGCATCCCAGGAACACTAACAGAACCTGGTTCCTCGGATTCATCAGAACCAATTGACTCAGTAAAATCACTAACTTCGAGAATTCCCAAAATATTTAGGGGGATTTCATTAAAATTATTCCGATCAAAATTTTCACAAATATCTTCAATTATATTATTAGACTCTAGTAAATTAGCCGTGGGCTGTGCTTCTTCCTTCAAGCCTTCCCATCGGTTAATTTCGTCAGTTTTTTTAAAACAAATAAATTATTTAAAACAGGACAATTTTCATTTAAGACAAACAAATTATTAAAAACCGATAAACCGTTAACGTTATCGTATATATTACAAAATTGTAAGAAAGGATCTTCTTCGATATCCAAAATTTTTAAATTATTAACACCACAAATTTTATTTACATAATCAATACTAATTAAATCTTCAAAATTATTTTCAACACAAATTTTATTTACATAATCAATACTAATTGAATCTTCAAAATTATTTTCAACACAAATTTTATTTACATAATCAATACTAATTGAATCTTCAAAATTATTTTCAACACAAATTTTATTTACATACTCAATACTAATTGAATCTTCAAAATTAATTTCAACCGTAACAGAACCGCGTAGGTCGCTTAAATCGACCTCAGTCTCAAATTTATTTATCATTAACTATATCGGAGCCAGTAAAATTCATACTTTGATTTTTTAATATAATTTCACCGATTTGTTCACCACTAGTTTAGAACAACCAGACCGACAGTACGCTCTAAGCCGCCGTCAGGTCTTATAATTAAACCTTTACCAATTAAATTTTCATCAACAAATTCCTCTAATGAACCGACAGTACGCACCGAGCCGCCGTCAGGTTCCAAATTTAAATTTATTAAATCTTCAAAATTAAACTGTTTAATCGGGTCGACAGTACGCACCAAGCCGCCGTCTGACTCCGGATTAAAATTTATAAATTTTTCTGAATTAAATTGAACATTCGGATCGACAGTACTCAATTCTAAGACGCCGTCTGATTCCGAATTCAAATTTATTTAATTTTCGAAATTAAACTTTTCAATAGGATCGACAGTACTCAATTCTAAGACGCCGTCTGATCTTATTAAATTTTTATTTACCAAATTTTTATCATAAACTTCATTCACCGGACCGATAGTACTCAAATCTAAGACGCCGTGGTCTCGTTGAATTTACATTTACTGAATTTTTATTATAAACTTCTTTCTTCGGGCCGACAGTACTCAATTCTAAGACGCCGTCAGGTCCCAAAGTTTTATTTACAACATTTCCATAACTACTAGTTTCCACCGGACCGACAGTACTCAAATCTAAGACGCCGTGGTCTCGGGTGTTTATTTACTAAACTCTCATAATATAAATTTCCGACCGAACCGACAGTACTCACTAAAACGCCGTCTGGTTCAGACTTTCTATTTAAAATGTTTGCAGGATTTGTTTTAAATTTATTTGGTTTGTTTAACCAGTTCACGTGTGAATTAGAATTACTTGGGCTCCGATTTTCCTATATTAGTTGTTTTTTTAGATCTTCTTGATTTCGCGCCCTTTTTCCTCGGGAAATCTGAGGGCGAGATTAGTTTATTTGACGACTGAGTGTGACTGGCATCGCCAGCACTGGTCGACTGAACTTCGACGCAATTAGAGTGGTTGTTATTATAATTACTATTTACATTACTTTCAACATGAAGATTAAAATTGAACAATTATTATTAAAAAAAAAAAAAAAACTGATTACCGCGATTATTACTCGGAGTAAAATTCGAGTTTGCTCTGTTAATATTTATAAAATTAGATTGCCCACGTTTTTGATTAAAATTATTTCTATTTACATAAGAATTATTATTGTAATTATTTCTATTTACATTTGAATTATTATAATTATTTCTATTATTGTTAGCATTATTATTATAATTATTTCTATTATTATTTGGATTATTATTATCAATCGGGTAATTATTTGAATTAACGTTTGTAACTATATTTGAATTTGAATTATTATTTATTCCGATAGGATAATTATTTGAACTTTTATTTGTGTTTATTTTTAAGTTATTATTTAAATTATTACTGTGGACATTATTGGTTCCACTGGTACCAGGTCATTCATTAACCGAGAGGGCTGAAAATGTCGTAGCCCTGGTGTCTTGCATCAAGTGTCCTGTACTACACTCCCCGTCGCCAAAACTGTGAGTTATGGTGCGAACAGTTTGTGTATTATATGGTACAGGCACTTGTAAAATATTCTTGTTGAGGGTTAACAGAAAGTTCTAAATTCTGGGTACGACTCATTGTTTGAGCTAGAGCAGCTAGAGTTGCTCCTTGTTCAGTCTATGCGGGAACTGGAACGGTGCCAGGATAAGAACGGATCCCGCATTGGGCTGAATCTGATGTAAATGTACCGGTGGGGGGTTTTTCAATAATTATCCCATCCACAGACGCTCGTAAATTATTATTGTCATCTAAATTATTTAGTTGGTCATTTGACCAAAGTCCAAAGTACTCGACGTTATCGTACTCGTTGTCGAAGGCGGTGAGTGTACCACCCTGGATTGGTCGCCCTGGTTCGACGAACCAACCCCGTCGAATATCATTTCCCTGCTAACGTGCCTACTCAGCTGTTTTGAGTTTTGGCGCGTCAATGGTCGCATGTTATTCGTTATTCAAAACAAATTTTATTTTAATTTCCTATCTAATCGATAGCTGTGATCAGTTTACGAGCTCAAATAAACTTAAATTTTAAACAAATATTGCCGAAGCACAATTATAAAATATAAATATATACTCGGATAATCTTTATTTCCGGATTAAAATTTATTTCATTTTAACCGATGACTAATATTTTAATCCCTAAATGACAGTTTTATTTTGTTTGTTCACAAGAAAAATTATTATTTTACCGGAATTAACTTCCGGAGAACGTTCATCCGATTACTTGAATTATTATCAATCCTACAGTTACAGTGTTGTTTTATTTTATTTATTTAATTTATACCAAATTTAATTATTCTTCTAGAATAAACTTCCGCAAACGAATATCTTAACTGATGTTATTAACCGGTAATTACCGATTTTAATTTATTATGATCGAGTAATTTATTTATGGTGACTCATCAACCAAATAAATTCAAATTACTGGTTACTCGAAAGATGGTTTATTCTAAACCAGTATAAACTAAATAAGTACTAATTTATTTATTTAAGATTTTATTTAGAATAATATTTTCACAAAATTTTATTTATTCTTCTGATTTTATTTTGAATGACACTGTCACCAAAGAAATTTTATTTTCTTTGTTATTTTACTAAGGAATTGCTTTTTTTTTTTTTTTTTTTTTTTTTTTTTTTTTTTTTTTTTCGCACGCGTTGTACTTAAATTTTGATTTCTCTCGTTTATTTATTATTATTTTAATTAACATTTTAATTTTATCATATCTCCAAATTTTGGGCAACCAATGCAATAAAACGCACAATTTCTGGTTGTAAAAAAAAATTTCTCTCTTCAACGGTTAATAAGGGAATATATAGAAGAAAAAATTTTCCCGAACTTCTTTGTACTTTTTATAATTTTTAAATTAATGACTATCACCAGGTCTCAAAATTTCAGGACGAGGAACACGAGTTGGGCGCCAAATATAACGGTGGGCCCTGGCTACTCCGTGTC
This sequence comes from Microplitis mediator, assembly GCF_029852145.1. Classification (NCBI taxonomy): domain Eukaryota; kingdom Metazoa; phylum Arthropoda; class Insecta; order Hymenoptera; family Braconidae; genus Microplitis; species Microplitis mediator. The sequence continues at coordinate 19,865,187 of NC_079976.1, forward strand.
TAGTAGCCACGGACCACAGTTAATTAGTGTTTCCCGAAATTACTGATTTTACTTAAATTTACTATCATTAATTAGACTTATTTTATTCTAAAATTCTGGTTCCAAAAGACGGGAAATGCTCTCAGGAAGCAGGTACTCGTCCTGACCGGACACGCGGCTGAAAGAAAATCTTTATGCTATGTGACGCTGGTGATAATTAAATTTAATCAAGAAATAACAATCAAACTTATACTTTATTTAACCAAGATCCCAATTTATATACAGTTTCCCCTTTGACTTAAAATTTTGATAATTTTATATACATTTACAAAGCGTTTGAATGTAATTTGATCGACTCGAGGCGTGAATTAATTTTTGGTGAGCGGGAATAAATTAACAAATATTAACCGCGTTGAAGAGAGAGAAAGAAAGAATGAAAATCTATATATTGATATACTTATGATGCGTTGAGAACTTATCGAAATTCGGGTCGATTTATTGATGATGCTAGTCGACGATTCTTCTCGGCTTGGTCCTGGTGATGTTGGTGTCCAATAGGTTTCCTCTGGCTCCTGGGATCCGCGTCGGCAGGTTGTCGCACACGAAGAAAAACCACACCACTCACTTTATACACTTGGTTTTATTTAATTGATCAGATAGACGAACTTTAGATATAATATTAATTTGCTGTATCAAAGCAACACCACGTATCTCAATTAACAAGTTAAATTTTAATTCAAATGAATTATGAAAGACTCAAGCGGAAGGTTTCGTATCACTTCTAATAAGTTGAATGAATTTATTTAATATATCAAAGACAAGTTCTAATAATTAATTACTTGAGCAGAAAGAATTGTGCGTCGGTGCGTCTTCGCTAACCGAACTCGAGTTAACTTAAACTCACTATATCTTATATACAATAATGGTCGGAAAAGAAATATATATAGTAGACAAATTTAGAGAGTGTAAAGTGGATAAGACCGATCAGTTACAGCTCTCGAACTTAAGTGTCGTCTTCTTGATCAATCGTCTTGGGTCAGTTCTCTGGGCCACCAACCTGCGTTGACCCCACCTAATTATGCGCAGGGACTAATTTGCGATTACTTGCTGCGCTAAGGCTACCGCCAAGACTCAGCTGAACTCGCAAACGAGAAAATTATACGAGAGAGAGAGAGAGAACAAATAGAAGCGAGAGAGCCTCACTCTCACGTCTTAAAATCGCTGCTGCACGGTTACAGAAGATTTCAATGAAATTTATTTTCCAAATTTCGTTTAACTCCTAATTAATATCAACTATTAATTATTTTTTTTTAAATCTATGTCGCGGCAAAATTGTAACTGCGTAGCCTTTTTTTCAATTAATGCTTTTACTTTTTCTAAATTTATTATCAAAATTTAAATACGGTGATGACAATTGAAATTCATTGAATATTTTAAAAGAGTCAGGGGCACTCCTTGAGTATAACCTTAAATAGCAATGAGTACTCTTAAGTCAGTCTTAAATGTTTGAAATTAATTTCAAAAACTCGACTAATAATTTTTCTTCACGATTAACAATCCGTATCAGTCATGCTCATTCTATTGTCTCTGAACAATACTTACTCCCACCCTCGTACGATCCAGATTTAATTAGTAAATCCATCCTTCCCCGACCAAACTATTTATAATTCATGTTTATCACCAAAAATTTTTTTTATTACATAAATTATTTCCATCAACTCTCCGGATTTTTCATTGCCACGCAATGCTCACTATCACACTCCTACAGTACAGATTTTATTAGTAAATTCATTTTCCGGACAAAATTTTTATACTCAATTTTGCTCTTTAACTAATTCTTTCTTCAAATATGTTATTTTTATCAACATAACGATTTCTCTCCACGTGAATTTCGTTTATTATACATCCTGAAATAATTATTCAGTCAGTATCACTGTTTTGTTTTCTTTCAGATTCTTTAAGTATTCAAAATTTCTATACCTTTCTTTACACTATAAAATTTCTGGAGTATGATTTTGGTCAATTAGCATCAATATTTACCATTATTTATAACTTTCCACTTAATAAACACCAGGTTTTTTTTTCCTCTTTCGACAATTCTATTTCCTTTGCTTCATCACAATAATAACCTTCAAATTATGAAGAGAGAATCAGTACTGATTGTTAATTTAATATTTTATTTTTTATAAGTTTATAACTGTTATCTTAACCGATTTATTATTTAAAAATGTATTACCCTTAATAGCTCGACTATATTTGCTTAGGATTTATGATTTTAATTATTACTATTAATTGACAACTTCACTGGCGTCAGCGTCCTTCTCATGTTGACGACCGCCATTTTGCTCATACCGCCAGTTCAAAAATACAAGAGTGGGAAAGCACGGACTTTAAGTACGACAATAGATTATAAAAGAAATTGCCCGGGAAATATGAATTTATTAATTAATAATTGTATTGTATTGCGTGATGCTAATAGTGAATATAGTTCAGAGATAAGGGCTTGTTCTCGCTAAAAAGTAGAATTACATTATTACAATATTTTAAAAAGTCATAAATTTCTGAACAATACATCATTTCAGGTAATACTTGTAACTTATAAAAAATAGAATTCTAAATAAACTGATCAATACTGATTATCTTTTCATAATTTGAAGGTTAGTATTGTGATGGGGCAAAGGAATTTAAATACTGGAAACAGAAAAGAAAGGGCTAGTATTAATTATGCGAAGAATTATAAACAATAATTAACAATGATACAAACTAACCAAAATCATCATGGAAGAAAAAATTTCATGACACAACAAAAGGTATATACTCTCAAATAAACTGAAATTAAATAAAAAACGTTGATACTGACTGATTAGTATTGATTATTTCAGGATCTATAATAAAAATTATTCACAAGGAGGGAAATCATTATGTTCATAGGAATAATTTATTTGAAAAAACAATTATTTAGAGAACAAAAATTCAATATAAAAATTTTTGGCGGAAAAAGATGAATTTTCTAATCAAACTTATATTGTACGATAGCGCTAGTAAGTACTGCGTAGCGATGAAAATTTTTGTCGGGCAAAAATGAATTTACTAATCAAGACTGCACTGTACAAACTTTTGACCTGTAAAATATAAATGTATGAATTATAATTTTGTTGTGCGGGGTGTGTAGTGAGTCTTGCGATGTGATGAGAGCCCAGCAGGGCTAATTGAAATAGTGTATAAAAAAAAATCTATTCTAAGAGCCAAAATTAAATCGATGAATTAATTCATGACCTTGGAAAGATAAATCTACTAATGAAAATTGTATCAAGCGAGTGCAGTAGTAAGTATTGCATAGAAATGAAAATTCAGCAGTGCTAATGAGAATAACTTCTTTAAAAAAATAATTATTCAAATAGCATAAATTAAAAACAAATCTTTTGGCCTGGAAAATGTAAATTTACTAATCGAAATTGTATTTTTTCATTAGCAAATTCATATTTTACAGGTCAAAATTTATATATGTAATTTTTTCTTTTTAATTAACCGTTCTTTTTAAATGATTGTTTTCATCAGCACTAATGAGTTCTTATCTCTTCGCAATAATCACTACCGCACTCGCACAATACAATAGTAATTATAAATATCATTCTTCCCAGATCATAAATTTTATATTTAATTTTGCTCTTTAAATAATTTTGTTTTTTTAAACAAATTATTTTCATCAGCTCTGTAGAATTCTTATCGCTATGCAATACTAATCCCCATTTTCAAACAATACTATTTTTCTTTAGATAGAGCGAAAATATTAATGTAAATATAGCAGATATGAGTTAATTTTTAAAAATAAATTCTCATTTTTGTGGCCATATTTTCTAAAATAAATAAATGAATCTTTATCCTGCAAATCATGTATTAAATAAACTTACGCATTATTACAAATCGTGTTTTTGTTTTTATTATTTTTTTTTTTATCAAGAAGTACAAATTGTTTTTAAAAAATGATAGATTATTATTTTAGAATAACTAGTAGATTATTATACTTGTTTTATTTTTCTTATTATAAATATTTTTTTATTATTATTATTTATTTATTAGATTATAATGTAGTTTAGTTTAAAAAAAATTGTTTTTTTGTAATCTTTACTGAGGTTGGGAAGGCCAGTATGATGGAGGATTGGGCAGCGAGTATTGATAAGGGTGGGAAAAGTACGGATAGGGATTAGGTTGATAGGAATATGATGGTTGACATGGAACATTGAATGTAGAACGATTGGGCTGCTGGAGTGGAGTAGAATGTCAGGATGCTGCTGTGGTAGCACTTGCTGGTGCCGTGGTACCAGCAACTGATGCTGTGGGACCAGCAACTGGTGCTGTGGTACCAGTTGCTGGTGCTGTGGTACCAGTTGCCGGTGCTGTGGTACCAGTTGCTGGTGCTGTGGTACCCGTTGCTGGTGCTGTGGTACCAGTTGCTGGTGCTGTGGTACTAGTTGCTGGGGCTGTGGTACTAGTTGCTGGTGCTGTGGTACCAGTTGCTGGGGCTGTGATACCAGTTGCTGGGGCTGTGATACCAGTTGCTGTTGCTGTGTTTGATTCTGCAGTTCTTTCTCTGCTAGTTTATGTAGCTTTTTGTAATTCCGATTGAACTTGTTAATTGCCTTAATCGTGCGATTTGAAAGATGTTGAGGCACGATCGATGCAGTTTGTTGCGAAATCCTTGGTGGTGGTCTAGAAAAGTTCGGCACTTCGAATCCTGGCTGCTGGCTGGCATTGCCAGCTAGTTGCTGCTGCATATCGCGAAGAGCCCCTGGCTCCTGGTGTCGTGGCTGCTGAATGGCGTTGCCAAGTTGTTGCTGAGCTTCAGGCAGCTGCGGGTTGTTGTCGCCAATTGGCAGCTGGTTGGCATTGCCGGCTAGTTGCTGCTGCATATCACGAAGAGCCGCTGGCTCCTGGTGTCTTGGCTGCTGAACCGCGTTGCCAAGTTGTTGCTGAGCTCCAGGCAGCTGCGGGTTGTTAACAACAATTGGCGGCTGGTTGGCATTACCAGCTAGTTGCTGCTGCATATCACGAAGAGCCCCTGGCTCCTGGTGTCTTGGCTGCTGAATGGCGTTGCCAAGTTGTTGCTGATCTCCTGGCAGCTGCGGGTTGTTAACAACAATTGGCAGCTGGTTGGCATTGCCAGCTAGTTGCTGCTGCATATCACGAAGAGCCCCTGGCTCCTGGTGATTTTTTTAAAATCTATTTATGAAATTTAAGATATATTTCTATTGTTATATTTTATAATTTACCTTTAGCTTTGCCTCGAAACATGTCCTTTCTTCTAGTAAACTATCAGATGAATCTGCAAAAGGATAAATTTCAATATCTATATGATAATAAATTTAATTTAAATTTGTGATTATATGAATAAATCAGAATGGTTATAATTATCAATCAAAGAACCATATAGTAATCACACTCATAATAATAATTATTGAAATAATAATAATTCATAAAACAATCATAATAACAATTTGTTATTAATAAGGCTCTATGCTTTTAAATCTATAAATAATAATTAAGAAAAAGAACTGATAAATTTAATAGGTACATAAATGTGTAATATTCCATCTTTACTTATTATGTGCGGTGATATAATTTTTATTATTATTATTATCATTATTATTATTCTTATTATTATTATTTTTATTAGTATTACTATTATTACTGTTATTATTATTATTATCATTGTTATTATTGTGGTTATTTTTATTATTGTTATTATTATTATATATTTTTCATTGGTTATTAATTTTAATATTAATACTATTATTTATTGCAATATATTAAAGTCTATATATTTAATTTTATTTATATTTCACTTAAAAGTTAATTAATAAAATTATTTAACTTGAAAATAAATGATCAGACTTATTTGGGATGCTTTAGTTTTAACGAAGTGGACACCACAACGGTTATAGACCAAACGAAATTAGTTAGCCATAAGGACCTATGTTTTTTTCACGGGAGCGTCTTTATTGTCGTCTCAGACTGTCAATTTTTCCACTAATAAGTGCTAACAATGGAAAGAGAAGAGACTTCTGTCACTCATTCCCAAGCGAAATATTATGACGCTCTCTGTTGCACCAATTGAAAAATATTCCAATAATGATAATTTATCGATAAATGAAATTGTAAATGAGACATACTAAAAATTTAATAATTAAAATTAGATAAAAATATGTTATTTTAAGTAATATTAAAACTGTAAATTGGAATTGTGTTGAAAATGATTATAATTTTGAAAGTAGTTTCTATTTAGTATTAAATAAATGATAGTAAAGTCAACGAATAACTGACGGTTTTTAAAACTTTGAAGTAATAAATTAAAATTTTTATAAAATAAAAATAAAAAACTCCATGTTTAGACAATTCAAAATTCAGTAGATGCATTTTTTTAAATCTTATTATTTTAATTATTTAATTTTTTTATATTTTGTTTATTTCGAAAACTCGATTATTTTACTCCTGATTGCTTGCAAAACAGTCCAGTCGATACGCACAAAAAAACGGTGCAAGATGAAAGTAGGCATCGGTACAAACCGATTTTGAAAAATTTTTTTTTTAAATGCTAGAAAAAACTTAGAACAAAACGTTTACTTAAATTCGGTGTGAGAAAAATTTTTTTTTATAAAAAAATTATATGTAAAATGGAATATCTCGGAAACTGTTGAGAAGTTATCGAGTCAAATTAGTATTATTATGTTTGGGACGCACCATTTTGTCCGCGCGCGGATAAACAAGAGGCTGTAACTCGGCAGCAAATCGATATTTTTACAAATTTTTTTTTTTCAAAGTAAATCATTTATTTACCGTAAAAAAATTGGTAACTTCCAAAAAATTTTTTCAAATTTAAAATTTCAAAAAAGTTAAAATCTCTTTTTATTAACCCTTTAGAGTCTGATCTTGAAACCCCACTCTTCGGTGTGGCGGAGCCCGATAGAATTAGAAAGAGCGCGAAGCAAATATGACAGGGCCGTATTATAAGAGAAAAAGTTTCACCTGGGCGGGAAATGAAAAATAATTTTATTTTTTATTTTTAATTTATTAAATAATAAATATCAAAGGACTCAAATTCAAAGTAAGAACAGCATTTGGCTTCATTATGAATATAGTTAAGTAATATTACAATTACATAGTAATGTATGAAATTTTTCTATCCTTACTTTCGGGCACTATTTCCTCAAGTCAACAATACTAACTACGGTACTGTCGATGAACGCAGCGCGAGATTCAAACGAGTGAAAGGGTACTCACAGGCACACTACTACTCTCACATGTCACTCATGCATGCTCACGGGACTACGATTCGCGCTCTCCCCACTAGTCTCACACGGACACGTTTCGAGATCCTCTGACTCTATAGGGCTAAATAAAAAATAGAAAAAATCGAAAATAAATAAAATTACCTAACGGATAATTTTGTTTGAGCAATTACTCAAACAGTTACGAGTAATGATAATTAAAAAAAAATTGTTATTCATAAAAAAAATGCGTTTTTAAAATTTTCCAGATTTATTAACAACTAACAAAAAAAAAATATATTTTTTTTACACAACAGAAATTCATCTCGCGAAGTTCGGAATGGAATGGTGTATACAAATTTTGGTTGATTTTTTGAAGTTTTTCCTTTAAAAATTTTCAGTATGAGAACTTGAAAAAATTTCTTGCTGCGGGACTTAGAAATAATTGGACTTCGGAAATCTTCGGGAATCGCTAGAGAGAGAAAGTGGACCTAAGACGTTATGTCTTCCTCTAACGAATGACGCCTGCGCGTATCCTCACGGACGAAATAAATAAAGAAGGAGAATGTTTTTAAGATTATGATTGTTATTTCCTTTTTTTTTTTGGTCTCCAACGAGTGAAATTCTCTTTTTGAAAATTTCTCATTTTGTTATAAATAATATCATCAAAAATTAGAAAAAAAACGTTCTTACACAATATAGGTATCAATGAAATACAAATTTTCTGAATCGGAAAAATAACTTACCGTGTAGAAAACTTTTTTTAAAAAGTTTACCTCATTGTTTATAATAAATTAGTTAACAAATTTGAATAAAAATCGTTCCTAGAATATAGGTATCAAAAGATTGCTAATATTCTGAATTGGAAAAATAACTTATCGTGTAGAGGTTTTTTTTTTTAAGTTTACGTGATTATTTATAAAAAAATTGTTAACAAATTTGAAAAAAAATCGTTCCTACAATTTAGGTATCAAAAGATTGCAAATTTTCTGAATCGGAAAAACAACGTATCGTGTGGAGAACTTTTTTTAAAAAGTTTACCTCATTGTTTATAAAAACATAAGTTATTGGAAATATAACTTATCGTGTATTATAATTATATTAACCCTTCGTTACATGCGCTATACGGGGATTCCCCGCACAACACTACTCAACCTAATAGAGTTGGCGTGAATACGAGTGAGACACTAGAGAAAGCGCCTGTAACGTAAGGTTAAAGTTATACTAAAAAATTTTAACAAAAATAATATTAAAATTATAAATTAAAAAATTATTTAAATGATTAATTACTATTATATAATAAACTAACAATTTTCAATAATATAGTTTCAACATTACTCCAATTAATATTTTTCAATTTTATGATAATTTAAAGCTTCTAAGCTTTTCTTAAGGAATTCAATGGTGCAATTTGCACATCGATCGAAATAACACATCCTTTTGCAATTTACAAAAATGAGTTAAAATTGGCGTTAGGCGAGACTTCAATCGAGATTTATATAAAACTAGAGGAAAAGAATTGCTTAAAAAATTTTTCATTAGGAACCCCCATGGAAATAAAATATATTTTAAATATAAAAAAAATATATTTATGAATATATTAAAAATATATTTGAAATAGATGAGAAATATATGAAAAATACATAAATATGTATGTAAAATGTATTTGAAATATATGAAAAATATATTTTGATTATATCACTTTTGGCCGTTTTTCGTACATTTAGAATACATCTGAAATATATGTGGAATGTATGCGTACATATATAAAAAATATATGAAAAATATATTCGAAATATATCTCTAAAAATACCTATAAAATACAAAAAAAATACATTTTTAATATATTTTGGTTGTATGCGCTGACTTAGGTTCCAAAAGTAAGGCGTCGTAGATTACGACCGGCGAATATCAGCTTCACGTTGCTAGTGGATGTCCTAACAGCTTGAGAGCTCCATTATTTGCCAACCGAACAGTAGTTCCACTAGGGCGCAAAGCACTCCAGGTGTTAAAATTGTCCAAGATGACCAGGACACTCTGGGTTTTCTTTTGAAGGACTATCGAAGGGAGTGGAAAAAAAAACATTTTCAGCCAACCAGAAAGTCCCACTGGAGCACCGAGTGATCCAGGTATCAAAGGAGGTCCAAAGTGCCAGGACCCTCTGGATTTTCTTATGAAAAACTATCGGAGGGAGTAAAAAAAATCATTTTTAACCAACCAGGAAGTCCCCCTGGAGCACCAAGTGATCCAGGTGTTTGAGTGGTCCAAAGTGCCAGAACCTTCTGGATTTCATTATAAAAAACTATCGAAGGGCGTGAAGGAAATCATTTTCAGCCAATCAAGAAGTCCCATTAGAGCACCAAGCGATCCAGGTGTCGAAGAAGTTCCAAAGTGCCAGGACCCTCTAGATTTTCTTACAAAAAACTATTGGAGGGAGTAGAAAAAATCATTTTTAACCAACCAGGCAGTGCCCCTGGAGCACCAAGTGATCCAGGTGTCAAAGAAGGTCCAAAGTGCCAGGACCCTTTGGATTTTCTTATGAAAAACTATCGGAGGGAGTAAAAAAAAATATTTTTAACCAACCATGAAGTCCCCCTGGAGCACCAAGTGATCCAGGTGTTTGAGTGGTCCAAAGTGCCAGAACCTTCTGGATTTTCTTATGAAAAACTATCGAAAGGAGTAAAGGAAATCATTTTCAGCCAACCAGGAAATCCTACTGGATTTAGCGGGTTCAAAATGACCAGGACTCTCGGGATTTTTTTTTATACAAAAATTAATGGCGAAAAACAATTTGTTTTTGGTAAAGAAGACTTTTCCACTGAAGCACCAAGCACTTGGTGCTTTAGTGGAAGTGTCAGGTTGGCTAAAACGATTCTTTTATTGCCTTTGATATTTTATCAAATTAAATGCGAAGAATCCTGGTCATCTTAAAATACTTCAACTCCCGAGACACTTGGTGCTCCAGGGGGACTTCCCGGTTGGTTGAAAATTTTTTTTTTTACTCCCTCCGATAGTTTTTCATAAGAAAATCCAGAGGGTCCTGGCACTTTGGACCTTCTTTGACACCTGGATCACTTGGTGCTCCAGGGGGACAGCCTGGTTGGCTGAAAATGATTTTTTTCACTCCCTTTGATAGTTTTTTATAAGAAAATCCAGAGGGTTCTGGCACCTTGGACCACTGAAACACCTGGATCGCTTGGTGCTCCAGGGGGACTTCATGGTTGGTTGAAAATGATTTTTTTTACTCCCTCCGATAGTTTTTCATAAGAAAATCCAGAGGGTCCTGGCACTTTGGAACTTCTTTGACACCTGGATCACTTGGTGCTCCAGGGGGACTGCCTGGTTGGCTGAAAATGATTTTTTTCACTTCCTTTGATAGTTTTTTATAAGAAAATCCAGAGGGTTCTGGCACCTTGGACCACGGAAACATCTGGATCGCTTGGTGCTCCAGGGGGACTTCCTGGTTGGTTAAAAATGATTTTTTTTACTTTCTCCGATAGTTTTTCATAAGAAAATCCAGAGGGTCCTGGCACTTTGGACCTCCTTTGATACCTGGATCACTCGGTGCTCCAGTGGGACTTTCTGGTTGGCTGAAAATGTTTTTTTTTCCACTCCCTTCGATAGTCCTTCAAAAGAAAACCCAGAGTGTCCTGGTCATCTTGGACAATTTTAACACCTGGAGTGCTTTGCGCCCTAGTGGAACTACTGTTCGGTTGGCAAATAATGGAGCTCTCAAGCTGTTAGGACATCCACTAGCAACGTGAAGCTGATATTCGCCGGTTGTAATCTACGACGCCTTACTTTTGGAACCTAAGTCAGCGCATACAACCAAAATATATTAAAAATGTATTTTTTTTGTATTTTATAGGTATTTTTAGAGATATATTTTGAATATATTTTTCATATATTTTTTATATATGTACGCATACATTCCACATATATTTCAGATGTATTCTAAATGTACGAAAAACGGCCAAAAGTGATATAATCAAAATCTATTTTTCATATATTTTAAATACATTTGACATACATATTTATGTATTTTTCATATATTTCTCATCTATTTTAAATATATTTTTAATATATTCATGAATATATTTTTTTTATATTTAAAATATATTTTATTTCCATGGGGGAAGCCCAATGATTGATTAATATAAAACAATGTTTGTATCAAAAGGTATTAAATTAAAGCCGAAAATAATTAATAAATTTATAAAAATTAATGCTAACAGCTGATAGACTTACTGACGTGGTACGCACAGTTCTGAGTGACTGGCGGCGATGCGCGCGCAACTCTCCTGTTTAAAATACTAATCGTGGCGACACATTATATAGAAAGTAACAAATTAACTAGACAATAAATATGTAATATTTAATTCAATAATAAATATTCAATATTTATTGTCTAGCCAATTTGTTATTTTGTATAAAATATGTGACCGCGGTTAGTATTTAAAACAACAGAGTTGCGCACGCATCACCGCCAGTCACTTAGAGCTATGCGTACCAAGTCTATCAACTGTTAGCATTAATTTTTATAAATAAATAAATGAATTTCGGCTCCAATTTAGTAACTTTTGATGGAAAAAATTAAATGATTCATATAATTAAGCAATCATTGGGCTTTCGAACAAAAAATTTTTTGGGCAATTCTTTCCTTCCAGTTTTATATAAATTTTGATTGAAGTCTAGACTAACGCCGATTTTAATACATGTTTGCAAATTGCAAAAAGATGTAACATTCCGACCGATGTGTAAATTGCACCATACAATTGCTCATATTTTTTAACATAAAATATAGAAAGTCAGCCGGTTGGAAATTTTTCTGAAAACGTTTCGTAGTAGGGATAGTAAACTAAAGCGTCAAAATTTAATCTTATATTTCAATTGTGGAGGCTTTTTTTTTTTAAACAAGAAATGTTTTTTTTCGAAAATCCCCCATAAGCTGACGTAAATATTGGTTTAAAAAAAAAAATGAATCTTTTCTATACTGATTTTCTTATTTGGTATTTGATTTTGAAGATTTATTCAAGTTTGTATGAATTTTTATAGAAAACCATAAAATTTTGTTTGTCTCAACATCCCCATATTTCCTATGAGAGCATTTCTTGTTTACCCACTTCAGATTAAATAGTGGTGGGTTTCTATAGTAACGGTTGGAACGTAATGTGGTAATAACCAATAGGAAGAGCGCGTTTGGTAGATAGCCAATGAGAAGAGACAGTTCGGAAGATTGCTCAAAATTAGATTTCGAATTGGAATTTTATAAAATCCGTTCGCAGAGATTGTCTACGTTGAGAAAAGAATTTGTTTACAAAATTTCAAGTCAATAGGACCTGTACACTGAGAGAAAAAAAATTAAATTCAAGTAACCATGTTTACTTAACTCATAATACAAACAACAAGAAAAATTTCACTACATCGAAGTATAATGTTTCTTATCTTTATAACAATTGTTTAAATTTACACATAAATTCCTATACAGACAATACATTTTTACTAAAATTGATAAAATATTTACTTGGCATTATTTAGGTTAAATAATACTTGAATCAAGAAAATTTAGTTGGAAATATACACTTTTTTCTCTCAGTGTAGTTTCGGGCATCTCGTGATGAGTCAGTTAGTGAGGAAGTGGTATTTCGCTTCATATATATATTAGACTTTTCCAAAAAACGACTAATTTTTCATTTCTTCATTATATCGAAAATATTGTTAGAAATGACGAATAAAGAATACTATGAGAATTTGAGCATTTGATATTAAAATCAATAACTCCCGCATGGCAATTTTCTATCTCGCGTTTAAATAACATGGGAAAATTTTTTTTGTAAGCTTTGGAATTTTATCACTCATCAGCGAATCAGTGTATCGGAAAAAACATCATGTGTACTTGCTGAAATTTAAACGCTCTACAAATAATGTCTCCTATCATTTTTCGGAAAATTTAAATTTTCGAAAGTTATTCAAGGTCAAAGTTGGATTCTAGTATTATTTGACTTTTTCGGCATTCCTATCAGACTAATCATAAAATGTCATAGAAACTTTTTTGCAGACAATTTCAATTCCTACAAATCATCTGTGATAGGATTTATTAAAATTCTGTATAGTTTTCTTGTTACTTCTGTTTTAACGTCAAGCTCTTGAAGTCGATCAGAACACAAATTTTTTTTAAAGCTTGACATTAAATTGGAAATAACTTGAAATAGCTTGATGAGCAACGAAAAACAAACTGTCACCGGAAACGAAGCACCCTAATATATATATATATATATATATTAGACTGATTAAAAAAATAGGCTTTTTTTTTTCTAAATCACGCATTGAAATATCTTCAGAGTACCGAAAAAACACAACTGTAAAAACCAAAGCTTTTGATTTTAATATTGAGAGGTCGCGCATCGCAGATTTTAATTTTCTTTTTAAATAAACACGGGGGAAAAAAATATTTTTTTTTTTTTATTTTCTAACTCACAAACCATTTAACGGATTTTTTTGTGCGATGTATAGTTTTGTAGGAAATCGAACGTTCTTCAAAAAATGTCTCTTATCATTTCTTGATAAATCCATCTGTTAAAAAGCTATTTGAGCTTGAAGTCAAATTTATAGTAAATTTTGAGATCTTTTTACTTTTCCGGCAAAACTATCAAATTTATCCCAAAACATCGTAAGATTTCTGTTATAGATCATTTAATTTACTAACAGACTATGTCGTTAAATAACATTAAAACCTTATACATTTTAGACAAAATATTCACCGTAAATATTTCGAATATTTTCGATTTACCTAGCGGGAAATTGAAAATGGAAATTTTCCCGTAAAAGGACTTGATATTTTCTCCTATTGTATTTAACTATCTCAAAAATTTTTCTCAATCACATAATTCGTAAAAAAATTCTATACAATAATTGACATTTCAATTACGATAGTATCGATTATCTTATTCGATATCGATTTAAATAAAAACAAAATTCCATTATAATGAACTGTAATTTATAAAAACATTTTACTCTAGAACTATAAAAAACGTCATATGACACTCCACGATGTTTTATAATTTTAGTGGAAAAGTGTACAAAACTTGAAATTTACTATAAATTTATGTTCAAGCTCATATAACTTTTGAACCGATACGTTATCTGAAAAAAGACAAGGAACTATTTTTATAGAGCATTGAACTCTCTAAAACAATATGCTTCGGTCATTGTAATCCACGGATCGATTAACATACTACGAAATTCCCTAGTTCAAAAAAACTTTACTAATTTTATTTAAATAATAAATAGAAAATTACAATGATCGAACTTTATATTTCAATATAAAGGGCTTATCTATTAAAAAAATCTTATTTTACCTTGAGACAAATTTCTGTTGTGCTTCTGAAGAGTAAGGTATGATTCATTTCAGATAAATTGAATGATCTTAATTTACAAATATACCTATCTAAAGTCAAATGAGATCTAAAATCCATTAACAAAGTATAATTAATATGGAATTGTAGAATATTCTTATCTTAACTAACAAATATTCTTTATAAAAATGACTATTGTATATGAGAAAGAAAGAAACGGTTTCGTCCCGAATGTAACTACATCTTATAGATGATGTTAATATAAGTCACTTTCTGCCTTAGACCGTTAATGTTTATTACAAACATATAATTCTACACCTTCAAATAAATTTTTATAGACATACGTTAGAAGATATCTTTATAAAGGTGCAAAATGTTACGTACCAAAATTATACGTACAATTTATCCTAAACATAGTATGAAGGACTCATCAGTAAGATTTCTAATTCGAGTTTAGGATCATCATTGGAACTCATTTTGAAGGGTAATTTATTGCACGGAAAAAAAACTGTAGTAATCAGCACGATGCAGTATTCTGACTTTCATGATACTTACTCACTTAGCTATTTGAAGGTTAATGAGAGTAGTGGTATGTATAGTATCGAAAGAAATAGGATCGTGGATGGGACTAAAATCGATCGCGACAGTAAATATCCCAAACGTGATGGTAGCTGTTTAGATCGTTCCAATCACGATACAGTATTTCCGTGTGTAAAATTATTTCCAGAGCTTTGCTATAGTTGAGTTCTACGTTTTCAAAGTACATGGAAATTGTAGTTATTGGTTTCTTTCAATTATTTGGCAAAGCATATGTTGTCGCATTTCTGCTGCATCTTGTGAATATTCAAATTTTGTTGGATCACCGCCCAATGCAATTGTTGTGGCATATGCAGCAGCGTAAACGCCACAAGAACTTCCATCAGGTTGCCGAGTAACTGTCTTAAAAACTATTTGATTTTGTTTAATTTGTTGCGAATATTGTACTCGCAAATAATTAATTTCAACATTTGACAGTTGAGATAAATTACTGCGATTTAAGCTGTCATATATAGCAACAATTAGACCATTAAAATGTAAACAACACCAATGTTGATTACTTTCATGACCACCAATAATGAGTAAATCATTATTTGAAGTGGATTGTTTCACAGAATTCAAAATAGTGATTGGAAAGTGAATGGTGAAATTTTTTTCTTCAAGTAGCAATAGAAAACGAGAAATTGAAATATCATTCAAATAACTACCACTAGTTAGAATATTTTCTTGATATTCTTCAATCGATTGATTCAATACAACTTGTCGATAGTTATTAATAATGTCACCATCATAACCATTCGTCGAAAACTCTACTGAAGGATCTAATGCACTGCTTAGCTGTGAGGCTTTGGCGGCAGATTTCACAGCTTCTTTTTCAGCTTTCTTAGCTTTCGCTTCAATTGTAAATGCAGCTTCACGAATCGGCATACTTCGTTCTAATCTACTGTCGATAATTTCATCGATCAAAGCAAAATTGTAAAATCTTTCCAGCTTATTTTTCATGTGCCGATTCCAAAAGTCATCATCTTTTCTAATTAAATTAGCTACTTTCAAGCTATTCGGTGTATAAGCAGCAAAGTAACAAAATTCTCTTTCAGTGACATGAAGCTGTCCTTGAATGACGTAATACACTGGATGATTGATGTTTACTACATTCGGATCTGATTTAGAGAAAATATTTTTCATATTTCGATTACTTTCTAATGCTTCATCAACATTCATTTTTTCATCCTCTGAAATACAGCCAAGAATGACAATAGAGTCATTATTCACAACCCCGTCGGGTCTGGCACACAAATAAAAGCTTTCTTCATCATTGGAAACAAATATACCACAAGGTAAAATGTCATGATCAATTACAGATTCTAGGTTTCGGAGAGATGCTTGTCTACACGTTTCTGTAGACTCTAATGTCTCGTCTTCATATGTAATTGGATTACATATGTCATTGATGACAGGGGCGCATGATGTCGTTTCTAACATTCGACAAATTTTTCCAAAGAAAATAGAAGGAATCATATCTCGTTCAAAACAATGTGATGTTGAAAAGAGTACCTGCTTGGTTTCAGCTTCAATACTATTTCGGATCTTTTGACGATCACGAAGCTTTGTATGATGCTCTTCTTTCTTTAATAGATATAGATTATAATCTGTTTCAGATAAATCTGGTTGAGCAGCATTAGGACCATAATCTTATAACCGGGACTTTTCCGTGTACGTGTGACCTACACGTCCAAGCCTCGAGTTACAATTGGCGACTGCAAAATTTATTTACAGGTGCCACCAAGAGATTTTAGATTTTGATCTTGGTCTACTTGGCCTCCTGGTACCAAGTATAATTTTTGACTAGCTCAGGATTCAGGTTGGGTCCACCCGCTTCCTGGTCACAAGGAACGTTATGATGATTGAGAGCGAGGTTTAGGAAAGATGTCTGGCTACAGTTAATTCAGTTATGGAGAAAATTAACAATTTATTATTTATTTACCCGACAAGCAACGAGACGACTTTACATTAATGATAAATTTTCACTGACTCTATATAATTACAAAATTAATTTATTATTAAATTATTTGATTTAAATTTGAATAAAATCTATGCAGACGTCGCCCAAGATGGCAGACGCTGACGTGGGACAGCCACGTTTTCTCAATATTAACAATTTTATATGTGGAAACTTTAACGGAGTAATTTATTTCTTAGCAATGATAACACTTTAACTGGTCCAATTTATTTCACTCCCGTTGTGTCTTGAGCTCACAGGATTTGTTGAGTACCACTCGTAACAAAAAGTGTGACGACTTTCACGTCGAATATAATAAATTATTAACCAATGACACCTACGTCTCGTGAGTTTCTGGCGTAGTCCTCCATATCCAGGAAACCTCCAGCCTGATGATTCCTTTAGACCAATTCACACCCTCCCGAATCGTGGTCCAGGTGCAGTTGTTGGAAATCGCTCCAGCAGCTTCCGTCGTCCAAATTTATAACTTCAACTATTTCTCCACTCAGCTCACGTAAAACCAATGTTACGGCCAACCAACAAAATTATGGATACTTCTCACCAAAGTAGTCTGACTTTGACTGATGTCTGTGCGACGACGAAAGAGAGCGAGAAACCTTTAGCCGGGACTCATATACTCTCGCCTCGGACTTCTGCGCTTGCGCCTAAAACAACTCTCCAACCGACCATAGGACCCAAACTTTAGTTCTGCCTTCGTTATTATCCAGAGATAAGCTCCCACAAGTGACACTAGTCTCCCACTCCTTGACCGCGTAGTTTAAGTTTTTCCAAATTACCCCGTTACAATCTTTATCTGCACCATAAGACGTAACTCTCCTTTTTTTTTTATTTTTATGAGCTTGGCGGTATTTTTTGTTACTTTCTCTTTGCAAGCCTCTTTCACGTTCTAATTTTACAATTCTTTCAGGAACATCTTTTTCGCAAAATTTATAAAATGTCGATAAAGGTTTTCCTGAAGTCGCTTGGTCTAGAGCACCCATGTAAATTCTGTCTTGGAGTTCATCTGCACCACCGAATTCAATTCTTTTACCAATAAGGTATTTTGCTAAAATGACATGGTATTGTTCTATTCGATTACTTGTGAGCTGATGCAATAAATGACTTGCATTTCCGCTCAAGTCAGCGATAATTTTTTCAACTCGTGTGAACAAACCATATTCTTTAATTTTAAGTAAATAGTCCGGCTTGGATTTATCACAGGTCCAATCAGAAGGGCATTCATCATGATGTCCGAAAACATGAAAAGGTACGATAGGGATATTGTTCCTCAATACGTCAGTATTTTTTTCAAACATCTGAACCAATTACATAATTGTTGACACGAGGTGTCAGTATTATACGACGAAAGATCAATTGCAGTGGGCTAAAAATGCGTAAAGTTATAACCTGTGTTGTCGATCGTTTGAGAAAAGAATTAGACAATAACAGTTTGTCAAAAGATGTATTGGTTCACGTCTGGAAAGCCAGCATTGTGATTTGAACAGAATCGCACAATTCTTATTTATTAATTTAGTGCTAATTTAGTGCCAATTTAATGCCGGTGTACGGAATTTAGTGCTATATTTGGATCTGAGAAAATTAATACAATTCTAGCTTCTCTGCAAGCTAGCATTGTACCATGGAAAAGTACAAATTAACGCTGCATAGAAAATTGGCTCATAGCTGCATAATTAGTGCTCATTAAGTGCTGTCGATCCAGCTTAAGATAATGCTTAAAAAAATTTTTTAAACATACTTAACATACCTAACAATGCTAGCTCGACGATAACCAAGCATAGAGTGGTCAGTATCGAAAGTTTTGAATCGCTGCGCACATTTTTGTCACAAAGAGAATTAAGTGCTCATTAAGTGCTGTCGATCCAGCTCAAGAGTATGCATTAAAAAAATTTTTAAACGTTTTTAATGTGCATACGACGTTAGATTGACGATCACCGAGCATGGAGCGGGCGGAATCAAGAGATATAAATCGCTGCGCACATTTTTGTCGTAAAGAGGATTAAGTGATCATTAAGTGCTGTCTATCCAGCTCGAGAGTATGCATTTGTTATATCCGGTTTGCCGTATATTTAAAGGGGCCTCTTTGCCCCGCTCGCTGCAAAGTGCAGCGTTAACAATTTTAGGGATAGCAACTTCGGCCAACACTTTGTTGCACGTCGTCAACGATTCCTCCAATCAGGGAATTACACTTGACTGTATTCTAAATTCATCCAATTATATATTCTAAATTATTCCCTACAGAACCGCGAACCGAGGTGATAAAAACAACGAACACCAAGGTGTGGCAGCCTACGACGCTTGAGAAGTTAATGTATCTTCCTTGCTGGCCCGCGTGAGTTCTAAACCGTGTTACGTTTAGGCAACCCTCTTTTCTATTTTCTATTTCTTTTAAACCGATTAGTTCATATTCGTTAAATAAATATAAACAGTCAAGTTACTACAAAATCCCACGGGAAGATCGTCTCGATATTGCACTCGAGGAGGCGGGGCAAGTTGTTTGTTACCGAAAATTTCAATTCAAAATTGTCTTTCCAAAATTAAAATTTCTTTTCCAAAAATCACCACACGCACCGTGGGTGATTTTTATAATAATTGTTAAGTGATCAACAGCGATTCTCGTCCGAGTGAATTGCTGGAGTCGGGGATTCATACCGAACTCATATGAGCTAAAGACTCAACAAATTCAAAGTGTAAAACCTGTAAGTTTAAGTTCTAATAGTTAAGTGCAATCTTTAGAGATTTAAGTGAAAGAAAAGAACCTTAGTGTTAAGAACAATTTAACATCTGGTGGACTGAGTACGGCGAGCCCATAGGGAAATATTGCATAAACATTCATCATTGGGAAAAACCTGCATATTAGATTATTTCTAATATTAAGAACCGCATCCCTTCTTCTTGAACCAATTCATCTTTCGACCAGGGACCAACAGAAGCCGTACCCAGGAGTTTGCAGTCCAAAGGCTACAAAGACCAACTTACAAGTAAGCAGAAACAACGAAAGGTAGGTGAAGTTACCAAATTCTTTAATACATTGCAACCAAATTCTGCATCGAATACACAGAGAGGCTCCCACGGGGTTTATCGTTCGAGTTCTCACAATAAAAATGAAACCTAGAGCTAATCCTCTAGGAAAATCACCCTGTTTGCCCGGTGCCTCTCACTTGAGGTCCACGCGACCATGTCCAATAATTACTTATTATTAAATAATTAAATCCGGACATAAGACATTAAACAAATTTTTATACATATTTAACATACCTAACAATGCCAGCTCGACGATCACTAAGCATAGACTGGTCAGAATCAAAAGATTTGAATCGCTGCGCACATTTTTGTCGCAGAGAAAATTAAGTGCTCATTAAGTGCTGTCAATCCAGCTCACGAGCATGCATTACAAAAATTTTTAAACGTTTTTAATGTGCTTCCAATGCTAGATTGACGATCACCGAGCATGGAGCGGGCGGAATCAAGAGATTTCAATCGCTGTGCACATTGTTATCTTAAAGAGGATTAAGTGATCATTAAGTGCTGTCTATCCAGCTCGAGAGTATGCAGTAAAAAAATTTTTAAACGTTTTAAATGTAGATACAATGCTAGCTCGACGACCACCGAGCATGGAGTGGCCGGAATCAAGAGATTTAAATCGCTGCGCACATTTTTGTCGCAACAGAATCAAGTGCTGTCGATTCAGCTCAAGAGTATGCATTACAAAAATTGTCAATCATATTTGACATACCTAACAATGCTAGCTCGACGACCTGGCATAGAGTGGTCAGTATCGAAAGTTTTGAAACGCTGCTGGTCGGTACAGCTGAATAGTCTTAATTAGAGAAAAAAATTTTATAGATTTACTATATCTTACAATGCTTGCTTGACGATTACTAAGCAGAAAACAGTTGGAATCGAGGGATTTGATTCACTGCCTACGTTTTGGTCGAAAATAGGATTAAGTTCTCATTTAGTGCTGTCGATACAGTTGAAGAGTGTACATCAAATAAAGTTTTATAGACTTATTATTCTTTACAACGCTAACTGGAGGACTACCAAGCGCAAAGCAACTAGATTCGAGGGATTTGAGTCGCTGCGCAATTTGTCGCTGTAAGGGGAGTTAAATGCTCATTACGTGCTGTCGATACAGCCAAAAAGTTTTCGTTGAATTATATTCTCATGTATTTAATATGCTTTTCAATTCTATTATACAGTTACCAAGTGTTGCTGACTACAATGTTCCGCACTATTTTGTTCAAAAATTGTTAAGTACTAATTACGTATTTCGTCGATGCAGCAAGAGGTTGATTATTAAATGAATTTTTTCCTTATATCTTTTATACTCTTCAATGCTACCTTAATACTGAATCGTTAGATTACCAAGGTTTCAGTTATTAGGTACTCATAAATCCCACTCAATATTCAATGCGTAACGTTATTGCTGACATAGCTGAAAAACGTTTTAAAATAGTATATTGTCTAGTTAGAATATTAAGATAGCCTTTATGTGACGAAAACCTCATCATAATGCTTACCCAATCCTCATCCTTCTCTCGAGAAATCAATTGTTAATGCAATCCAGCAAGTTAATTCCTTTAACTCCATACTTGGATGATACAGGAATATTAAGGGTTGGTGGTCGACTTTAGCGATCTTCTTTGCCCTTAGATCAGTGTCATCCCATCCTTTTACCTGCACACCATCACATAACTCATCTTACTATACGCGATGAGCATACACGCCTCATGCACGCTGGTGCCCAAGCGACTTGATATTCCATTCGCCAAACTTATTGGCCGTTAGACGCACGAAACGCTATAAGAAAAATTATTCATAAGTGCTTGCCCTGTTTTCGTGCAAAACCTCGTTTAGCTGATCACGATCCCGGTCTCTTGCCTGAATATCGCGTCATAGCTGCGCGGCCTTTCCTTAAAGCCGGAGTAGATTATTGCGGTCCGTTAAATATAAAAGAAAGACGACTTCGTAACCGCAGAAAACTCAAGGTCTATGTGGCCATCTATATATGCATGTCAACCCAGGCTGTACACCTGAAACTGGTTTCCGATCTAACCACGGAAGCCTTTCTCGCAGCGCCAGTCTCAAGCGCCTGTTTTCTCGAAGGGGAAAGTCTTTTGAAATTTTTTCTGATAACGCAACGAATTTTGTAGGTGCTGACAGAGAATTACAATCATTATTCGAGTCAGCTGAGCACCAAACTCTCCTTAAGCAATATCTTGGTACTGAAGGGATTGCTTGGCATTTTATCCCTCCCAGATCTCCTCATTTTGGAGGGCTCTGGGAAGCCGCGGTCAAATCCTTTAAAAGACATTTAATTAGAACTGTTGGAGACATTTTATTGACAAACAAGCAGTTAGAACCATATAGGACATTTCATGCCAAATCACCGAGGTTTCGGCCCGACCCCCTTCGATTTCGCTGAAAATTTTTTATCATTTTTTACCCTACCAAAGACATTTTCCTGAATTTTTTCAGATTTTTTTACCCAAACCAAAAAAAAGTTACGAATTTTTGAAAAAAAAACGCTCTTTTTTTTTCAAATTGCTGTAACTTTGACACAAATTGACCTTTTGGCAATTTTTTTTTTGTAAAATTTTCTTTTTAATTGTAGTTTTCAGAAAAAAATACAAAAAATTTTTCGGAAGTCACGATATATAAAATATTTCAGTTTTTTCAATAAAACCGTAATTTTTTCGAAGTCGGAAACTATCGATTGTCAATTCTTTTGCCTCAAAAAAAACTTCAACCAAGACAGTATTCAACCCCGCCATTCCCATTTTGTGCCGACTTTCTTTTATATTTTTTCTTTTTGATTGAAATTAAAAAATTTCTAAATTTAGCTTATTTTTTATGACTTTGCGCTGAAGTTTCTTTGGATTGTTTTTAAAAGCTCAGAAGTTGAATAAAATTGGACAATAACAGCCGTAAAGTGTATTAGGGGCAAGAATTGATTTTTTCGGAAAAAAGTTCCCAATTTTTAAATACAGTGAAACCTAAACCTACAATTAACCTTCTCACTAAGACAATTCATAGATAAATTCAGAAAAATATCGATAGCCCGAACTGAGAATCGAACCTAGACCATGTCGGTATCGCGCCGAGTGCTCTACCAGTTGAGATATCCGGTACTATACTATATTCCGTTCAATTTGATCTAAAATTGTCTATAAGGCTATCGATATTTTTCTCAGTTTATCTATAAATTGTCTTATTGAGAAGGTTAATTGTAGGTTTAGGTTTCACTGTATTTAAAAATTGGGAATTTTCTTCCGAAAAAATCAATCCTTGCCTTTGATACACTTTACAGTTGTTTTGGTCCAATTTTATTCATCTTCTGAGCTTTTAAAAACAATCCAAAGAAACTTCAGCGCAAAGTCATAAAAATAAGCCAATTTTAGAAATTTTTTTAATTTCAATCGAAAAAAAAAAATATAAAGAAAAGTCGGCACAAAATGGGAACGGCGGGGTTAAATACTGTCTTGGTTGAAGTTTTTTTTGAGACAAAAAAACAGAGAATCGAAGGTTTCCGACTTCGAAAAAATTACGGTTTTCTTGGGTTCGGGTAAAAAGATCTGAAAAAATTCAGAAAAATGTCTTTGGTAGGGTAGAAAATGATAAAAAATTTTCAGCGAAATCGAAGGTGGTCGGGCCGAAACCTCGGTGATTTGGCATGGAATGCCCCATATATAATCGAAATAGAAGCGATATTAAACACTCGTCCTTTGTAACTATGTCCTCTGATCCTAATGACCGTTGACCCCTGACCGCTGGTCACTTCCTAACTGGTGGTCCATTGACTAGCTATCCGGGATCGACTTCTCCAGTACTCCATCCAATCGCCTGTCTGCCTGGCAGCAAGCACAAAAGTTGAAGCAGCATTTTTGGGAACGTTGGCATAAAGAGTATCTGAACAACGTAATCAGTTTACATCACCGATCTGGGAACAACATTCGACTGCAGGTGGGAATGTTGGTGATGATCCTCGAGGACAACCTACCGTCTCTGGCCTGGTCCATAGGCAGAATCACTGCTGTTTATCCAGGAGAAGATGGCATCGTACGCGTGGTAACTCTGAAGACTAAGAATGTCGAGTACAAGCGTTGTACTAAAAAACTATGCCCTTTGCCTCTGGAGTAAAATGTCCACCCTATCTCATTGAACTAGGATCGTTCAAGGGCGGTGGCATGTTTAGTTGTCTGCATTTTTTAAATCAAAATTTAAATAATAAAATTTTTAATATTTAATTATCAAATAGTTCTATACAAAACGATTGTAATTTTAGTATGAATCATGTCTTGTAAAAATACTTAATTCTATTGTTTACCTATTCTATATTTTTATGAAATAAGCCTGGTAGCTGCACATTTTTTCTTATTCATTTTTTTTAAGCTCTTAGTCTTATAATGTTTTCCCAATACTTTATTTTATAAATGTTTTTAAGATGACCCCTGGAACAATAACTTGGTTTTCCCAATCTTTTTAAAGTAAGCTACCATGTACACCTAAAATTTATTTTCAAACATTTCTTTACTGCTTTCATAGAAATATTTTTATATATTTGTCAAACATGCCATTGTCCATTAAGTTAAATATTTTTTGCCTAGTTTTAATCTTTTAAAAGTAAAAATTGTAATCCTTCATGTTTATGACTTTGCGACTTTTCTCAGGTACCTCTATCTCCCGGTCCCAAAATCTCACTCCTACGTCACGTCTAACTGAGTCCTGCCCTTCTTGGGAGGTCACTAGTCCCTACTTCCCTAATTATTCTCCAATTACTTTCCTCCATTTCCTTCAATTTAGTCTACTACTAAAATTTCCATCCCCTCCCGGCTTGTTTGTCCAACTAAGTAATTTTTTGCAATCTATCTCATAAGTTAGTGTTAAGTACAATAATGTTGAAGCAACCACGCTTCAGTCTCTTGTTCATCTCTTTAAATAAATACTTGTCTTAGCATTCAATACAGCGTCTTGCTACAATTACTTAGTGCATGAACACTATACGTTATATATTATTATAGTTATAAATAATATATAATTTTTTTTCAATATCTCTCGTAACAAAATAGTTACGGGGCTAAACCTTAAAGGTCCTTCGAGCTGGATTAGTTAAAATTGATTAACTTTCCAGTGGCATCTTCTATTTTTTGTGTTATAATTACGTTGCAATTGCGCAACTTAATTAATATCGAGTCAGTGCGTGTTCAACAAGATTTAAGTGCAATCAGAGTTTACAGTATCAAGCATCGACCGGTGAACCTATCTCCATCGTCTGTTCCTGTTCAACAACTGTTATCCAGTGGAAACGACGTCGGCTGTTCCTGTTCAACTTCTAGTATTTAGAGTCTGCAGTGCTTTTTCATCAAGTTTTGTAATCATCATCCAGTTGATAAAGTAAGTTAATTGACTTCCTATTTCCTTACACTTCTTAATTATATTATTCCATTCCTTGAATATTTTTGGTTATTGCCTTTATTTTGATTTTTCTGCGTTTCATTATCATTATTATATTAAATTCACTATCTCACTATGACGGAAGCTCTTATTAAATCATTGGCCAACAAACGGACTGATGCCAAGAGATCTTTAACTGCTTATTCTAATTTTTTGGCTAAATTTGGACCAGAAAGTGATGTCTCGGTTCTCGAAAAAAGGTTTCGCGAAATAGAGGAAGTGCGCAATAAATTCCTCGGGTTTCAAGAAGATCTTGAAGGCTTGCAGGATGAATCTGATGAGTTTTTTGCACATCGTATTGAATTTGATGAAATGTATTTTAATGAATATGGTATCGCTACTAAACTTTTGGTGCAGTATTCAAAAAATTTCGCCACGCCTGCAGCTCCTTCACAAGATTCGTCTCAAAATATCGCGCCACAGCAAGAAAATCTCAATGCTCACGATACGGAAGCAATACCAGTAACTTAACGCTTCCAATTAATAATGAGGTGCTCGACCCGCCTGCAGCGATCTCAACAAGCCAGGAGCAAGTTTTTCCTAGGCAACCCGACCCTGGTCAGCAAATTGGAGTTTCTCATGATTTGAGTCCTCGCAATCAACCGCAGTTAATGCCTCAAGCTGCGCAAAGCTTCTCGTATGATCCTTATGCTAATACTGCATCCGGATTGCCGACTATTTCGTTGCCAACTTTCAAGAGGACTTATGACACTTGGTTGGGTTTCCATGATTTGTTTAATTCTCTTGTTCATAAGGATTTAAATATCCCACCTGTTCGTAAGCTGTTTTATTCAAAAGGTTGTTTGAAAGGTGAAGCAGCTGAGATAATTGAGGCCATTGAGGCTTCTGATGAAAATTACGAAGTGGCTTGGGAACTTTTAAAAGGAAGATATGATGATCGTAATTACATACGGGATTGTCATATTATAGCCATTAGAGATATGCCTTCTTTATCTAAGGAATTATCAGTGCGATCTTTCCTGGATAGCTTACAGAAGCACTTACGTGCTCTCAAGGCTTTGAAGGAGCCCATAGCTTCATGGGACTCCATCTTAATCGTTATTCTTCGTGAAAAACTTAACTTTTCCGCCCGTGAACGGAGAGAGGATGTCAGTACTGGTGCAGGTCGCTCTACTATTAAAAATTTTATAGAGTTTCTTAAGCGACGCGCTCAATTAGAAGGTGTTAGAGCGCAGACTTCAGCTCCAAAACCTGTAAAAGAAAAGCCGAGTTCTCGGCATCATAATAATGATAATAAACCGCAGCAATCATTCATGGCTGCCACGCATGAGCAGTGGTGTGTATACTGTAATGAAAACCATCAAGTATACACTCGCAGCAAGTTCGCTGCCTTAACTCCTTACGATCGGTTCGAAGCATCAAGAAATGGGGGTTGGTGTACCAATTGCTTAAAAAAGAACCACCGATCGTTCAAATGTACATCTCAACCGTGCCGTAATTGTAAGCAAAAGCACCATATGCTTTTGCACTTTGGAAAAGGTAATGATCATTCTGGTCAAACTAATGGAAATCAAGTTTCGTCACATTTTGCCACAAGTACTACGAGCATGCATGTTCAATCACCATCACAAGCGGTATTAGCCACTGCTATCGTTGACCTAGTTAATAGTCAAGGTAAAAGTAAACCTTGTCGTGTATTTTTGGATGCGGGTTCTCAAGCGCATTTTATAACTGAGGACGTTGCAAATTTTTTAAATTTCGTTAAAAAACCTACAAATACTTTTGTCATAGGCATTGATAATACTTCTACTAATTTCAATTTCTCTGCACGTGTTACATTGCGTTCTCGTGTCAGCAAATATGAGAAAACGGCTGATTTTTTAATTATACCTCAAATCAGCCAAACTATGCCTTCTATTTCTATCAATCAGGCTGCGCTCGATTTACCTCAAAATATACAACTAGCAGATCCTGATTTCTTTAAGCCTTCCAAGGTGGATGCCTTGATTGGAGTCAAATTATTTTATAAATTGCTCAGCGTAGGGCAAATATCATTAAAAAACCACTCTGAGGCGGTATTGCAAAAAGTACAATTGGGTTGGACTGTTGCCGGTGAGCTCAATCAATTTCCTCAGGTTACAAGTGTATCTTGTCATATGGCTGTTCAGTCAGGCCCTCCAGACGTAAATTTAACTCGTTTTTGGGAGCTTGAGGAACTTTCCGCCGCCAAAAAGTATAATCTTATTGAAAGATATAGCTCATTCAGCAAGCTACAGAGAGTTATTGCATACATAATGCGTTTGATTTACAACGCCATATCTAATAAGCAGCGCAAATTGGGTCCATTAAGCACCGATGAACTTTCGCAATCTCATAATTTAATTATTAAAATGGTCCAATTATCATCATTTAAAAAAGATATCGAATTGATAAGTAGAGGTGAACAGCTTCCTGCTACTAGTAAATTAATTCCATTGAACCCAATTTTGGATGACTGTGGTATCCTGCGTGTTGGATGCAGGATCGCACATGCTTCTATAGCCTCGGACCAGCGCCATCCTATTTTATTGCCGAGCCAGCATCATATTACAAGGATAATTATACGAGCAGAACACATAAGGCTTAAGCATGCGGGAATACAGTCGACCCTATATTCTGTACGCCAGGTATATTGGCCTTTGAACGGCCGGAGTACCACGAGGAGCGTAATTCACAAATCTGTGCCCTGTTATCGTGCTAAGCCACGTCTTTTAGATCATCGTATGGGAATTCTACCTGCTCAACGTAAGACCTCTTCGAGGCCCTTCCTTCGCGTTGGTGTGGACTATTGTGGTCCCTTTTATATTAAAGAGAATCGTCATCGAAACCGCGGTCTCATAAAGGTTTATGTAGCGGTATATATATGCATGTGCACAAAAGCTGTGCACTTAGAACTCGTCAGCGACCTCACAACGGAGGCTTTTATTGCAAGCTTGAAGCGCCTTTTTGCGAGAAGAGGAAAATCCGTAGGAATTCACTCCGACGATGCCAATAATTTTGTTGGAGCTAAAAACGAGCTAACAGAGCTCTATAATATGTTCAATTCTGAAGCACATTGGAACGCTATATTCAATTTCTGTAATGAAGAGAAAATCTCTTGGCATTTTATTCCTCCCAGGTCTCCTCATTTTAGAGGGATTTGGGAGGCTGCAGTCAAATCATTTAAACATCACCTCGTCCGTACCGTAGGTGATGTCTTGCTTACTTTTGAGCAATTAGAGACATATATTATTGAAATAGAGGCAATACTTAATTCTCGACCCATATCTCCTATGTCCTCTGATCCCAACGATCTTCTCCCATTGTCTCCTACCCATTTCCTTATTGGTAGCCCATTGACTTCTTTTCCAGAGATTGACCTTTCGGAAACACCAGCTAATCGTTTGTCAGCCTGGCAGCATGCTCAGCAGCTTTAGCAGCACGTCTGGACACGCTGGCATAAGGAGTATCTGCAGCAACTTATCAAATTCAGCGGATCTCGTTCACAACCTCCTAATCTCAAGGTCGGATCATTAGTTCTCATTTTTGAGGAGAATTTGCCTCCTTTAAAATGGGCTCTAGGACGCATCGTCACCGTACATCCGGGCCAGGATGCAATTGTAAGAGTAGTAACACTCAAAACCAAAACCGGCGAATACCAGCGATGTGTCAAGAAGCTCTGCCCTCTTCCCATAGATGGAGAAGATGATGACTTCACCCCATTTGATTGAACCAGACCGTTTAAGGGGGGCGGCATGTTCAGTCGCGCAATTATAATTTTATATATTTTAATTTAAATATTTTTTATTATATTTAAAAATAATTATTTTGTCTAGACTTTAGATTTTTAATTGATCTGTTTCTAATGCATTTTTTAAATGAACACTTAAATTTCATTTTTTACTTGAGTTTAAAGCTGCTTATTTGTTCATTGCAGTCTTAGGCTTAAAAATTATAGTAAGTTGTCGCCAAAAAACTGGATTTTCCCAGTCATTAAAGTATTATATTTTAGAAAACATTCAAATATTTATAGCAGAACAGATGGGTATTCCCGGTCATCCTCTTATAGTCATAAAGTGTACATTTAGACATTTTTGTAATCTCTTAGCAATATTCTGGGTTTATTTCCTTTGTTGTAGTCTGCAAATTATTATAAAATTCAGTAGACGTACTTATAAGTTTGGTAAACATTGCTATTAGGGTCCAGACATGCCGTTACCTCAATTATCCTCAGGTATGCTCTTGGACCCAATGACGTCAAACCTTGCACCTGGCCTCTCTCACGGCCTACACCTTCCCAAAAACTGTCCCTTGTTAATTACCCCTCCTTCTGGTCACCTGACCTACTTGCCATTCGTTGACAACTTTTCCTACTTCCTATTTCCCCATTCCCACTACTAAATGTTGTAATGACCCACGCCCTGGGTCAAGTTATCTCAAAATATTGTAAACTATTGCAAGTTCAGTTACTCTTGGAAGTATCACAGCGCACAGTCGCATAAATAAAAATACTAGTTCACTTATATCTTGAATATATTTTTTGGTGCAAAACTTATCCCAAGTCTTGCACGTAACAACAATCACTTACGGTAAACCAACCGCGAGTCTAAACATTGGTCCTTCGAGCCGGATTAGTTAAAATTATTTAACTTTCTAGTGCCATTTTCTATTTTTTGTGTTATAATTACCAATGTTTAGCCCCGTAACTATTTTGATACGAGAGATATTGAAAAAGAATTATATATTATTTATAACTATAATAATATATAACGTATAGTGTTCATGCACTAAGTAATTGTAGCAAGACGCTGTATTGAATGCTAAGACAAGTATTTATTTAAAGAGATGAACAAGAGACTGAAGCGTGGTTGCTTCAACATTATTGTACTTAACACTAACTTATGAGATAGATTGCAAAAAATTACTTAGTTGGACAAACAAGCCGGGAGGGGATGGAAATTTTAGTAGTAGACTAAATTGAAGGAAATGGAGGAAAGTAATTGGAGAATAATTAGGGAAGTAGGGACTAGTGACCTCCCAAGAAGGGCAGGACTCAGTTAGACGTGACGTAGGAGTGAGATTTTGGGACCGGGAGATAGAAGTACCTGAGAAAAGTCGCAAAGTCATAAACATGAAGGATTACAATTTTTACTTTTAAAAGATTAAAACTAGGCAAAAAATATTTAACTTAATGGACAATGGCATGTTTGACAAATATATAAAAATATTTCTATGAAAGCAGTAAAGAAATGTTTGAAAATAAATTTTAGGTGTACATGGTAGCTTACTTTGAAAAGATTGGGAAAACCAAGTTATTGTTCCAGGGGTCATCTTAAAAACATTTATAAAATAAAGTATTGGGAAAACATTATAAGACTAAGAGCTTAAAAAAAATGAATAAGAAAAAATGTGCAGCTACCAGGCTTATTTCATAAAAATATAGAATAGGCAAACAATAGAATTAAGTATTTTTACAAGACATGATTCATACTAAAATTACAATCGTTTTGTATAGAACTATTTGATAATTAAATATTAAAAATTTTATTATTTAAATTTTGATTTAAAAAATGCAGACAACTAAACATGCCGCCGTCCTTAAACGATCCTAGTTCAATGAGATAGGGTGGACATTTTACTCCAGAGGCAAAGGGCATAGTTTTTTAGTACAACGCTAGTACTCGCCATTCTTAGTCTTCAGAGTTACCACGCGTACTATGCCATCTTCTCCTAGATGAACAGCAGTGATTCTGCCTATGGACCAGGCCAGGGGTGGTAGGTTGTCCTCGAGGATCATCACCAACATTCCCACCTGCAGTTGAATGTTGTTTCCAGATCGGTGATGTGAACTGTTGAGGGGCAAGGTTTACAGTGCTAGTATGTTCCAGAAGTTACCAGAATGTATTAGCTATACTAATGACCATTGCCAATCTATGTATAGTGGTTTGTTCTTACTAGTACACCATCCTAAACGGACGTGTATCTTGTATCTATATATATTGTTATATACCTGTAATATACTTAACGTAATAACCACGAATACTAATATCTTATTTATTAATAACCTGCCCGTCCTTATCATCAGGTTATGGGTCCAGATAACGTGGGTATCCCATCGTTAAGATCAAAGTGGTTGTTAATTAAATAAAGTAATTAATTAGTAGCACGTGAAAAACGCGCGAAAAGCATCGAGAAGTTTTGATAGCGTGCAGCGGCGTGGAGTTCGTCATTGTGAGACACTAGGCTTAAGAGCTCGAACAATTTCGGCGGGAAAACCGTTGTGTGCTGTGACTAGCGTAAAAGTTGATAGTGTCGATTTGTGGTTCTTTAGTGATCAGTAAAAAATGGCTTTTTCAATTAAAATAGATCCCCTTACTAGAGAGAATTACCAGTCGTGGAAAACACAGATGAAGGGTATTCTAATGAGTCATGAAACGTGGGAATATGTTGTTGGTGAAAAAACCAAACCCAGACCAGGAACAGAAGATATCGCAGCGTGGGTCAAAAAGGACAGAAAGGCGATGGCGGATCTTTTGATAGCATTGGGGACAGACAAGGCAGCAGCATACGATGACTTGGAGACGTCGAAGGAAATCTGAGATAAGATCAAGGCGACGTACGAATCTGGGGGACCGGCGCGAAAAGCTTACCTTCTGAAAAAGCTAACTTTGTTAAAGATGACAGAGGAAGATGTTGTGAGGAAACACATCACCGAGTTTACAGAGACAGTGAAAAGACTGCGAGAGGTCAAGCTGGAGATAGCCAATGAGATGTTGGTGATCCTGTTGTTAAACAGCTTACCAGAAAGTTACACAGTGTTCTAGACATCGATAGAAACACAGAAGGAGTTACCATCACTGGACGAACTCTGGGTCAAAATTCTTGAATACCAGGAGGGACATGCAGAACAACATGTCGAGCCAGCACAAAGAGCAATGTATTCGAGGTAAAATCAGAGGAGACAACGTGGACAAAATGGCGGAAAGCCAAAGGTGTCGAGTTCTCGGGACGAGAATTTTCGGCGGGAAGTCGAATGTTTCAAGTGTCATAAGAGAGGGCACATCGCAAAGAACTGCCCAGAAAGAAACAGAAGAGAATACAGTAGTGCGAGAAATGTAAATGAGTCATCGTTAAGTACCAGTGAACAAGCTATGGATAGTAGTAGTGGTAACGCGTGTTGGTGTATAGACAGTGGGTGCGACCAGTCATTTGTGTAACAGTAGGAATAAGTTTAGTGAGTTTAAGCCTGAACATGCAGCGTTGAGCCTGGCAACTGATAAAAACACTAAAATATTGGGAACGGGAAACGTTTCGGTGAAAGTGTCGACGGGTAAAAGACAATTGGACATCGGGTTTAAGAACATATCATATGTATCAGATTTGAGAACCAATCTATTCTCGGTGGCACGGGCTATAGACTTTGGACATACAGTGACCTTCAGGAAAACTGAAGTGGTAGTGGTAAATAAAAATAATGATGTGATTATGCGCGCGCAAAGACACGGGAACCTGTACTTTATAAAAGACATCAAAGACAGTGTTAACAGTGCCGTAACTAGTGAAAAACTAGGGATAGATAAGCGGCATGAAAAGTTGGGGCATGTAAATGAGCGAGACCTGAAGCTCATTGCCAAAAATAAATTGGTGTATGGCTTGGAAATAAGCGATAGTGAAAAATTATCAGAGTGCAAGTATGCATACAAGGAAAACAGACCAGATTACCTTTTCCCAAGACCAGTGAACAAAGAACTCAGAAGTTATTAGAAATAGTGCATTCAGATGTATTTGGACCAATGCGACACACATCTAACTCAGGGAAAAGATATTTCGTCACCTTCATTGATGGCAAGTCAAGATGGTGTCAGATATACTTAATGAAAAATAAATCTGAAGTCGTGGAGAAGTTCAAAGAATACAAGAGCGAGGTGGAAAACCAGACCGGGGAAAGGATAAAGGCTCTACAATCAGACGACGGAACGGAATATTGTAACGGGGAATTCAACGAATATCTACGGAAAAATTGAATTCGGAAAAGATTGACGGTACCTCACACGCCCCAACAGAACGGCATTGCGGAGAGAAAAAACAAAACACTGATAGAGATGGTACGATGTATGATGCGGCAGGCAGGGGCACCCCCTCACCTGTGGGCCGAGGCGTTAAGAAACGCAAACTATACCAGAAATAGATGTCCGACCAGTGCGTTAAACGGAGAAATACCGTATTGTGTGTGGTGGGGAAAACCCCTTCCAGTAAAACACATGCAAGTGTTTGGAACAAAGGCTTTCGTCTTGGATAAGACGCAAAAACGCGGGAAACTAGACTCCAGATCAGTACCAGGGGTATTTATAGGATATGCACTTGCCTCGAAGGCATATCGTGTCTATTTTCCACAAGATGGATCAGTGAAAACTACACGGGATGTGAAGTTTGTCGATCAGATTAGTTTTGAGGGCGAATATAAGGAAATATTTAAAAACGAGAGAAACACTGAGGTAATAGAGGAGCATTGCGAAGAGAAGTGTGATGAGCAGTGTGAAGAACTCGAGATGCCGAGCGAAGAGCCAGAGAAGCCCGAACCAGAAACGAAACTAGAGAGACCCCAGAGAAAGAGAGGTGCTACAAAGTCTTGGGAAGGCGTAGAGTTACCCAGCAAGAGAGGCCGGGGACGACCGATGTACATTCGGACAGGATCGGTAGGAAGACCGAAGAAAGTATACGTCACAGTACCAGACGAACAGAGTGGAGATGACCACGAAGCTGCTACCGAAGGAGAGAATGAAGGAATAGAAGATGATGCGATGGAAGAAGATGTTTTCGCATATCTGACAGTGACGGAAAATCTGACTACATGGAAACAAGCGAGCAAGACAGAAAATGCGGACTCGTGGAAGATAGCATTAGAAGAAGAGATGCTAGCTCAAATAAAGAACAAGACATGGGAAATCGAAAGGAGAGCCAGAAACAGAAAGGTAATCGGAAGTCACTACGTAGTTTGCACTAAATTTGATGGCAAAAGAAAGGTCAGATTATTAGCAAAAGGGTGTTCTCAGAGGCCAGGAGAAGATTTCACCGAGACATTTTCACCAGTAGTGAAGTCAACGTCAGTGAGGATCATGGCAGCGATAGCAGCGGAATGCAACTTGAAAATTCACCAGATGGATATAGTTACCGCATATTTAAACGGTGAATTGCGCGAAAGTGTATACATGGAAGTGCCCGAGTGTATGCATGAGATTATCGAAAAAATAAGTGCGGGTGAGCCCATCGGTTTAGGCGGAAAGATAATACGCGACGGGAAAATAATAGAAACCGTAAAGCGCTGGAGAGAGGGCTTGAAAGCGGGGAGTGACAGTGTATGTGCTCTGAAAAAGTCGTTGTATGGGTTGCGCCAAGCCGGGGTTGAGTGGCATCGAAAATTAGTAGATATAATTAATTTATGAGGTTTTAATGCAGTGCCACACGACAAATATCTGTTTGTGAACCGGAAAGGTGACAGTATGATGTATATAGCAATATACGTAGACGATATCTTATTAGCTAGTGACGACGAGGCCTGGATAGGTGAAATAAAGAAAGCGTTGTCAAAGTCATTCGAGACTAAAGATCTCGGACTAGTTAAAAGTTGTATAGGTATCGAGTTTGAGCGGGACGAAAAGTCACGTGTGTTCTTGAGACAGAGACAGTATGCCAGGGCCATACTTAAACGTTTTGGGATGGATGAGTGTAAGCCGATAGACACACCCGTCGAGGCTAAAAGTAATTTAGTAAAACCAGAACGTGTGAGTGAATCGGAAATGAATAAGTATCCGTACCAGAGTTTAATCGGAGCGTTGTTGTATCTTGCGATAACTACAGGCCAGATATAATGTACGCGGTGAATTATTTAAGTCAATTCAATACCAACTACAATGTCGAGCATTGGAAAGCCGCGAAAAGGGTTTTGAGGTATTTGAAGGGTACGTTAGATTACGGGTTGAGATT
Organism: Microplitis mediator; assembly: GCF_029852145.1. Taxonomy (NCBI): domain Eukaryota; kingdom Metazoa; phylum Arthropoda; class Insecta; order Hymenoptera; family Braconidae; genus Microplitis; species Microplitis mediator. Next base: position 19,900,760 of record NC_079976.1, read on the forward strand.
TGAGCAAACCGGGCTAGCTCTATTTGCCGTTGTAGATGCTAACTGGGGAGGGGACTCAACGGACCGTAAGTCGTATACGGGGTATGGATTCATTCTGGCGGGATCTGTAATTAGTTGTGAAGCGCGTAAACAAAAAACGGTGGCACTCTCAAGTACAGAGGCAGAGTATATGGCGGTAGCGGAGGCTACTAAAGAGGCCCTATACTTGAAAGGCCTGTTAGTAAGTTTAGGTATACAGGAAGAATCAGAGACTGTCACGATACTGAATGATAATCAGAGCGCAATCAGTATGATCAAGAACGATGTATATCACCAGCGTACTAAACATATCGATGTAAGACATCATTTTGTAAGAAATAAGTATGCGTGCGGTGTGATAGATGTAAAATATCTGTGTACAGAAAGAATGCCAGCAGATATGTTTACAAAAGGTTTGAGTGGTATTAAACACAGAAAATGTGTGAGCAATATAGGTATTGTAAATTAGTGTGTGTGAGCTTGGATTAGTATGCACGTACTATATAACTTAAGAGAGGGTGTTGAGGGGCAAGGTTCATAGTGTTAGTATGTTCCAGAAGTTACCAGAATGTATTAGCTATACTAATGACCATTGCCAATCTATGTATAGTGGTTTGTTCTTACCAGTACACCATCCTAAACGGACGTGTATCTTGTATCTATATATATTATTATATACCTGTAATATACTTAACGTAATAACCACGAATACCAATATCTTATTTATAAATAACCTGCCCGTCCTTATCATCATGAACTGATTACGTTGTTCAGATACTCTTTATGCCAACGTTTCCAAAAATGCTGCTTCAACTTTTGTGCTTACTGCCAGGCAGACAGGCGATTGGATGGAGTGCTGGAGAAGTTGATCTCCGGATAGCTAGTCAATGGACTACCAGTTAGGAAGTGACCAGCGGTCAGAGGTAAAAAGTCATTAGGATCAGCGGACATAGGTGACAAAGGACGAGAGTTTAATATCGCTTTTATTTCGATTATATATGTTTCTAACTGCTCGTTTGTCAATAAAGTGTCTCCAACAGTTCTAATTAAAAGTCTTTTAAAGGATTTGACCGCGGCTTCCCAGAGCCCTCCAAAATGAGGAGATCTGGGAGGGATAAAATGCCAAGCAATCCCTTCAGTACCAAGATATTGCTTAAGGAGAGTTTGGTGCTCAGCTGACTCGAATAATGATTGTAATCCTCTGTCAGCACCTACAAAATTCGTTGCGTTATCAGAAAAAATTTCAAGAGACTTTCCCCTTCGAGAAAACAGGCGCTTGAGACTGGCGCTGCGAGAAAGGCTTCCGTGGTTAGATCGGAAACCAGTTTCAGGTGTACAGCCTGGGTTGACATGCATATATAGATGGCCACATAGACCTTGAGTTTTCTGCGGTTACGAAGTCGTCTTTCTTTTATATTTAACGGACCGCAATAATCTACTCCGGCTTTAAGGAAAGGCCGCGCAGCTATGACGCGATATTCAGGCAAGAGACCGGGATCGTGATCAGCTAAACGAGGTTTTGCACGAAAACAGGGCAAGCACTTATGAATAATTTTTCTTATAGCGTTTCGTGCGTCTAACGGCCAATAAGTTTGGCGAATGGAATATCAAGTCGCTTGGGCACCAGCGTGCATGAGGCGTGTATGCTCATCGCGTATAGTAAGATGAGTTATGTGATGGTGTGCAGGTAAAAGGATGGGATGACACTGATCTAAGGGCAAAGAAGATCGCTAAAGTCGACCACCAACCCTTAATATTCCTGTATCATCCAAGTATGGAGTTAAAGGAATTAACTTGCTGGATTCGGGCAAAGATTCATTTCTTTTCAAACAATTGATTTCTCGAGAGAAGGATGAGGATTGGGTAAGCATTATGATGAGGTTGTGGGCAGTAGAAATCTCCGAAGAACTCAAAGGGCCTGAACGGCTCCGATTATTGTGCCTTGTGTTGAACGTGAATCGCAATAAGTAAGACACCACCCTCTGCAATTTACGAAGGGAGCTATAACGTTTCAGCAATGGGAATCCTTGTATTTTGAGACTTAAGCGATTACTCAAATTGTTTAGCTCAGGTTTGAGTTCAGGTATCGTAATTTCCTGAGTGAATTTTAAATCAATCAAATATAAATTTTAAATTTTAAAGCCGATGGTTTGTTGTCATTTGCTGGGTGCACCGTGTCCCTAAGCAGCCGCAGACATCGCTTCGCAGATTGTCATTAATCGCGTTAATCAGGCAATTGTTGAATAAAATGTAGTGCATAGTACGACACTCAGACAGTCTTTATCCGGCAAGCGCAATGATTTCAGCACACGTCTCCGGGAAACGTATACGGGCCTTCGGACCGTGTATGTAACCTTACGACTCGTGCTGAAAACATTGCCTTTGTCACATGAAGGCTACCTTAGTTTCCTCACTAGACAATATACTATTTTAAAATGTTTTTCAGCTATGTCAGCAATAACGTTACGCATTGAATATTGAGTGGGATTTATGAGTACCTAATAACTGAAACCTTGGTAATCTAACGATTCAGTATTAAGGTAGCATTGAAGAGTATAAAAGATATAAGGAAAAAATTCATTTAATAATCAACCTCTTGCTGCATCGACGAAATACGTAATTAGTACTTAACACATTTTGAAAAAAATAGTGCGGAACATTGTAGTCAGCAACACTTGGTAACTGTATAATAGAATTGAAAAGCATATTAAATACATGAGAATATAATTCAACGAAAACTTTTCGGCTGTATCGACAGCACGTAATGAGCATTTAACTCCCCTTACAGCGACAAATTGCGCAGCGACTCAAATCCCTCGAATCTAGTTGCTTTGCGCTTGGTAGTCCTCCATTTAGCGTTGTAAAGAATAATAAGTCTATAAAACTTTATTTGATGTACACGCTTTAGCTGTATCGACAGTACTTGATGAGCGCTTAGTTCTATTTGCGACCAAAAAGTACACAGCGATTTTCATCCCTTGATTCTATCTACTTTTTACTTAGAAATCGTGGAGCTAGCATTGTAAGGTATAATAAGTCTTTAAAACTTTATTTAATGTACACTCTTCAACTGTATCGACAGCAGTAAATGAGAACTTAATCCTATTTTCGACCAAAACGTAGGCAGTGAATCAAATCCCTCGATTTCAACTGTTTTCAGCTTAGTAATCGTCAAGCAAGCATTGTAAGATATAATAAATCTATAAATTGTTTTTTCTTTAATTTAGACTATTCATCTGTGCCGACAGCACTTCATGAGTACTTAATTCTCTTTGCGACAAAAATGTGCACGGTGATTCGAATTTTTTGAATCTGGCCACTCTATGCTTGGTGATCGCCGAGCTAGCATTGTTAGGTATGTTAAGTACGTTTAAAAATTTTTTTAATGCATACTCTCGAGCTAAATCAACAGCACTTAATGAGCACTTGATTCTTGTTGCGACAAAAATGTGCGCAGTGATTCCAATCTCTTGATTTCGCCCGCTCCATGCTCGGTGATCGTCAATCTAGCATTGTATGTGCATTAAAAACGTTTAAAAATTTTTTTAATGCATACTCTCGAGCTCAATCAACAGCACTTAATGAGCACTTAATTCTCTTTGTAACAAAAATGTGCGCAGCGATTCAAAACTTTCGATACTGACCACTCTATGCTTGGTGATTGTCGAACTAGCATTGTTAGGTATGTTAAATATGTTTAAAAATTTTTTTAAGCATTCTCTTAAGCTGGATCGACAGCACCTATTGAGCACTAATTATGCAGCTATGAGCCAATTTTCTATGCAGCGTTAATTTGTATTTTTCCATGGTACAATGCTAGCTTGCAGAGAAGCTAGCATTGTACCAATTTTCTCAGATCCAAAAACAGCACCAAATTCCGTACACCGGCATTAAATTGGCACTAAATTAGCACTAAATTAATACATAAAAATTGTGCGATTCTGCTCAAATCACAATGCTGGCTTTCCAGACGTGAACCAATACATCTTTTGACAAACTGTTATTGTCTAATTCTTTTCTCAAACGATCGACAACACAGGTTATAACTTTACGCATTTTTAGCCCACTGCAATTGATCTTTCGTCGTATAATACTGACACCTCGTGTATCTACAACTTTAGTTTTAGAAGCTTCTCTAATTTTTCGACCCATTGCTCGAAATAGATGATTGGTACACTTTATTCTCTCTACTGTAATACCATAATCACGATACGGGTTAGAATTGAGAATTTCTTTATAAGTGCTACTGTCATCGTCAGAAATCATAGTTTTGTAAATTAGTCCATGTAATTGAAGACTACGATTAAATAATTTAAGTGTACCATGAGATTCCATACTCGAAGAACTTTTCTTTCGATCGTAATTCATGTAGCACGGATGTTTTGGTGGCTCCATATCACAATTTTCATATCGAGCATGGGTAGTGCAGTTTTTATTCAAAACTTCTACATCAATAACTTTTTGAGTAGCATAACCAATTACTGCAACAGAAGCTCCAAGGGAGTCATATTTACCTCCATGATAACTTCTCTTTGAATAAGAACCATCTGTAATAACCTTTATACAGGGAATACCGTCTGCAGTAACGTCACCATTCTTTACGGCGATTTCTGCTTCTTCTAGCGCATTTAAATGCATTTGATGACTAAGAGCAGCGTGTAAAGGCTTAATCAGTTTTTTTCGATGTTCTTGATAGGTTTTATGCGTAACATAGGGTATATCGAATACTGCTAAATTAGTATGAAAAGATGCAAAAGTACTAGGAGAACCTAAAACACTTATGGCAGCAGTATCGTTAATATGAAAATCGTTCTGAGGTTTCGGTGGATTTGTATATACTTTACCAATGAAACCACATTCAAGACATTTCACATAACATAAAAGATTTAAGCCTATGTTTTGAAATTGAAAAAAATCGACATCCTCTAAACGTCGACTACATTTAGAATTATGATTTTTACGACCACCAAAATTTTGCAGCTCCTTTAAGAAATAAGCTACATTGACAATACGACAACCAGAAATAACCGAAGAAAAATCGGTTCGTTTACTTTGAGAAATTGGGTGATTGTCATTTTGGCCGCTATCCGAGGAACGGCAGTTCAATCTGTGAAAACTACTTTCCCGTGAAGAATTATTGTAGGTTTCACTTGAATCTTCCATACATTCTGGCTCCCTATCATAGTTATAAATTTCATTGAATTCCACAGGTTCAGGAGATATATCATACTCATTTTCATGTACACTATCAAGATCTGGATGATTTGATACTTCTGACAACAGAGAAAATGCATCATCACAGTCAGAGTCTAATTCGTAGTAGTCAGACTCATCGAAAATACTATCTTCCTCTGATTGCTCAGAGTATATTTGGCTGGTATTCAAAACATTGTTAGTAATACCATTAATCCCTACATTGCTATTATCCAAATATACATTACGTGTAATAGGGATACCAAGTTCGGATTCATCAAGAGTACTAAGCTCTTGACCATTCCTTTTCTCTGATTGCTCAGAGTATACTTGATTGGTATCAACAGCATTATGATATGTATTACTGTTGTTACATATTATGCTATCATGCAAAGTTCTACAGCTTTTATTAAAAATACCAAGTTCGGATTCATCAAGAGTACTAGGCTCTTGACCATTCCTTTCCTCTGATTGCTCAGAGTATACTTGGTTGGTACTAGCAGAATTATAATATGTAATACTATTGTTACTTATCATGCTATCATGCAAAGTTCTACAGCTTTTATTAAAAATACCAAGTTCGGATTCATCAAGAGTACTAGGCTCTTGACCATTCCTTTCCTCTGATTGCTCAGAGTATACTTGGTTGGTACTAACAGAATTATAATATGTAATGCTATTGTTAGTTATTATGCTATCATGCAAAGTTGTACAGCTTTCATTAAATTACCAAGTGCGGATTCATCAAGAGTACTAGGCTCTTGACCATTCCTTTCCTCTGATTGCTCAGAGTATACTTGGCTTGATTTAGGTACAAAATCAACAGACTCACAAATTGTAAGTTGATTATCGATAAATTTTGTTAGCGAACTTATACTACTCGAATTGTTATTAAAAATTACCTGTACTTCCTGTATTTCATCTGCTATGTCAATGTCTTGATTGTCTTCAAACTCAATTGTTTCTTCTATCACTGCAATCGTTTCTCCAACTTCGTCTTCTTCTTCTTCTTCTGCAACATCTGCATCATTGATTCCTTGCCTTTCTTGAAACTGCAATATGTCATCAACTGCAGTCCTTTCTTGTTCCGTATTTGTCTTCTTCTGTCTCTTCCGGCTAAAGAATTAAATATTAGAATTAAAATAAAATATAATCCGAAAGAAATCTATTTCTGCTATACCACGAAGTGATTTTTTCGATTTATCAAGAAATTTATAATTTTATGTTTCAAAGACACATTAAAAAAAAGCCTGTTAAAAATTCAACCGTTAATATTATTATTAAGTGCTTCCTATGATTGTAACATTTTACTTTCGATTCAAATAGCAGTGAAATTCCTAGCGGACTCGAATTACGGTAAATTACTGTATTTCATCACAAATTACCCTAATTTACTGCAAATTTGCAGTAGTCGAGTGTAATTAACACACTGATAGAAGGATTTCTTATCATTTAAAAAAGATATCTTAGTGTTTAAGAAATCATTTCTTAAACATAAATTTTTTGTATTCAACAAATATTTTTTACTATTTAAGAAATGATTTCTTAATAGTTGAGAAATCATTTCTTAAGAGAGAATTTCGTAACTATTAAAAAATCATTTTTTAAAGACTCAGAAATATTTGTTAAATACAAAAAAATGATGTTTAAGAAATGGTTTCTTAAATACTAAGAAATCCTTCTATCAGTGCTGTAGATTTCGTCAAAATACCGTAATTTATGGCATTCAGAAGAAGTACTGAAAATTATTATAACGCCGAAATTCCTTAAATTTTTGCGGTAAATTGCCGTAATTTTACCTCACGTTTGCATAAAACGTGATATTTTACCGCAAATGACAGTATTTTACATCAATTCTTCCGAATACAGTAAATTACGCTAATTTACCGTAATTCGGATTCGCTAGAGATCTGGTTAATTTTGATAAAAAGTGAAGTGAACGATAGCTGTTAAGGATTTAATTGTTTAAGTTGTAATAACTCCCGAACCATTTATTTAATGCCGTAAGATGGACGGCAGAGTCGAAGTTGATATTTGCTACTTGGTATTTGCTACTAGCAGTTTCCGAAATTTCGATATCGGAAAAAACTCGATATCGGAAAATAATCACGGAAATGGACATGATATTTTATGAATGTTTTCTTCCTTTCATTTCATTCTTAGCAACAGTAAATGTTTATTTCATTGGTTTAAAATACTTTTTTTTTTTTTTATTAGCCAGGAAAGTTTATAAAAAAAAAAAAAGTAAAGAAAAAAAAAATGTTTTAATCAAACAAAAGCACTAAAAAGTATTCTATATTTTTTTTCCTATCTTGATTATTTTGCTAGATATAGCGAAAAAACGAACAGATGCTCGTTTCTTCACACTCTCACGCAGCCGGAGACATACTGCTCGCGCTTTCTCTCCGCAAGCGACCATCCAACTGTCGTAAATCTGAAATATTTTTCAGTTTTTGTTACGTACAATCAATAAAAATATTTTAAAAATCGATAAAATGTAGATAGTACCAATTTACAGGATTTTTACGGAAACGAATTTCTGTAATAACGTTTAAACAACTTATTTTCAAAACATAAATTTGATTATGACATTAGTTAACAAAACAAACATTCTTTGGACAATACTACAGAAATTCGTGTCAAGAAAAATGTTGTCGATTGGTATTATCGACATGATATCGATTTTTTTTCTATTTTAATTGATTTTTAATATAAAAAACTTGGAAACATTTCGGTCTAACGACAATCGGATGGTCGCTTGCGGAGAGAGAGAGCGGGAACCGCAGGCCTCTCGCTGTGCGGGAATGAGAAGCTCGAGCGTCCGCTCATCTTTGACTATATCTAGCGAAATAATCGAGACATGAAGAAAAAGTGAACAATACTTATTTATACATTGTTTTTTTGTAAACATTATTTTCGGATAAACTTCTCTGTCAAATCAAAGATTCGGGAGTTACAGCGATTTAACTGATTATATTGTTAATAACAATCGTTTATTTCACTTTCAACAAAATGAACCCAATTTTCGCGATTCCCGGTTAACGTACGTCAGGAACGTACGTCTCAGCCATCAAAATACGTACGGACACTTCGTCAGCCAAGGGATCATAACGTTTTGAAAATAATAATAATTATAATTTGTAACACTTTGACAGCCCGAGGAAAAATGGTTGTATTTGATTATATATAATTATAAGGGTGTTAAACCAATTCGAACTCTTAATAATAATATTAACGTTTGCCTCAATCCATTTTTCTATTTTCCATTTAAATAACACAGGAAAAAAACTTTTTTTTTTTTAGAATTTTCTAGCTCACAAACCAATCAACGGATTTTTATGCACAATAAGCATTTTTATAGGAAATTGAAAGCTCTATAAAAAAAGTCTCCCATCGTTTTTGAGAAATTCCACTATTCAAAAGTTATTTAAGTTTCAAGTCAAATTTATAGTAAATTTTGAGATCTTTTCACTTTTCCAGCGAAACTATCAGTCCTATCACAAAATGTCATAGAATTTTTTTTGTAGGTAATTTTATTCCTTACAAATTATTACGAAAAAAATTCTATGACATTTTGTGATAGGACTCCCTGATTAAACAAAACGATTTGTGACGATTAAAACTTTAATCATAATTAATCGTCATAATCGTCAAGGTTTTTCACATTTAATCGTCTCTAATCGTCAAAAGACGATTTATAATTTTACGATTTAAAACGATTAAAAATTTAATCGTTTTTAATTCTCTTTAATCATCAATTGACGATTCATGATGATTTCAAACGTTCAAAACAGTTTTAATCGTCACAAATCGTTTTGTTTAATTAGGGTTGAAACTTAAATATTTTTTGAACAGTGGAATTTATCAAAAAATGACGGGAGACGAATCAAGAAATTTTGATATAATCATACAGAACTATATACGGTCATACCCAATAAAATATAGTTAGATATAATTATTTTTTTTCGGGGGAATAAAAATACGATAAAAAGATTAAAGTAACTTACTTTTGTCGACAAGCAAATTTTTTGGAAAGCGGACGAGTTTTCCTCCGTCGCCTTTTTTTCTTGTTATTATCCACCACAACAGGATCACTAACATTGTTTTCAACACCAACCATTTTTTTAATTTTATTAATAACCTTGAATAATAATTACAACAGCACCAGCTCACTGTAACGTTGTAACAATCACCACTCACAATAGTTTTACATGATTGAAACTTAATTGAATTTTTAATAAATAGTTTTTGATATTTAATAAGATATCAATACGTCCCAGTAGCAACAAAAAGAAAACGACTGCGATGATTTTACCAAACGATACTACGTCTTATATATATATATATATATATATATATATATCACATCATGCGTGTTGTGACAGTACATATATGACCAGTTATGGCAATAATGGGTAAAATAGACGCTTGCCTGCAGCGCGGTCTTTGTTTTATTTACTGTCGTACGTATTAGTACACTTGATTCTCGTTATAAGCAACGATCCTGACTCACTCTTACTATTGGAAAAAGATTCGATTAACGTAACAGTCAGGAGAGCGCCACATGTTGCTTATAACGAACTACCGTAAATATAAACTACACATGATATTTAAAAATACTCAATAATTTTTATTTGAGCATATACTTTTAATATTTTAGAAACGATTTTTTAAATATTTATCTCATTAAATTTGAAAGATATTTCAAAAAATATGTTTGAAATATCGAATGAATATTTTTAAGAATTAAATGAAATATATTTAATCACGATAAGTAGAAAAGTTTGGAATAAACAATATGTATATATTTTAATAAATCACAATACGAATATATCGGAAAAGATATATTTGAATGATATTTCTACTTAATAGTTGTTCAAAATTTTCGAAAAGAATGAAAAAAAAAAAATTGGAAAATCCAAAAGTGCACGACTCATAATGCTCATTTATTATGAAATAATAAAATAATAATATAAAAATGGCGGGAAGCACGAATAAATTTAAATTATATACAATTTTCTTTTATTGAAATTTGTTGTTTTTTTTTTTAATTATATTAGTATTTTTTTTATAATTATAAAAGAACCTACTCAAAATATCTCGATTGATAACAAAAAAAATATATGTAAATAAAAAAAAAAAAAAAAAAAAAATTGAATTGAAAAAATCTAGGCTTACCAATTACCAAAAAAAACAGCTGCACTAGGACGGTAATGCGCAAACGCTCCTGGTGGAATAAATGTACGTATAATGTATAGATATATCTCCATTCATGGTAATTTTACATAGATATATATAGATATAGTTATACAGCGTTTTCTATTCTTTTACTAATTGTTATTAAACGACACTGAGTTACCTAGTCATTCGCAACAGGGGACCTACAAATCAATCAAAGAATTTTTTTGAAAAAAATTTGATTTAATTACTGTTTTTTTTCGCAAGTTATCATGTATACGGGTTTCATACTTGACGGACAGAAAATTTTTGAAACTATTTTGATGTTTTTTTCGTTTTTATTGAACTCAATTAATTTTTGAAAAGTATGGAATAAATCTCCATTAAATTATCTTGGAAATAGTATGCAAAATATCTTATTTCCGTGAACTAATTAGGGTATAATAATTGAAATAGTTGCCGAAGTGAGGCGAAAAAATTTTTCGATCGTAAAACACCCTCTGATGTTTCGCATCATGAGACGTGCAAAATTCAAATTGAATAAAAAATATCATTCGGAATCTGAATGATGAACATAACTTTTAGTTTGATAACATATTTTTAAAAAATGAAGTCATGAAAATATTATTTTAAAAAAAGGCCTAGACGTGCCAAATACTTAAAAAAAAGAAAATGTCAGCTGAAAAGCATTGAAGGAAATTGTATTTTTTTAAACAAATTTTCGAAAATTTTATTTACTTCGATTGGGCTGAAAATTTTTTTTTTTTACTCGATCAAAAACGTTTCTCAAAGTTTGGTCAAATTTTTTTACCCAACCAAAAAAAAAAATTATGAATTTAAAAAACAAAGGCTTTTTTCAATAAGCTATGAGTTTGTCAAAAATTGACTTATCAGGACGTTTTTTTTTAAATCGTCCTTTTTTAATGTAGTTTTTGAAGAAAATTAGAAAAAAAATCATTCAATTATTTTTCAAAAATTTCACTTTAATATAAAGTATTTTATAATACTAATAATTATTTATTACCCCGCGAAGCAGGTTAGTTCTGCTAGTATATATATATATATATATATATATTTATATATTCATATATAATACTTGTATGTATATACGCTTGTATGATTCCCTGAGTGGATTCTTTGATCGTCTGTTGAATTGTCAAAATATACCTTTCTAATGCCATCTTTAGGAGAAAAGCTAAGCTAAAAAAATTAACGCAGAGAGTCATCTTGTGGTGAAAACAAAAATACACAAGCTCATTGTTTTTGTTTACATTTTGTATGTGAAACAGATAACCTCACAATTTCTAATTAATCCCATTTTTCGACTTCAATAATTATTAAAATTGTAAATTAAAGTGTAAAAATTATTCTTTTTATATCTCCGGTTGTACCCGTTCCCAGCTTTTTGACGATATGTGTCGTGGAAAAATGTTGCAGTCGATTTTATGGTCAACGTAGGGTACGTCTCTTCAAATCCACTATTTTGCAAAATTTGATATTTTTTTTTTTTAATTTTGAGAATAAAAAGAGGAGAAGAGGCGAACTAGAAAGCTTTTTCTGAGTACGCATGTAAAATTTTATAATTATTCATCGGTTAGTTCGCCTATAAAATGGGACACAGGAATGCCGGTCACTACCGGCTATAACAAACTCTCCAACATCTTCTTAAAGGCTTACTTCCTGTGATCATTGGTGCAGTGTGTTTTATTTAACCATTCCGCGAGAAAAAATTTTGTGATAATATTTAGTGATATATGTTGATATTAATATATTTATATTCAATTATATTATGTGATACATATCTAGTGATCTCTACAAATTATTACACGTATGTATACGTATTTTTTTTTTCTCTGATTAAAAAAAACGATTCAAACGATCCGAAATAATTCAAAAAAATTCAATTTCAATACTATACAGACATACATCCATTGAGTATATCGTTTTGTTTAATCAGGGCTATTTTCTTTATTTGTTTGATTTTTTTAAAGCATTGTAACATCGGTGTTGTTTATTTTTGACAATAGATTCATCCGAGCCTTCTGCCAAGAAGCTAAGAAGATCCAAGAACTTTCAACACGAATGGTTCGATGAAAATCCACAGTGGAAGACATGGGTGGAAAATTGTCCGTCAGATCCGAAAAAATTTTTTTGCATTGCCTGTAAATGTTCGTTATCTTGTGGATATTCGCAAATTGAGAGACATTCCCTAACCAAGTCGCACTCGAAGAACATGCTCTTGTTAGATATCAGCGATGATTTTTCTAACGTCTCTGGTAATTTTCAAGAGTTCGATTCAACTCTATCGTCACCTAAACTAGACTTCAATATGTGTATTTTCTCATTAAAATTAATATTCCTTTGACACTCACATCGAAAATATTAGATTTCTTCCAATCCATTGGTTAAGAGCCTGCTGTTTTGCAGAAAATGACCATGGACAAGACCAAAGCTACTGGGATTGTAAATAATGTCATTAGTGTTCATAAGTCACAACGGGTTGAAGAAGTTCTTCGAAAAACTAAGTTTTCCGCTTATGTTCACGAGACTTCTGATAACACGAGTGACAAGTGGATGTTGTTGATGGTTCGCTACGTCGATCCAAATTCTTTGTTGGCTAAGAACGAGCTGGTGCAGCTAATTCACGTCTATGCGACTGACTGCTCGGCAAAACGACTTGTTGAGGAATTTGAAAATGCCTTGGAAGAAAAGGCGATTTCCCTCGAACAACTTATTGGACTTACGTGTGACAATGCATCGGTCATGGTAGGAAAATATAATTCATTTACAACACATTTGACCAAACGTCTTCCTCATCTTATGACGTTACCATGTATTTGTCACTCTTTAGCGCTAATCGCTAAAGAAGCATGCTCTGCGATTCCAGAAGAAATCCAGAGCTTCATCTCTAAAATACCTACTTTCATCAATAGTAGCCCGAAACGATTGGCAAATTTCGATATTTTTCAGGATGGCTTCGAAGATCATCCTTATAAGCTCTTAAAATTTGCTCCAACAAGATGGCTCTCTCGTCGAATCGCTATTACAAGAATATTAGACAATTGGGAACCATTACGTGGTTTTTTGATTGATCAAGTTACTGTGGAAAAAGTTGCAACTGCAGAAGATTTGCTTGAAGTCATGAATAAACCCATGACAAAAGTATATCTACTTTTCTTGAAATTTGCACTTGACCCTTTAGAAAAGACAAATGCTCATTTTCAAGGAAATACAACTTTAGTTCATCAATTACAACCTTCTTCGAAGAAGTTGCTCATTGATGTTCTTCACAGATTCATGAAACCAGCTTTGTTAGAGCCTGGAATCTTTAACAATGAGGCTCGTAACATCGACTTTCGACTCATCACGAACCAACGTGATGCATTTAAAGTAGATGTTGGAGACGATTGCAAGGATTACTTACAGGCCCAAATAAGCTCTGGGGTTTCTGAATCGATCATTATCCAGGTTTATCGTGATTGTATAAAATTCTTTGTAATAGCTGCAGAACAAATTCGCGAAAGACTTCCGTTTGATCATAAATTTTTGTCTGATTTAACCGTTTTTACAAGCGAAATCGCTCTTCTTGATTCTGGTAGAGAATCATCGGTTCCTCAAGTAGAAAACGTCTGCCGTGAACTGAACGTTCCACAAGGGGAGCTCATACGGGAAGAATGGCGTTTCTTATTCGACGTCGATCCGAATCTGAAGGAACGGTGGTGCCAATTATCATTCGACGACATGTGGAGGGAAATTTGCACCTACAATACTTCAGACGGGATTGTAAAGTTTCCAACTTTGCGCTTGCTGTTAAGTGTGATAAGAGCACTTCCTCATTCTAACGCTCCGGCGGAGAGGGCTTTTTCTTTCATACCTGACACCAAGCCTAAGAAGAGAAACTGTCTGAGTCAGGAAACCCTGAATTCCCTATGTGTAGTAAGATCTGTCTCCAAATCGTGGGATCGAAGTCCAGCTGAGATGGTCTTCGACAAAAGTTATGTTCAAATGATGACTTCGTGCAACTTATATCCACAGAAGAAAAAATTCCAGTCGCAAAAAATGAATTTATTCGCGTATGATTGTAATGATGGATGCGAAATGAATGACTGTTCAGAAAATAAGTAACTCCCTCTCATCGTTTAATTGTTTTTAGCTCTTCCACTGTGGATAAATTCAAGATGTTCTATATAATTTTTCAGTTTTTTTAATTTTAAGGGCTAAATTTAATTTATAAAGACGCTAGAGCGGTAAATTCCGCTTTATTTAGTTCGTTACTTAATAGTTTATTATTACTTATTGGTTTATTACAGATTTATTTGTTTTATAGAGAAGTTACAGCTGTAGCTAAGTTTCTTCTATTTAATTGTATTTATTCTATCTATTAAATAGAGAAGCTAGAACATATAGCTCTATTTCTCAATATTTAAGTTTATTTGTTGTTGAGCATACATTAATGTATTCTTTGTTAGAAATAAGTTAAAGCGACAAGCTCATTTTTTTTTTATTTTTTTTTTTTTTTGTTATTGTTGCAATTAATAGTCACTGTAAGACCTTTTACTCTTTTACCTTTAATCGCGATTGCCACACTTCTATTTCTTCTTCTTTTGTGCGGCTGGGGCCCGACTTGTGTCTGCTGTACTTACATCATTACGTGATGCCCTATATACCCCACCTTTTTGCCGCAGAAGTATAGCGGCAAGTGGAAACCACAGAGAAAACCCATTGCCACGATAGTCGGAACGGCCGAAGTTCCAGTGCCCCCGAAGCTCAGTTTGTTTTCTTTTATTTTCTTTATTACTTCAAGTTTTATTCTTCTATTTTATGTATAATGACACTAAATCTGAAAGCTTCATAATTCCATGGCAACCCATCCCAACCCTACTATCAACACGCTTCCTTACTATATATATTGCACTGTATATCAGCCTGATATATTGCACTAGTGCAAGAAAACCGATCGCTTCAAAAGATTATGCATTATAATCTCTACTGCGTCCTAAACTTCTCTTTCACGCTTCTCACTTTTTAACGACAAAGTCTTTGCACTCTAGGTGATCTCTTAAATCTCTTCTCCTCTTCTAAGGTTCGTAACTATTTAGTTGGCAACCGGTCAGGTGGGGGTTTTAGTCGGTAGGCGCCAGGTGCAAACCCGACACTATCCTTCCGGATGTCTTTTGAAGATTTCCCCCCTTAACTCCCGTTCAATAAAAAAAAAAAAAAAACAATAAACTTTATTTGTTATATGTCATTTCTTGTTCAGAGCTTTATTAATTTATAAATAACTTAGAGCTTTAAGCTTAGTTTTGTCGACTTTATTTCATTTATATCGTTACGCTTCATTTACATTATTTCGATTAAAACAAAAAAATTGTTATTCACAATTGTTTGCATCACTTGTGTAGAAAACAGTCTGGATTTTCGTGATACCCGGCCCAGAATACGTAAAAGAAACCGTCGAAAACATTTTTTGCCGACAGAATATATACGGGCTCTTCTCTTCAGCCGAATAACTAATTAAGACTAATGATAATTGTAAATGGGGCATTCCACGCCAAATCGACCACTTTTGACCCCGACCCCTTTCGATTTGGCTGAAAATTTTTTTCCCTTTTATACCCCATTAAAATCATTTTTCAGAAAATTTTCAAATTTTTTTACCCAACCCTAAAAAAGTCATGAGTTTTTCAAAAATAAGGCTTTTATTTTATCAAATAGCTATAACTTCTTCAAGAATTGACTAATCGGGACGTTTTTTTTTCAAAATTTTTGTCATTGAATGTTCTTTTCGAAAAAAAAAAAAATACCAAAAAAAATTTAAGATGAGAAACTCTATGAAATTTTCGGCTTTTTTGAAAAAAACCGTGATTTTCTTAAAGTTCGTCATTTTTGATTTTTTTTTTTATTCTCTTAAAAAAAACATCATTTAATTCTGCAATTTTTCCCGCCAATCCTAGCGTGGGCCGACTATTCCTTCTATTTTTTTTTAATCAATTGAAAAAAAAATTTTTGCCCAGTTGGGCTTATTTTGCTAAACATCAGTCTGGAAATTTTTGAGGATTTATAGATGACGTTTGACTTTGAAGAATTGAGACAAAAAAATTCATTGATAGTGGTAATCCTTCAAAAAATTGGGATTTTTTTCAAAAAAGTAGAAAAAAAATTGAAGATACTTATAAACAATTTTATTGTAACTTTTTTTTAAAACTAGACGTGAAAACAAAGAAAATAAAAAAAAAAATTGCCGTTTGGTTTATTTTTGACCATGTCACAGGCTGTCGAAAAAAATATCTAACGTCAATCGCTAATTCAAAAGCCTGTGACTTGTTCCAAAATAAACCAAACGGCAAATTTTTGGTATTTGTTTACAAGTGGGGGCCACCTTATTTTGGGCCATAACTAGGCGAAAAATTAACATTTTCAACTTTTTTTTTTTTTGATTCTGCTTATTTTTACGGCGCATTTATGATAAAAAATAAAGCGATGTTGAAAAATTAAAATTTAAATGACTTTTTTGCGATTGAAAGTACGAAAAATGAGATATTTCTCGGTTTTTCGTTGAAATTTGTTTCATATGATTTTTTGTGGATAATCTAGTAATTTTTTTTAGAAACTACAGAAAAAAAGAAATAATTTGAAAAAAAAAAAAAGTTGATTATCACAATTTAAACAAATTTTATGAATTATTGAAATAAAAAAAAATTAAAATTAAAATTTTTTATTAATGATTAATAAAAAAAATTTTTTTTTGTAATTAGTTTATAAATACATATATATATATAAATATAAAGAAATAATTTAAGAAAAAAAAATTTTTTAATATCTTATGTTGAAAATTTAAATTTAAGTAAAACAAAAATCCGTTTATCGGTTGAGCCTGCGGGTCAGTCCAAAAACGATATATCTGGAACGAATAAGTGATGGAGACGGTTGAGGTGGCAATCGACGTGTTTTATTGAGTTCTCAGATTTTGAAACTGATTTATCTGGTCGTTTTTGAGAAATTTTAAAACAACCACAATTTTCTTTGAAAATAAACACATCTAGGATGAACGCTCAAGTTTGTATAAAAATCACAAATTTTTATGTCACAACCAGAATTTCCTGAAAAATAAGCACATCGAGAATAAATACTCTATTCTCGGTCACAACCACAATTTTCTCGGAAAATAAACACATCTAGAATGAATTGAATGCTCAAGTTTGTATCACAATTTTCTATATCACAACCACAATTTTCCTGAAAAATAAGCACATCGAGAATGAACACTTTACTTTAGGTCACAACCACAATTTTCCTGAAAAACAAGCACATCTAGAATGAACGCTTCAGGTGTTATTGAGAAGGTTAATGGTAAATTTCAGGTTTCACTATATTTAAAATTGTTTCACTATCGAAATCAAATTTATGGACCATAAATTAATTCATCAAAGTAATAACAATCAATGTCTTAGAAATAAAATAATTAACTAAATTACTACACGAAGCTATTAAACAATAAAACAATTCATTATAATTCATTCATTAATAAGTACATCATGGAATTCACGCAACGTGGTAAAAAATGCGTGAAGACGATCGCGATGATCATCAAATTTCGATCGGAACATTAGCTCGGCTATATAGCCTGACATATTCTCTTCACGCCGTCCATAATTTGGAATATGAGCTCTCGCGTTACGCCATGTACGTTCTATATTTTGTGTGTAAGCACCAGTGTCAGGATCCACGAAATTATATTTATGATTGACAGTAAGGTGCTTGTAGCCTGAAACAATATATTTTATTAATTTACAAGAACATACGAAATATAAACATTCAACATAAATAGTATATAATAATGCATGAACAGACACACACATATGTGCGCGCACAAGTATTACCTTCATCTTTAAGACAATCATATGCCTTCCAACAATCAGACATAATAGTAGTATTAGGCCGGATTTTCCTTTTAATGATTGCTAAAAGAGTTGCTTTTGTTCGATTGGGCACGGCTTCAATGAAAAATGTTTTACTTTCCCGTTCAAAACCACCGAACAACCATTGCCCATCGATAATGCGGCCCTTGTGGTACTTCCGTCGCCCAAATTTTGCCTCATCAATTTCTACAATTTTATTCCGCCCACCAATCATCGGGGCTGAATTTTTGAAAGTACAATATTCCAATACTTCGCGAATGAACATTGCCCAATCGCAGTAAGTCTTAGAAGATATCTGCATGTCATTCATTATGAAAGATTGGTGAGGTGGATTCAACAGCAAATACTCTGCAACAAATTGACAGCTTGTTTCCGGACTTAAATGAGCGTTTGAAAACCAGGAGCCTGTACGAATCGATTGTTTAAATCTACATCTTCTAACTTTTCGTTTGCGATTTTCCATATATGTAATTTGTTTTCGGCATTCCCACCTCATATTGTCGATATTTAATGTACAAAAATTATTGCATGTTTTACATTTTACTTCTGATTTTATTGAATCGTGATTAATTAAAAATTCCAGAGATTTGTCTCTGTTTGAGAAAATACTAAATGAAGTAAATAAATCAACGGAGCAATTTTTACAAATCATTTTCAATAAAAACAATTAATAATAGTAATATAATTATTCACTTTAATGATACGATGAATATTATTGGAATTAAAACATATATTTTTATATATTTATATCAAAATATGAGCCAAAAATAAATTCGTTGTCTGATAAATGCAACCAACGCCGATCGATTAATGAGGATTCCTACTTATCGATTATTTTAGAAAAAAATTCGTTAGATGGCGTTAGTGTATCATTTTAATTATTAATAAGAAATTTAGAAATCAAAAAATTTTTTATTTTTTTATAAATTAATTACAAAAAAATTTTTAATTTCAATTTTTTTTTTCATTAATTATTAATAAAAAAATTTAATTTTAATTTTTTTTTATTTCAATAATTCATAAAATTTGTTTAAATTGTGATAATCAACTTTTTTTTTTTTTTCAAATTATTTCTTTCTTTATGTAGTTTCTAAAAAAAATTACTATATTATCCACAAAAAATCATATGAAACAAATTTCAACGAAAAACCGAGAAATATCTCATTTTTCGTACTTTCAATCGCAAAAAAGTCATTTAAATTTTAATTTTTCAACATCGCTCTATTTTTTATCATAAATGCGCCGTAAAAATAAGCAGAATCAAAAAAAAAAAAAGTTGAAAATGTTAATTTTTCATTTAGTTATGGCCCAAAATAGGGTGGCCCCCACTTGTAAATATTTACCAAATTTTTTTTTCATTTTCTTTTTTTTCAGGTCTAGTTTTTAAAAAAAATTATAATAAAATTGTTGATAAGTATCTTCAACTTTTTTTCCACTTTTTTGAAAAAAATTCTAATTTTTTTAAGGATTACCACTATCAATGAATTTTTTCGTCTCAATTCTTCAAAGTCAAACGTCATCTATAAATCCTCAAAAATTTCCAGACTGATGTTTAGCGAAATAAGCCCAACTGGGCAAAAATTTTTTTTTCAATTGATAAAAAAAAATAGAAGGAATAGTCGGCCCACTCTAGGATTGGCGGGAAAAATTGCAGAATTAAATGATGTTTTTTTTAAGAGAATAAAAAAAAAATAAAAAATGACGAACTTTAAGAAAATCACGGTTTTTTTCAAAAAAGCTGAAAATCTCATAGAGTTTCTCATCTTAAAATTTTTTTGTATTTTTTTTTGAAAAGTACATTCAATGACAAAAATTTTGAATAAAAAAACGTCCCGGTTAGTCAATTCTTGAAGAAGTTATAGCTATTTGATAAAATAAAAGCCTTATTTTTGAAAAACTCATAACTTTTTTTGGGTTGGGTAAAAAAATTTGAAAATTTGCTGAAAAATGATTTTAATGGGGTTTAAAAGGAAAAAAAATGTTCAGCCAAATCGAAAGGGTTCGGGGTCAAAAGTGGTCGATTTGGCGTGGAATGCCCCAAATACATTATTAATATTATAATTACGCGCGCTTTAAAAAACCTTGGGCAATTAAATATTTATATAAATGGCGAGATTTGAACTTTTTCAGGTAGTAACATCGAATAATAGGTAAGTAATTAATTAAAAAAAGCATTAAAAATTAAAAATGAATTTTAATTAAGAAAAAAAAAAAAAAAATCGGGGATTCGAACAGACGTCTTAGAGAGTCTGAAGTAAAAGAGTTACCGCGCATCTGTCGGGGCGCCTTGAAATAACAGCATAAAAATAATATTTAAGATTTAATAATAATAATTAATTATTAATTAATCAAATAATAATAATAATAATAATTATTATTATTTATATATATTTTACATATTTATTGGCTGAAATATTCATACACAAAAATTTGAGGCATACATTTTGTCCCGCGCAACCGATGTTGGCCTCGGTGGCATTCGGGTTCTTAGTATTCACACAAACAGTTCGTAGCTGTGTGTGTGATGCCTCTCCGCGATGCGTGGTAGGGGTGCTATTCCCCTCAATTTCTCTGCCAGCTTTGGTTTCCCTCGGCTGCTTTCGGCTTCCCGACACACCGACACACATCGTTTTAGTTGTGTGCCACACTTGAGTGGTGCTAGGGAAAGGGTACTTTTCGTCCGCGATCTGGCTGCACTGATCATGGCTTGTTCACCCAGCTGACCTTTTCCTTCCTTAAGTCAGCTGGCCTGATGTCCGAAACTGAAGGCTATATTTTGATTATTATATAAATATATTATTTATTATATTATTATATAAATATATTATTTTTAATTATTTTATAAACTTGATATTGTGCTCTTCGATAAAACCACTCGTCAATTTTATGTGGTTGAGTTCTCAGCACCCGCTAAGTATAACATCACGGTTAAGAAAAAGCACAAATACTAGGTATATCAAGATCTCCTGTTTAAAATTGGCAAACTTCACTCACGCTACCGTGTCCAGTTTGGTGTTCATTGTTGGCGTCTTAGAAGGGATGAAGCTGTCTGTTATGTTTGCACTTGCAAGAATACCAACTTGTTCATCGCAAGTTGAGTTTTTGGCATCGCGGATGGAGGAGGCTGTCATCCTCGGATTCCTTTGTCTCCTAAGGCAACGAAACTTGGCCTGTTGCGCATGCTGACCATCTTGTTGATGGAGTAGTGCAGTAGTTACGATTTGGCGCTCGGGTGCGACCCTCGACAAAGTCTGACTACCAGGGATGAGAATGTAAAACAAACAAAAAATAATAGTTAACCTTTTTAAGATTTTCTAAGCAAGATTTTGCATCTCCATTGACGTATTGGAATCGTTAATTGAAATATTCGAACTATTCTCCATTTTAGTATCAGAGATTCCACTGTTACCTTGGTCATCATTTCGTTAGTTTGCAAGAGCATCTGAACTAGGTTAAGACAAACCTAAGACACCACGGAAAAGAAAATCGGTCTGTCAGTTGACCCTGCGGGCCAGCCCCAAAACTTCCCGCTGTTTTCGAGCACAAGAACCTCGAAAACAATAATGTGAATACATTTTCAAGCTCTTCGAGCTCAAAAGTACGTTTGTATGCTGTTGTTTTCGAAAAAAAACGTTTTTTACCATTTTTTCTCCAACGATATCTCTCAAACGAATAAACCGATTGAGACGGTTGAGGTGGCAATCTACGCGTTTTATCAAGTTCTGAAGCTGACCAAATTTTAAATTCGATTTATCAAGTCGTTTTTGAGATGTTTTAAAAAAAATAAAAAAAAAATTTTTTTCAATTCTTTCGACAACGGTTTCTCTTGAACGAATGAACCGATTTTGATGGCTGAGGTGGCATTCGACGCGGCTTATAAAGCTCTAGAGCCCAGTCCATTTTGGAATCAATCTATCGTGCACATTAAACGTTATCCAAAAAAAAACATTTTTGAAAAAATTTTATTTTTGGAATATCTCTGAATCAAGCTCAATTTTCTTACAGCTTCAAGATATTGACAAGCCGCGTCGAATAACACCTTAAAGTTCAAAATCGGTTCACCCGTTCAAAAGATACAGGTATTTACATACGTACGTACATACATACATACATACACTCGGACATCATCTTGAAATTAGTCAGAATAGCTTCCTAGGACCTCAAAACGTCAACATCTGATGAAAATTTGATTTTCGTAAATCGGACCGAAACCAATAACTTCCCGAATTTTTGAAAATTTACAATTTTCTTAGCGGGAAGTTAAAAATCCGAAAAACGGTTGACCTTGCAGGCCAGCCTCGAAACTTCCTGCTGTTTTCAAGCTCATGGAGCTCGAAAACATCGACAATCCATTATCAAGCTCTTTGAGCTCAAAAATACCTTCAAATCCATTGGTAATTTAATCCCGCTTGTGCTCGAAAAAAAATGACGTTTTGTATTAGTCACCGAGAATTAGAGAAATTAAAAATAATTAATAATGATCAATTTTTAAAGTGCTGCCTACAAATACGCTTAATAAATTCAATATTTCTGGACAGAAATTAATAAATGATCAAGATGAAAAGTTAAGTGAAATTTGAATGGAACCAGCAAGTTTATATATTAATATAACGGTGCCACGACTGCATATCCACGGACAAAATAACCACAACAAAATTCTATTACAATATGTGCAGATATCAGCTCTAGGGTTCATCAATCCCTGAATCTTTGACTATTTTGACCCCAACTGTAGCATAGGAATGTGTTAGGATTTTCCTGAGGCCTTGCGAAGTTATTACGAACAATTTGACCATAACTCGGTCTTTGGTAACTATTATTGATTGGAGACTGTTGACGATAAGAAAATGGGTAATTTATCGTTGATTGAGGAGGTTATGATTCGATGGTGGAGCAAAATATTGTTGAGGGGCTTTCCCTGTACTGAATAAAATTTGAGGTTTGGTGGTAGTTGAACTACTGAAATGCAGGCAACAAAACCACCTCTCGAATCTTCTTTCACCTCTTCGATGACCAGGGGTTGTTGAAGAGATCCAGTGTCGATGCAAATCTCTGTACTTGAAGAGCAAGGAACCTGAACTTCTCCTTGGGCTTCGATACTGATTTATTAGAGGATTCAGTAGATGATGACCTGAATAATCTTTTGTCTTACTCAATTGATTGTGTGGCTTCTTGTAAAACCGATAGGAAGGAATCGTAGTTGTTGACTGATCGAGCGAATACCAACATTCTTAACTCACTTGGCAAGTGGTTTCGAATGCCGGCAATCTGCTCTTGCTCGGGTAGAGGTGAGCGCATTTCAAAATACTTCTGCTGCATTCTGAAAGTGAAATCCACCATAGATTCACCGTGCGCTGGCTTCATGTGTACTATTTCCATTAGTACTTGGATGTCAATTTTCGATAAGCGAAAAACACGCAGGAATCACCTTTCAAAGTGTGAGTAGTCAGTCCAACGCAGGAAATTAGTGTCGAACCACCGAGCAACTTTTCCTTCCAATAAATAGCTTATAATACGTATGGCATCTGACTCCAACCAACCTTCTCGGAACATTCTGGCTTCGACCGCAGCAATAAATCCATTTGCGGATAAATCTGCTTGTGGATATCTCAGTGTCCACAGTTTGAGAAGTTGCCTTATGTCACGCCATTTTCTTTCGTCTTGATTATCTCGTTTCAAAAATGCCTCGGAACCGTTTTCCTGACGTGATTGACCTAGCAAAGGATTCACCGTTGATCTATTATTAAAATTATCACAATTATTACAATTCTCAGCATTAGGGTCAATGTAATGTCCAGGAAAAATCTGATTTGGTAATCTTCGTAATTTCGTGGATTGTTCATAATATTTTGACTTTTGCGAGTGGGTCTGGCTGCACGGCAACCCCCGTCGACAAAACTGTTGGCCATCTGGTGAACAGTTTGAGCCACAGAAGGTGCAGCCACATTTGCGTTATTTTTGTATGTCAACCAATACATAGAATTGGTACTATGGGCGTATCTTTCCAAGTTCACATGAGGGGAACCGAATGCTAGAATACGCTGGGTATGAACTCGTAGTGGCTGTGGTTAGATACCACACGTAATGAGGATTTTTGATTATACCTCTGGTTAATGTCTACCTTAGTTTCGACTAAGTGTGTCGTCTGGGTAGAAAAAAAGGGATTTCGCAGCGCGAGTATGCCCAACGGGGTGAGGTCTCGGTCTTCTGTCGGCGGAAGTGGACTTAGGTCCCGTTACATTAATTAATTTGCGTTATTTAAAGAGAACTGTTGTAAGAGGTTCAAAACTTCGCCCATCGTCGTAGTCGGTTCACCACCTGTTGGAACCAGTACTGGAACAGAGCCATGAAAAGAAACAGAGCCTGAAACCAACACGTTCTGGACACGACTGGTTTCTTCGATGATAGGGTCATTTCCCTGGTTGAGGATCGGATTTGACAATAAATTCCTTTTTACTGATTGTTCTCTGTTTAAATTTAAATTTCCAATCTGATTCATTTCCGAATTATTTTGATTTGAATTTGAATTCAAATTTATATCCATGTTCAAATCTCTAGAGTTCTGATTTGAATTTAAATTTGGAATTAAGTTTAAGTTTAAGTTTCGATTTTCGTTTGAATTTGAATTTGAATTTAAAATCAAGTTTTAGTTATCATTAAAATTCAAAATCAGGTTCGAATTTTCATTTAGATTTGAGTTTAAATTTCGGTTGGAATTAAAATTCACAGTTGGATTTAAGTTTAAATTTGAATCTGAATTTATATTTGAATTTAAATTTACGTTTGAATTTAAGTTTGCGTTTAAATTTTGATTCTGATTTAAATTTTAATTGGAAATTTAATTTGAATGTAAATTCATGGTTGTGTTAGTCGACGGATTTGTACTACCTGTACTGCTGGTTGTAGGGGTAGCCCTTGTAGATGACGAAACTGCATTTACTGCACAACTCGACACCGTGGCAGTGGACCTTGTTGTCGTTACCGTTGTTGTTCTCGCCGACGTTAATGTTCTTGTTGTAGACGATGCCGGTGATGAGTGTGTAACTCTCAATTGTTGTTTGCTGACATTTTGTTGTTGGCTTCCAGTTTATAATTCACGCACACAACAATAATCACAATCTCACAATAACAGATTATCCACTTAAATAAAAGAAAGAAAAATTTTCCGATTCTCAACAAAGGTTGATCCCTTGATAAACGCGATTATTTTTATATATTAAGCCTAAGCTTTATATACTACGATTTTATTTTTGGACTTATGACAACCGTAATTATAATACACGTAAGTGCAACAACCGTAATCCGTCTTAAATTTTAAGTATTTATTATTAAGTTTTATTTTATTTATTTCAAATTTTTTCGATTATTCTATTCAAGATTATTTATGATTAATAAATTATACTACAGGATTCGCTTAATTTTTGTTGTAAATAATATTTAGTTATTTTGGATATAAAATTATTTTCCTTGAGAATTTTTGTTTTAACGTTAATAACTTTAGTATTAAAATTATTTTTTAGAATTCTATTATTTAACCAGGAGCTATGATTTTGCCCCAAGTAACAATCTTAATATAATGTTTTCTACTCTAAAACTCAAAACTTATTTAAATCCTGTAGTGTTAATTTACTTTTAACTTCTGGCTGAAATGAGTCATGCAGGCCAAACGAATAATTTTCCCGCGTTTTTTTTTCACGAAGTTTTATGTGACTAAATTATTAATGATTCTCAGTAAATTTTATATATTTTATAACTTAATTTTCGGGCACTTGGCAAATTACATGTTCTAGATCTTTATATAAAAATTTTTTGAATTATTTTGAGGGTTTTATCCCTAGTTTGTCAAACACGTATTTTTCATAAGGTATAATATTTTCCTTAATAAAGAAAATTCTACAGATTTTATTTTTCCAATTTTTAAAACTTTTCACTATCCAAATCAATCAGACATTTGCAACTAAACGTTGGGCGCCATTGTAAGGGTATGTCCTTGCTTCCTCGTACCGGGTAGTTCAAGCAATCCTTCTTCAGTAACTCGGGTAAATTAAGCACTGCGTCCGTTGATGTCCAATATAGCCGAGTACGCGGCTTGATTAGGATAGGAAAAGTCGTTGGTAAAATAACTGAGTAATAGGATTTATTATTATAAATAGTTTATAAATTTAATAAATTCACTCAAGAAAAGTGATACTGCTCATGCGCCAATTCGAGTCAGATACTTTTCAACATCTCTGTGTACGCGATACCCAACGAAATAGCTACGTAGGGTTAACTTATCTTTTATTATTAATGAATTTCACTTTTAACTAAATTTATGTAAGTAAATTTAATTACTTTCTAAATAATTCAATTAAAAAATTCTAACAAATGTGAAGGGGAATACCCTGACAGTTAAACCTGATCAATAGAATAATTCTCCGCATGCAAAAAATTCAGAATAAACAAAATAACATAATTTTGTTAAAGACGACAATAGAAAAATTACCTCGGTAAATTTAACCACGTGTTTGACGAACTTATGACAAATTATATCAGGAGACTTACGTCAACTTCGCCAAGATTTCTTGCCATCCTTCAAAGCATCAAAGAAAACGAATTAACAGCATCCTTCCAAATCCTCCGCAGCTGGACTCCCAGAACAACTCACAACTTATTTAATAGTTTACTAAGGCGTCTGCCTGACTTAGGGACTAGAATTCGTTTTATTACAAAGCTGAGTGATCACTCAGTTTAACAGGCAGGTTTTGGAATCGAACGATCGAGCCGTTTCTGGATAATTTCAAAAAAACTATGAATATTTAAGTAAATCGTAATTTTTAGGTAGATTTTTCTAAAATCTAACTATTGTATTTGTCCTCATGGTCGATTTTTTAAGGGATTTTGTCACAACCTATCATAATTGGTTGAGTAGAGTTCGAAAATACCATTCGTTGAAAAGTTTACACATGTATGTATATATATATATTGTAACGGGTTTTTCACCACCGGGGATCTACCGGAGTGAAGTCCGAATACACTTACGATTTTTGGCAACCTTGTTCAAAATTAATTAAGTTGGGCGCCAGGTGATGTAACAATCACCAAATAAACAATTATCAAAAATGTCGACTCAGGGTGGCGGATCGGGGAAAGGTCAGGCACTTAAGATTACGATAAATAATTAATCAGAATTAACACAAAATAATTAGTCGTATATTGAACACAAAATAATAAATTGATCGGTATCACAAATAAAGTTATCGGTTACAAAAAAAATATAAATGCCGTTGTCGGCTTGACTCGATATAAACAATATTATAAACAAAATCGTAGTTGATCGAAAACACAATTAGTTCATTGCTCGGAGAAACACACTCGATTTACGAAATTAAAATAATATAATTTTATTGTCCGGAGACACACATACAGCGGAAGTATTAAAGAAATACTTGACGAGTGACGTCAGAGTATTCTTACACGGCGAGGTGACAAGACTGCTGTTGCGAATGAGACACGGATACGCCGTAGTTCCCAGAATTGCTCGAGGAAATAAAATAAAATATAAAATAATATTTTATTTCGGTAATGTTTAAATTACACGATCAAATGATTATTACGCGTAATTAATTATTAATTAATAATTATTACACGAACGCGGTTCACTTGTTCACTACTAAATTCACTGGAACACGTTGTTCAGTTTCGGGCCGAGGCTTCGGCTTGTTCACTTGTTCACTGAGTCGGTTATTGTCGGTCGAAATTAATTGTCGTGATCAATTAATTTAACTAGTCGTTGATCCAAACTCGGATTGGTCGTTTTAGTCGTAAATCGCGTTGTTCAATCGTCGGGATCGAAATTGGTCGGAGTCGAATTGTTCAAATAAAATAAACGTGGCCGTTCAGTTCGGCGTCTAACCCGGATCTCTCGTTCAATCAATGCCTCGAGTCGATGGCTTGGTCAAAGTCGGAATCTTTGCTCATAGGTGTCACCAGAATTGGCTCACCGGATAACTATTTATTTTATTTAAATAATTTCAAACCTCGGGTCGATGTCGAATTTTTTCTCATGTTACAATATATATATATATATATATATATATATATATATATATATATATATATATATATATATATATATATATATATATATATATATATATATATATATATATATATATATATGTGGTGGTTCGGCTTCACTCCGCGAGATGGCATCTACAACTCGCGCCTCTCGCAGTATCTCGTCCCTACACCTATTTCAATATATAACATTTTCCAACATGTTACTTCCAACTCGGAGTCTTAGGTGGGGTATACGATAGACACACCTAACTGAGGAGTCTCCGCTATCGTATACTTAGACGAAACGCCTCTCTCCCCACAATTACCTTTTTCCATCTCTCCTCTTCTCATTATCTCTCACAACGTTTCACTCTTTGGTAGTTGGCGATTTAGGCAGTGATTATTGCAATCTAAACCTAAAGTACCGTCGCCAAATATATATATATATATATATATATATATATATATATATATATATATATACACTGGTCACAGAAATTAAGGAATAGAAAAAAAATCCGAAATTTTTAGGTGATTTTCAACATGCTGTAACTCGGTGAAAAATGGTCGTATAAAAAATCTAAAAAAAGAAAATTGTAGCCTCAAGTTTCTAGTTTTCAGATCTGGACCTCAAAATTTTTTATCATGTACGGTTCCGGAGTAATCATAAGAAAACCAACGAAAAAAAAATTTTCAAAATTTTTGCTGGTCTTTCAATACCTCTATGGGCGACAATAAATTTTTTTGAATAATCCGACTGTCTGACTTTTCTCGGAAATTTTATGCCCTTTAATTTGGTGGCCTTAAAAAGTCTCTACGACGATTTGGCGCCGAGTTATCATTGATCAAAGCAAAAAAGTCCATTTTGGCTTTGATAATCAATAACTCCGGATGTATTGGTCATACAGAGAATGAAAGCAGGGTTTTGAAAACTGGAAAACATTCTCTATAAGGCAAAATTAGTGGCATTTGATAGAAAATTTTTTTTTAAAGCGATATTGTTTGGTAAAAAACAGGTCAAAATTCACAAATTTAAGGATATTCGGAAATCTTGCTATAACTTTGGATATAACGGATGAACAAAGGATATCTTCGACTTTTTTTCAACCTCAAAGTGTCCTGAAAAAACCCTGAAAATTTCAAATCGCTGCGAGTTTTCTTTCTTAGTGCCCCGAAGCTTTAAATTTATCGATTTTGTCGAAAATCACCATAATTGGTAGTTTCTTGGTTTTTGTTCATTTTTTCGATTTGAAAATGGTTTTTTTACCGATAATCTTCATTTCTTTGATCAAAAAGATCGATTATCGAAAAAAATTTAAAAAAAAAAAAATTTGAAGAAAATTTTTTTTTTTTTCAAAATTTTTTTTTTCAAAATTTTTTTTTTTGTTGTATCTGCAATGATTTATCATTGTCAAAAAAAATTCCTAAAATTTTTTTAACCGCTGTAACTGCATCTGCTTCAAATGTCAACTTAACAAACATACTCTTTGGGTAACTCTAATGCCAGCGGTAAAAAAGATTTTAGAAATTTTTTTTGACAATGATAAATCATTGCAGATACAACAAAAAAAAAAATTTTGAAAAAAAAAAATTTTTGAAAAAAAAAATTTAAAAAAAAAAAAAATTTTCTTCAAATTTTTTTTTTTTTAAATTTTTTTCGATAATCGATCTTTTTGATCAAAGAAATGAAGATTATCAGTAAAAAAACCATTTTCAAATCGAAAAAATGAACAAAAACCAAGAAACTACCAATTATGGTGATTTTCGACAAAATCGATAAATTTAAAGCTTCGGGGCACTAAGAAAGAAAACTTGCAGCGATTTGAAATTTTTAGGGTTTTTTCAGGACTCTTTGAGGTTGAAAAAAAGTCGAAGACATCCTTTGTTCATCCGTTATATCCAAAGTTATAGCAAGATTTCCGAATATCCTTAAATTTGTGAATTTTGACCTGTTTTTTACCAAACAATATCGCTTTAAAAAAAAATTTTTTATCAAATGCCACTAATTTTGCCTTATAGAGAATGTTTTCCAGTTTTCAAAACCCTGCTTTCATTCTCTGTGTGACCAATACATCCGGAGTTATTGATTATCAAAGCCAAAATGGACTTTTTTGCTTTGATCAATGATAACTCGGCGCCAAATCGTCGTAGAGACTTTTTAAGGCCACCAAATTAAAGGGCATAAAATTTCCGAGAAAAGTCAGACAGTCGGATTATTCAAAAAAATTTATTGTCGCCCATAGAGGTATTGAAAGACCAGCAAAAATTTTGAAAATTTTTTTTTCGTTGGTTTTCTTATGATTACTCCGGAACCGTACATGATAAAAAATTTTGAGGTCCAGATCTGAAAACTAGAAACTTGAGGCTACAATTTGCTTTTTTTAGATTTTTTATACGACCATTTTTCACCGAGTTACAGCATGTTGAAAATCACCTAAAAATTTCGGATTTTTTTTCTATTCCTTAATTTCTGTGACCAGTGTATATATATATATATATATATAAATACATATATAAACTTTTGAACTGAATGTATTTCCTGACTCAGCTCATCGAGCTGAGTTTAGAGGTAGCAAAATTTTTCGAAAATTCCATCATGAGGACAAATACAATAGTTAGTTTTTTATGAAGTCTACTAAAAATATCGCCTTATCGGTAATAATAAAAAAAATATTATTAATTAATTTTTATATTACATGAATTACTTACTAGAAATTTTTATTACTTTTGCATCATATACTTTTCAACCTTTTTTTGGTTTCTTGTTTTTTTCGTTTCTCGCCACTCAACTAAGTATGACTCATTCTCGTATAGCGGGTCAAAAGTATCAGAATTAAAATCCAAAATCCAATCAACTGGTACGCCTGCAGTATGTTATGTCCGCCGCTTAAATTTAAATAAATAATCCGGGATTTCTCCCTTTGGTAGCGATAGAAAAATTTAACGAGCGATTCGGAGGATGCGGACAACAGTACAGAATACGAGG
Organism: Microplitis mediator; assembly: GCF_029852145.1. Taxonomy (NCBI): domain Eukaryota; kingdom Metazoa; phylum Arthropoda; class Insecta; order Hymenoptera; family Braconidae; genus Microplitis; species Microplitis mediator. The sequence goes on from NC_079976.1 coordinate 19,932,095, forward strand.
AAGGTTTTCACTTCCTATATTCATTATTTATTGTGGGTTTTTCGAAGAGTACGAACCTAAACGCCTTTGAGCTTGGTCACGTTGCATTTATATATCGATCAACAGAGAGAAAATATTTTAAATGTCTCTCACTTACCTTTAGATGAGTCTTTCTTCTAGTACGGCAGGTTGTATCCCTCCAGGACTTTGCAGCTCACTCAGCCTCTTCTTGAAGGAGTTGGTTGAATGGGCGCGGCTGGGGTAGTAGGATAGAATCTTATGTGCTATTTTCGAATGAACTCACTAAGTTAAGATTATGATCTTTTGACCGAGTCGGAGTGATTTTTATAAAAATTGTAAATAACAAAATAATACCGCTACACGATATGAAAATATCGGCCAAGTACCTTAATCAATTTACAATTTAACTGAATCTAAATATAAGATAAACCGCTGTTAATAAAATAATACCGCTACACGATAGGAACTATCGGCATAGTACCTTTCATTAAGGACGGTTACTTATTGCCTTGTCTAGGACAGATTTTTGCAATAAGATTACGGGTCTGATCAACAACCACGACACTGTTTACACCATACCGTAGGACTTGAGAAAATTTGATCAACAACGAAGGCCCTGAGCCATGGTGCTCAGGCTATTTGAAAACTTTGATTAATGTTTGATGGAAGTAATTAAATTGTTGTCATTGGTGGAAAATGACGACAAGTTTTTATTTATTCGTCAATCGTTATTGCAAAAATCGTCGCGCTACTTTTTTACGCATAAGTGATGATAGAACTAACGCTGCGTTTTCGCGTGCTTTTGTAAAGAGGAGTTTCGTAAATTTATTTATGAAATAAAATAAATTAAATAAAAAAAATTTATTGGACATAACAAGTATATGTTTGATTATGATCATCTCCTATCCACTGTAGAAGAGCTAATAATGGTGTTTCTGAAACAGTCATCGAGACTTTATTAAGACTATTGAACAAATACAAACTTAATGCAGATTATAAAATAATATTTTGGGGCAATAGATAAGAGAAAATGTAAAAATATCTGTTACGATGTGGGATCGTACCCCGCCGTTTGAGCTCGGGTAGTGATTGTCACGTGCTCCAATATGGCGTTGCCGCCTATATAAGCACGTGCAACCAGTACCCAATGCTTTTTACTTCTAGCTGAGTTGCTTTATACTTCCGGCTTTTGCTTTAAGTACTACTCGCAGTATATATCGCATAGTAGCTATTTGTCGTACGTGCTTTGACTGCTACCGTATCAGAGTTCGCGTTAATTAACGTTATAGTTGATTACAGTTAGTTAATCAGGTTAATTAACCAGTATAATTATTACAATTAGTTAATAATTATAATAACCAGTTAGTGTTATACGAGTATCGGTAAATTATCCGATTATTTGGAGTAATATTCGGTAGTGAGCCCTGTGCAGTTAGTCACAGTAACTTTGATATCACACACAGTTAGTTGAGTGATTATCAGAATTGTACCAGTGTGCTTGTGTTGTGGCACTTAGATAATTATTAGTTAAATAAATAATTATCTAAACTATAAACTGAACCAGTGTTTGAGTGAATTCACCTGATCCAGTCCAAGCTCCTATAATTAAGTATAAGAGTAGCAGCACCCGGTCAACCACGGATCCAAGGAGGAGATTTCCAAGGGTCAACCAACGCCAGTTTGGATAAAATCAAAGAAAGACGAGTCTCAAATTGAGTTTAGCTGGGTCAGACTCACGAAAACTATATCCAACACCAAAAATATAGTTTGTACGTTCACCCCGACGTTACATATCACAAATTTTTTGATAACTCAATGACAGCTGTATATATAGTATGTATTTACTGTCAATATTAAGCGTCACTTTTTTTTTTTTAAATAAATCGTACGATTTTTCTTTATAATACCATATGATTATCACTTGTTTTATTACTGAAACGACAAAATATTGGCAGAAATTTATGATAAAAAATTAATTTAAAAAAGAAAAAATATGGTCAAAATAGTAAAAAAAAGTTCACGAGGTCCATATAAATAGTACAACTTGCTGCATAGTATGAAGAAAATTCCATCGAGAACAAAATATGATTGGCGAAAGAAATATTTAATTCATCAGGGAGTATCTCTTATAAAAAATGCTGCATAAATATGTGAATCGTAGAAAAAATATTGGATGGAGAGTTGATTTTTCTTTGTAGCACAAAAAAAAAAAAAAAAAATATTAATTGTCAAATTTTTAGAAATGACCGAAGAAAATTTCATGTTTTTACATTGTAAAAAAAAATACTGGTGTTAGTCCACGCCGTGTATAATATATATTAAGCTTGGTGATGTTATACTCAACTCTAATTTTGGTGTTCAAATAGCATTAGCGTTGGTGTAATGACCTTTTACCAGCATTTACCAACGTTTAAATTAGATTTGATTGATTGTAAAATTATTGCAATTCACAAATAAATTATAATTCACCACCTTAATAAGACCCTCATTCATTTAAAAGTAATAATGTACAGTTCATTAAATTGTAACACCATTTATAAACACCCCTACATCGGTGTTAGTTCATTTTAACACTTTCACTGTGTTAAGTTGAGTCTCTTTCAACATCGATATTTTAACAGTGTATACTTTATCAATTTATATTATCATTATTATCATTGCTATTGTTATATTATTATGACGACCATTTACATAATATTATAAAGAACATTCTCATAAAATATAAGAATATATTCATATTATATACAACTTTAAATTTTAATAACGCAATTATGGACAATATGTGTTATCACAATCAATGCAGTTACCATCACAGCCACAAAACCTCGAAAGTATGAACATCGAAATTGAAAACTCAGTGATTAATAAAGAAGAAAATATTGAAAAACAATTTACAAAAAACAATAATAATGAATCGATAGAATCAATTATTACATTGGTAAAAATTGAGTTTTTCGGGATTGGACGATAATTATTAATCTCTAAAATCTACAAGCTATTCCCTTATCAACCCATATGTTCGTAAAACACTTCAAAATTCGTTTAAAATTAGACTATTAAAAATGAATAGTTCCCGGTATAATGTAAATAATCTGGTGTAAGAGTTTCAAATATCAAAGATGTGAGTCACACTACCCAATGAAAAAAGATTTTGTCGAATCATATATGATCATCAGGGCCTGGAAGTTGGGGTAAAACAATTAAAAATAAAAAGAGAATAAAATGCTGACAACAATCCCTAGCAATAAGACGATCGCGAGCAAGTTTACGTGCATAGAGTCATGTTATATAGCCTATATAAGTCAAACATCAAAACAAAAGTGAAGTTGGCGCAAAAACACAAAAAATTAAAATAGCAAACTCTAAAAATTTAATAGAATAGAAACGCATCACTCATGGTTAGAATTTGAATTTACAACAAAATTGCATGTTTTGTTTCCAACATTTTCAGGGATTTGGTGTTCTTCCGCACAATGTATAGAAGTTATAGAGAAAAATATTCTCAACAAAAAAAAAACTGAGGCGATTTTTACGCCTGTCTAGCCTAGACAAAGTAATGCGGTACGTTTGGTTAGAAATTAAAATTTAAAAAAAAATTAAAATTTTTTTTCTACTTTTTTATGGGATTGATATTTTGTAGCGCAAAGGTGTGGATGTTATTGGAAACAATATACTCTACAAAGAAGTACTGAGGTGTTTTTCATGTCAGTCTAGCCTAGACCAAGTTATGCGGTGATTTTGTTTAGAAATTTTAAATTTTGAGGAATCTGCACTTACTTTTTCCAACTTTTTTATAGGATTGATGTTTCAAGGCGCAAATATGTGGAAACTATGGAGAAAAATGTTCTCTTCAAAAAAGTATTGAGGTATTTTTTACGCCTGTCTAGCCTAAACAAAGTTATGCGCTACTTTTGGTAAGAAATTCACAATTTTAAGGAATCTGCACGTTTTTTTCCAACTTTTTTACGGGATTTTGGTTTCGAGTCGCAAATATGTGGAAACTATGGAGAAAAATGTTCTCTTCAAAAAAGTATTGAGGTATTTTTTACGCCTGTCTAGCCTAAACAAAGTTATGCGCTACTTTTGGTAAGAAATCCACAATTTTAAGGAATCTGCACGTTTTTTTCCAACTTTTTTACGGGATTTTGGTTTCGAGTCGCAAATATGTGGAAACTATGGAGAAAAATATTCTCTACCCAAATTACTTTGGTGTTTTTTATGCCAGCCTAGTCTAGACAAAGTTATGCGCTAGTTTCGGTAAAAAATTTAAAATTGTAAGGAATCTGCACTTTTTTGTCCAACTTTTTCAGGGGATTGATATTTCGAGGCGCAATTGTATGGAAACTATGAAGAAAAATATTCTCTACAAAAAAGTCCGGGATGTTTTCCACGCCTGTCTAGCCTAGACAAATTTCTGCGGTAATTTTGGTTAGAAATTAAAATTGAAAAAAAAAATTTTTTTTCTACTTTTTTATGGGATTGATATTTTGTAGCGCAAAGGTGTGGATGTTATTGAAAACAATATACTCTACAAAGAAGTACTGAGGTGTTTTTCATGTCAGTCTAGCCTAGACCAAGTTATGCGTTAATTTTGTTTAGAAATTTTAAATTTTGAGGAATCTGCACTTATTTTTTCCAACTTTTTCAGAGGATCGATGTTTTAAGGCGCAAATATGTGGAAACTATAGAGAAAAATATTCTCTTCAAAACAGTATTGAGATGTTTTTTACGCCTGTCTAGCCTAGACAAAGTTATGCGCTACTGTTGGTAAGAAATTCACAATTTTAAGGAATCTCCACGTTTTTTTTCCAACTTTTTTACGGGAATTTGGTTTCAAGTCGCAAATATGTGGAAACTATGGAGAAAAATATTCTCTACCAAAATTACTCTGGTGTTTTTTATGTAAGTCTAGCCTAGACAAAGTTATGCGGTACTTTTGGTTAGAAACTAAAATTAAAAAAAAAATCAAAATTTTTTTTTTACTTTTGTATGGGAATTTTTTTTTGTGGTGGAAATGTGTGGAAGTGTTAGGAAAAAATATTCTCTACAAAAAAGTACCGAGGTGTTTCTCATGCCTATCCTAGAAAAAGTTATGCTAAACTCTCGTTGAAGAAATGGAGTTTTTTTTATATAACTTAAGTCACTATTTTGAAATCTTTTAATTATTCCTCATGTTGCGGAACAAATTGTCAGATATTTTCGAAAAAAAAGTTTTGTGCAACAAAGTACTGGGACATTTTGGGACTAAATCAACCTAGACCAAATTACGCACTACATTAAATGTACTGATCAAATAGCAGAGTCCATAGAAATTATGATTTTGAACAATCAAGTGACACGATGTTTTTCATCTGATTATAGCCTGGAACGAATTTTCCTCTATTCTTGATAGAAAATTGAAATTGAACTGGCAATCTAATTTTTTTTTTATAATATTTTGTTTTTTCTCTATTTTGCTATATGAATGGGCAGACATTGTAGAAGATTAAATTTTTTAGGATGATGGACAGAGTAGATATTAACTTAAATCTATCATTGATTAAAAGAAGTACGAATTTATTTTTAATATTGAAATTGTATCGAGAAATTATTTTTTTTTATCCCTTTATTTTGTATTTTACTGATTGTCTTATTTCATACATTCCTCTGACTATTTCGCTCGTTATCTTAGATACTAAGATAGTTATTTTGGTGTATGTCGTGAAATTTATATTAGTTGTTAAGCAATTAGATAACCAGCAAGTACTAAGACAGCAAGCAAGATCATCAGCAAGACGATAAGTCAGAGTCAGGTGATTCACACGACTAGCAAAAACATCAGCAAAATGTCCCACAAGATGATTAGCAGAATTACCTGCAAGCCCTTATTAAAAGAAACGATTTAAAACGATTAGAAAAAAAAAATTTTAAATACTTTTTAATCGCCCTTCTTATGGGCACTTAACAATGCAAATCGTTTTGAATCGTTTTTTTTTAATCGAGGAGGCAATCATCAAATTCACTAGCAGTACGATTGGCAAATTAACTATTCTCTATTGAGATATCGTAATACAACGAATTCCATCAATGTATTTCAAAAAATTGTGCACACGTCTGTTGGTGATACACTTCGATTCACACAAAATTTTCAATTGTTTAGCAAAATCGAATACTTCTATTTGATTGCTTAAATTTAATTTTTTAATCAACGAATTTTCGTCTTTCTTTTTTAGCTTCCCGCTAAGAAAATCGACGATTTTTTTTTTTGTTTTGCACATTAATATTTGACATCTCTTACCTTCATTGACATCTGTGCGAAGCTACGATCAAGTGATAAAGAAAAATAAAGAGTGACTTATTACATAAATAATTTAACATATTTTTAATTTGATCGTTTTTCTCATTTAATAAAATTATTCGTTATTAAGTTTTGTTTATTGTGTGTTTATAATATTTATTTTTATTGAAGAATATTCACGTTTTTGTTCATTAATTCTTGTTTATCGATTTTACAACAGATTTTTGGCTTATTAATTTCAATTTATATCATTTTTTGTGTTATTTAATGTTTTATATCGTGTTAATTAGCTTTTAAAAAAAAAATTATTTAGCTTAGCAAGTTATTGGTTTTTACTTTTCTTTCCAGTTTTATTTGTTTTTTTGGACCTGTTTATTTTATAAAAGGTATTTATGTTAAAATTTGTATATTCGATTTTGTTAACTTACTGCCAACATGTGCTTTATTAAATTTATTTGAAAACTTTAATTTTAAAAATTATCGAAAAGTATTAAAAAAATTTTGCTTAATGTCATTTTATTTCTATATATTGATGGAATATCCAATGAGTAGTGATATAAGGAGAGTTCTGGGACAGCAGCTCTTGTAGGTACCTGCTGTACCGACTGAGCAGATACCGACTGTTCGCCCTGTTTTACCAGTTGTTCGCTCTGTTTTGGCGACGGTTTTACTGGCAGTCGGTATCGACGCAGTCAGTATGCTCTGTTTTATCAATGTTTTTGGCCATTTTGTGCTTATTCGTGGCCATTTTGTTGTATTATATCGACTGCTGAGTCAGTAAGTTTTTACTGATTATTATCATTGGATTTCGACATGATTCGTGTCCATGTTGTTTTATCGACATGGTTCGTGTCCATGTTGTTTTATCGACATGGTTCGTGTCCATGTTGTTTTATCGACATGGTTCGTGCCCATGCTAAGTGTTACGGACTAATACACTTGCGGTATGTGTACAATAATTTTATTACGACGCAATTGAATGACGTTACATTCTCGGAAATCTATCGAACGACAAGTCGAAACCTGTTTAATGACGTCACATTCTTGGAAGTTTTGTTACGACGCAATGAAAACCGGTTTTAACTGCGCAGTTGGCTTAAATTTTGAGGTTAGCGTCCTTCTGGAACGTTCTTTGTAACGTCATCGTGCAGGTTCAGACTTGCATCAGCCAATCAACATCAATGAGGTTGTGGAGGGGGTAAATTAGAACACTAACCAGGGGTGAGTCGATAGTAGAGGAGATGAGTATATATAAACGAGCTCATTCTTCCGGAGCTCAACAGTCTCATGAAAAAATCATAAGCTGAATCTGTATCGCTTGTCTCCAGAAAATTTATATCCTCAAAAAACAGTGCTGTGCATAACCTCAAAATTTAAAATATATCTAACAACAAAAGGTATGCATAAACTCAAAAAAAACAAATTTGCCTTTATCAGTAATTAACTAATGTTGAATATCATTAATTAATAAATTCAATTACAGATTAATGGAGTTTTTTATGGACTTTAAATTCCTTCAAGACGCACACGGTGAACAGATTGTCAAGGAATTTTGTGTATTTCGGCATTTTTATGATCATGAAGAACCGTCATGGAGATGTTCACTGTTTTCACCACCATGCCACTGATATTCATTGCCTGCTAAAATTAAAAGCAGTAATCAGTGGACGATTAGAAATCGCACAGGCATTCTGTAGGATGCTGGACATGTACCCTACGAACAGGTAAAACACGTAATCAAGTCGGCAATATCCACAGACAAATCCTTTTACATTTTCGTCAATGGAGAAAAAAAGAAACATTGGCTAGAAAAGAAAATCGGCACATCAGTTCCAGTCATTCAGCTTGACATGATGGAATATCGAGGATTCAAAAAACCTTTGAACTGCAACTACAACATGTATCATGAATACATCAAAAATCCCGAATGTGCATGCCAAAATGCTTATGGTATGTACGAATGGTACAAACGTCGTTGGGGTACCAACAGCCGATACAAATCAATCCTTCTTTACCTACAGTCGGGAGAAAGTATTTTAAAAATGCCTCCCGAAGATATTGCTCAGCTATCAAACGACTTTATACAACTATTTGTAAAAGGGGGTGTTGAAGATGTTTGGGAGTTCTTGTCAGAAGATATGAAGAATGACAAGGAAATCAGAGGGTTCCGAAGATGTCGAGAACACGTTAATTCTGTCACTGGTGACGTTGTAGAAGGACGCAATCCTTTGAAACGCTATTGTTCTAAATGTCAATCTGTCGAAGACAATAGTCCTTCATTGTATATAAAGAAAAATAAAATTAATTTCTTTTCTTAATTATGTGTTTTATTTCTATTAAGAAAAAAAAAATACAGTTCCGTTGGTTCGACAGGCTAAGAGATTCGAACCTACATACTTACCTACATACAAATAATTAACAAACGCTTAACCTGTCAAGCCAACGGGACTGTATTCAGTTATGATTAAATTTAAAAGGTATAAATAATAAATCATTTATTATATAATAGAAAAAAATGTTTATTATTTCATGTAGTAATCAATATTCTTATATTAATTTTCGTGCATTTCCACTAATCGGGTTATAATTAACAATTCAAATGCTGCTGTAGATTCCAACTCCAGACGTACATCTACTGGTCCTGACTTGAGAGATTCGTTTTGCATTGAACAGTCAATAACAATCAACGGTGCTTTTGATAGAAAATCTTTTTTCGATAACAGAGGTTGTAAGTCTTTATTATAATCTGACTTTTGAAAATTAGTGTAGATTTCATACAATAGTGCATATTGATTGTGTGCAATATCAATATTTAAATTTCCATAAGGATAACACTGGAAATTTAAATATAATTTTACATCACGAATATTACAATGGTCAAATTCACAAGCATTTTTATCCAGTGCATTTCTTCGTGCAGTTTGGAAACCAAGAATAACATAGCGAGGTTTCTCCAGCTGATTCGATGTTTTAACTGCCCAAATCTGTTTTGTTCTGGCAGGAGTGGATATTCGTATAATTCCCAGGTTCGATAGCTCATTGATATTGGTGGATCACTAGCGATGTAGTTGAGAAGTTGAATATTATGCTGATCAACTACTTTAATATGAGATATTATCCATTCAATTTTGTGCAGACTAATTTTTACTTTTGCTGCAGTTTGTAACGATGCATCAGCATCAGTTTGTGTTCTCGATATTACCAGTTGATGTTGACAGATGGGAACAATTCTATGATAGTCTTCGGCAAATCCACTCAGTAAGCTAAGTGGAATAGACACATCAAAGTATCCATTAGCATCCGTGCATGAATTTCTTCGCTCTTTAACCATTCAGCGTTTTCCAATGTAGTCATTTGAGTGGGACTATGTGATAAGTATCCTTTCGTAGCACACGTTAAGCCAACATTGTTAATGCGGTCAATTTCTTCGCCATTCAAAAGATAACGTATTTCTCTCAATAGGAAACATATACCCATGTTAATCAAGCTTGTGGTTCCAACTGCAGTAGCTCCATCTCTTTTTGTTAGTCTACCATAGATATGCAAGGTACTTTTACTTGGTAATAAATAAAGATTTTGATTTTGCACAACAATTCGAATCTCATCGTTATTGTTGAAAGTTGAAGATGCATATGGTTGATGCGCATGAACTTCATAATGAGCAATGGTTTCATCAAAGATGACACCATGTTGAATTCCTAAAATTTCCTCCATGGTATTATACAGATAAGGCAGCAGAATCGTATTTTCACTTTCTCCAACCACGTATTCGAAGGCCTAGACTCTTAAGGAATATTATGTTTTGACGTGTTAACTCTCTGGGAGATGTGCGACGACTGACGGTTCCTCGCCATCCCCGCTGACTAATATAGCTTCTACCAACTTTGCTGTCATGTACAATACCCATTATATGCAGAGGAATAGTTACTGTTTCTCCACGGAAATTAACTATTTTTCCAGCTTCATTAACAATTTTTAATTGAAGAGTATGTATTGCTTGCACTGTGACTGGAAGATAAATGACGTGTGAAGGTACTTCGTTGATCTTATATCCTGGTGAGGCTGTTGGAAAGAACTCATGAATCGTGTGCACTTTGTTATCATTGATGTATGCACCTGCTGTAATATTGCATTCAACCCGAAGCGCATTAACACTGAGTATTGTGACAGGCAAGTCGGATTGATGAGTTATATTTGGTTTAAGGTTTCTAGCAGAAAATTCTAGAAGACGTCCAATAGAGTCTGATGGTTGAAAATCGATTTGATAATTACACTTTATTTGACATCGAAGTTCATTGTTATTAGGTCTCAGACTCAGAGAGACATCTGGCAATGCTTTAAAGAGATAATTTTCAATGTCTTCAATTTCATAACTGCCCGTTGGTATTGTTACTACTTTTTTATCAGGGGGTTTATATGCTTCTTTTCTAGATTTTTTATCATCCAATCTTGTAGTTATGTAGAATTTATTATGACCAACATCGATATTAGGTATCGAGTTAAATGTTAACAGTTCAATGAGCCCTAGCCTATAATTTTTTGTCGGAGATAACTCAATTGGAGGAAAGTAATTTGCCTCCAAGATGGAGGACTCTCCTGATAGTGTTAACGTAAACGATTCATCCATGACTGATTGCTATTCAGCATGTAGTACCAATTTATAGCTTTCCACTCAAAAATTTTAAACACAAATGACCACAAATTATAGTATTATATTCCTGATATCTTTTATGGTTAAATTTCACGCTACCAACACTAAAGTATTCCATTAAAACCCGAGGTGGTTGAAGGTCACTAAAGCTATCAAAATAAATGACATGGTTTCCAAATTTTTTATAAGCCACCCAATGCGTTCCAGGTCCATTCTTGTCATCAAGATTGACGACTGCTGATTCATTAATCCATGGTCCAGATTTAGGTAGACTATTTCTTATAAAAACACCTCGAAAATGTGGAATTTCCATTATACTGGCAAATTTCCGTATATCGATATCAGTGAGAGCTCGATGTGGTAGCTTTGCATGTTCTTTGAATGGGGTCGTAGATAAAGACCCATACCTTTTTTGTATGGTCGTAGGTATAGTCCTTTTCCCAGAGCTATTGCTTCCATCGAAGAATTATGTCGTTTAGATTCAGCTAGCTGTTGTTTACTTGCATTAGAATCATTGACAGCTTTAGCAACTGCTGCAGCTCCACCAGCGAGAGCCCCTGGAGCTGATAAGCCGGCAAACAATGGAATCAAAAACGGAAGTACACCACCAATTTCCGATGGAACTGGTAATACTCGTGGCAGCCTGATATTTTTTGTCCCATCAGATTTTTTGACAGCTTGACGAGCTCCTTTGAGAGCACTTTCAATTGGATCACCACCAGCTTGCATAGATTTTTTAGCTGCTGTTACAATCTGTTTCAGTGCTACTTGGGGCTTTTTACTACTTTTTTCCCTACCAGTCTTCTTTTTACCGTTCTTTCGTTTGCTTCTCTTCTTCAGCCCCATACCAAATCGTCTTTTTACCTTCATAATTTTGTTTGCACTCCAAGCAGCAGCTTTCTCCCCACTACCAGCGTCTTTTGCTTGATAACGTTGCCTCGCCTTCTCAGCAAGTACTTTATCAGCTTCGTGACGAGCAGCAAGATTGTATCTGTTATTCGAGTAAGCAATGTCGTGCTCTTTGCATGCAATGTCGAGAGGATTGATTCCAGGATCACCTCGAGCTAATCTCTTTGATAATTTGGTACCAGGTCTACAGTACTGATACCCCGGTATGTGCAATTCGACTGGTAGTTTGCTGATAATATTATTTACGAGGCTTGCACCACGTTTACGTCTGCACTCAAGCATGTCATATCAATGACTCATGTCTATTCTAGAGAATGTAAGTACCTATAGAAAAAATTGTAAAGTAACCTTAAGGTTTATAAAGGTAGGGTAGATGTACCGTTTGTAGCCACTGTTCCGTTTGTGGCCATTTTGACATTTATAACTAAATATTGAATGTTTAGTTATTTTTATTGAATCACGTAGTTTACTTTAGGATTTTTTGATATGTTGGCAACGCTGTGAACTCTTCTCTTTAGTCGTTACGCGTATTGTGTAAAAAATAATTCAAAACATTTCTGGACACGTGGTGTATCTGAGAAATTTCATCGATTTCTAATAAGAATCTGCAGAACGACCCTGGTAAGTAAATTAGTGATATTTGTCGAAAATCTTAATATCCTTTGAATATTTTTTATTTATACTATTGAAATAGCTTAGAATTAGATAAAAAACATTAATTTACTAAAAATAACCTAAAATATTAATCAAATAACCCATGGCCACAACTGGTACAACAAAAACATACAAGCGCTACTTTTGGTCATGCCATGACCACAAGTGGTGCATGTATTTTCCAGTTTTGGCCATCATATTTATTTGCTTGACAACTTGAGTTACTCGCGTGTATATTATGTGGTTATTAATTTTTAAATAATTAATAAAAGATGTTAATCATTAAACTACTAATTAATTCTTTAATTTTTTCTATTTTAGAAATTAAAATTCCATCGAAAATAAAAAAGAAGACCGTGGAGAAAATTCCAAAGTCTTCTCAAGCGACAATCAGCAAACCTAAAAGGACGTTTTTTAAATATCCTGAAGCTGATTTAAAAAAGGCTTTAGAGTTTATCAAAAGTGGAACTGCTTTTGCATCGGCATCTAAACAATATAATATTCCTAGAACGACATTGCGTAATAAGCTGAAAGGAAGAGCTCCAGAATCTTCAGGTCGCGTGGGTCCGGAATCTGTACTTGGTGAGATGAATCTTAAACACATTTACAATGATCACGTTAACACTGACATGTCTTATCAACAATTCCAAGACATGTGTACTGCATGTTGGAATCATGATAAGTATAACTTTATTATGATTGATAAAGACAGTGAACTCAATAGTGGACGTTATAGAAAGGGATTTGATACTTTTATATGCATAAATAATGGTTGTGATACGTAAATTATTTAGTTATGCTGCAATCTTCATACAAACAACATGAAAAGTAAAAAGCTGCAGGAGCAAAGCGATATCTTGCGGCAAGTAGCTGAGGCTAGTGCTGTAATTCGTCACAAACACAAGCTTCTTAAATTAAGTAAAGATAGCAGTGAACTTGCAGCCAATGAAATGTTTAAATCTTGTTGTTGAACCGCTGAAAAAATTGGTAGATTCTTCGGATCAAATAAAAAAAGAAATAACCAGTGAAAACTTTAGAAGGTTGAAACATGAAATTAAAAAAAATGATTCAACTGTTCTTGATTATAGTGAAATAAGTGCAGGTGACGCGGGGGTTGAGGGTGATGATGAAGAATCAACTCTTCAGCCAGATAATATTTCCGCAACAAGCACACCAATAAGAGCGGATAAATCTAATTCAATATCAAAATATTTAAAGATGCTGCATTCAAAACATTAGCCCACAGAAAGTAGTCAATTTTACAAAATCAAATAGAAACACCTTTGATTTTGCTCCAATCTTTTTTTTTCGTTACCCAATAGGATATTCAGAGATTTTAGAAAGAATCAGGAGACGCTCGCCATTTGTTTATAAATAATAAGCATTTGAAAAAAATGTAAATTGAATAATTTTTTTCTCAGAACCTATTGGTTTTAGGTTTTTGAGGTCCACAGATAAATTTTTGAGCTTAAAAAGAAGAATATGTTACTTTTTTTTCAATCCTCGTCCAATCAGTAGCACCAAAGTTATTAATAATTGAAATTTCGGCTTATTTTTATAAACAAATGGTGTATCTTTTGAACAAATAATCAGATCGCTCTGAAATTTTAACCACTTATTTGTTACATTGAAATAAACATGTTCTTAAGTTGGTCGGAATTTAAAAAAAAAAAATTTGATTTTTTAGAGCCAAAAATGTACTTCAACTTCACGCGACAATATCTTTTGCTCTATTAACTCCCCGGACTTCGGATAGATTAGTAAAAATCAAGAATATTGTTGTTTATAAATTGGCTATTTTCAAAAAATTATTTCTATAGTCACACCGAGTTATAGTGGACTGAACGCAATTACAATTATGGCCCGGCGCGCTCTCGGGAGTAGAGTAAGACTAGTAGTGGGGGTTACGGACAGTTGTGCTCAACTGAACTGTTTTCCGCGGGAGCTCAGTTGCTGTCTTTCTATCCGCTCTACTTGTTGGATTTTTTTTATTTTTTATTTATTACTTATAATTAAATTTTTCATGAATAAAGAAAATAAAAAAAATTTTTATGTATTGAAATTTTCAAATTAAAGCAATTATGCATTTTTAATTTCATTGGTTATGAATTATTACTTTTAAATACTATAATGTAAAATATTTTTTATTTATAATTAATGTAATTATTATTTAAGAAATGATAATTAAAGAGCTACAAAAATTTTTTCTTATCAATAAATGTTTTTTTGTAATTTATCTAACTGCTAAATTTAAAATATAAATTAATTATTCATCATTTGAAATTTCAAAAATCTATAAATATTTACTTCACTAGCAACTTAAAATACATGCATAATTTTAAGAATTGGTTTAATATAAATAATATATTTTACTACATGTTAGAATGAAATTCAAATAATCTTACAGTTTCTACTTAATTTTATACCAGGGTCATTTATTCTAGCACACGTATACTATTCATTTTAAACCCTACTCTTGTCACAAACACATCCAGGTAGATAGGCAACTACCCTATACTACAATAGACCATTGTTCGACAGAGCCAGGTAGATGTCCACGTAAGCATTTTATGCACAGTAATATATCTATACTAAGTTCCTCTTCTATTCAGATAATGCTAAATGTCTTCAGTCGTTTCGAGAAACGGTTGAAGTTAGACCTTTAGCTCGTTTATTTTACGGTATGAAAGTGATGTGAATGTTTTATCCGTGGCAAAAGTGATCAAAAGTTGTTATAATTATAATTGTTATTAGAAACTTTTTAAAACAATAAATATTGAACAACAAATAACCGATTATGACTTCAAAACGAGTGTGTTATTTTTGTGAACAGGTGTTGAACTCCGACCTTGCTAAATCGTTAACTGATCGTGGCGTGTCTGCTATTATAGAGACCAGTAAGAGACGAGGAGATAACAAACATTTATTTGTTAGAGAGAATTGGCGTATCATAGAGTTTCATGGTGATTGTCGTAGAGATTATTGTAATGTAAAATGTATCCTGCGAGACTTAAAACAACAGACTTTTCTTAAAGCGGGTAGTAAAAGACAGGCGTCACCTGATAATAATGGGCCTTCGTTAACAAGAGCAAAAAAAAATGAATTTCTTTTTGATTATTTATGTTTATTTTGTGGGAGTAAGCTTATTGATATTAAAAAAAAAAAAAAAAGATAGACCAATTACACGAATCGTAGCAACCGAAAGTGTTAAGGAGAGTATATTAAAAAAATGCAATTCTATACATTCTCCAGAAGCTCAGACTATAAAAAGTCGTGTCGAAAATATTGATTTGATTGAACAAAAAGCTAGTTATCACGTAAGTTGCTACAGCAATTTTCTCAAGTTGCCAGACACTGATGCTCCACGAAGATCAAAAGGAAAACAAATCAATCCTGAAGCGGAAACCAGTTTTCAATCTTTATTTGAATGGCTAGATGACTCTGAAGAGTCGCAATTTACTTTGCATCTGTTGCTTGAGAAAATGAACCCATACAAACCGTCGCTAAGTTTTTTGAAAAAAACCTTATATATGGAAGTTCTATTGTTTTTAATAAAATGAAAAAAAAGGAAAACAGTTGTTACTTTCCGGAAACACATAGATACTATATTAAATGACAAGCGGTATCAATGCCGAGAGTCAAATGAGGCGAATGGACGCAAACGGATAATTAAAGCTGCAGCAGACTTAATTAGAAGTGATATTGGAGAAATGGTAACTATTATGAAAATACTTAGAGTAATTTAATTGTTGTAAATTGTATTGCATGTCATTTATTTACTTATTGATATTATATTTATTTATACATTTTTTTTTGTAGGCTTATAACACAGACGAGTATCCGGCAGCCGATGATTCTTTGCAAAGTGCAACAGCCGATATTCCCGATTCATTGCAGCAATTATTAGAAGCAATTATACTTCCAAACAAAAAGGCTAATAATTATAAGGATTGGTATACTAAAGTAATTAGCATTGCACATGCCATTATTGCTGCGACTCGGCCTAGAGGGTTTATTTCCTGTATTCAGCTCGGGTTAGCGGTTTATTTGCACAGAAAATTCGGCTCACAGCTATTGGTAGACATTACATCAAATTTAGGTTACTGTTCATCTTATAAGGCTGTATTTATATATGAATCATCAGTGGTTATGCAAGCTAAAGAAAATCAACCGCCACAATTGACAACTAAGTTATTAAAACAATTTGTTTACGACAATGTTGACAGTAATATAAATACTGAGGATGGAAAAAATACCTTACATTGGGAGGAGTAGAAATCGACACTCCGACCGATTACAGTAAAAAGACCCTACCAGTGCTTAAATTAAAAGAAAGACCTTCAGCAGCTCTTATTGCTTTAAAAGGAAAAGTGGATATTAATTACTACAATAATCCTGAGAAAGGTAGTTTGTCTGATATTAAATTTTTAGATATTGAAGCAATTCGACCTTTGGATCCCCAAAAAAATTTATTTAGCTGCTCTTTAATTGCTTGGTTCGCTGGAAAATCACTGGGCTTACAAAAGTTTCCAAGATAGCACGGTTATATGGAAGATCTGAGTAAACATGAAGTTTACAAAACAACCAAAATTCAAGCATTGCCATTTATAGATTTACAAGTGACAAATAAAGATGCTATCAATACTTGCCTACATTATGCCTCACAAGAGTTTAAGAAAGCTCAACAAAAGAAAGGTTTTGTGACCTTTGACCAACAGCTTTGCCAGAAAGCAAGAGAAATACTTGCAACGTATGGAAATGAGGAAGATTCTGAATTGTCAAATGTGATTATACGACTTGGAGGTTTTCATTTGATAATGTCCTATCTTGGTGCTATAGGAAACATTATGGATAGTAGTGGGCTTAAAGATATTTTTATGACAAATTACGCAGAAAATTCAACCCCAAAGATATTAAATGGCCATCATTATGCGCGAGCGGTCCGAGCACATTTACTTACAGTCAATGCATTAATGTATATTTCGTTTAAAGAGTTAAATATGGGTGATGAAGAACAAACAGAACTAAAAACAATTCTTTCGGACTCAAAAAAAAACGCTCAACACGTTAGTTTATAACGAAGTAATTATAAAACTATCTCGAAATATTCAACGTCTCTTTAAAACTGTCGCTGAAAGAGGCAAGACAGCGAAGCTTTGGATCCAATATATTGAAATGGTTGTTTTGTTTCTCGACTTTATCCATGCAGAACGGGTAGGTGACTTTGAATTGCATCTCGACACTGTCCAGAAAATGCTCCCTTATTTTCATGCGGGAGGGCACAAAAAGTATGCTAAATCAGCCCAATTGTTCCTACAGGATATGTTGATCTTTCAACAAAATAAACAGGAATATCCTGAAGTCTATAAAAATTACGTCACTAACGTTCAATTAAATCCGTTGGAGGAATTACTAGACGAAAATTTTCAGCAAGTACTGCTGCTTTGTGGATACTTACAATGCCCGCGACAGTAGAACTATGCAATTCACCCGAAAAATTTTGTAAAATTGAATCTCATGCTACAAAACAACACGTAGATGCAAGAGAAACTAACATACGCAGATTTGATGAGCAAACATCTAAAATAATAACTTGGATGGAATTACACCCACCATTTCTGAAATTTGACGACATTAAATCTATTGGTAGTGGAATTATCGGAGATAAAACCATCAACTGTTGGAATGCATTGGAAATTGGAAATAATGCTATCGCTAGACAATTAGAAAAAGGCGCAGATTTCGGAAATATTACACTAGCACGTTCTGACAAGGTTTTACCGTTATCAAAAATAACTCAGCTAGCTAAAAGTTTGTCCAAGACTGCTGATAAAAGTTTAGACATACCAGTTGACTCAACTCTATTATTTCATCGAATAATGCATTGCAATAAAGATGCAGAAGAATTAGAAGACTGTTTCGGTTATGAAATGACTCCGATCCCTTTGGCGTTATTTGATGAAGGTGGGATGAGAAAAGTAGACGACGTAACGGTGTTTAATGCTTTTTCAGCAATTCCACCTGCTAAATTAGTCAATCCTTTTTATGTTATAGATGGAGAAGAGTTAATAGCTCGTATCCCATGGCAAAAGAGCATGTCTTACAAAGACTTATATGAAGAAACGGTAAAATATCTTCGCAAATATTACAGCAACATTGTTTCAATTGTATTTGAAATAATTAATCCTGATGTTCCAACAATATTGGACCTTCGTGAAAGCTCGTATCATGAGATTATATTTGATGAGGACAGTATAATTCCATCGAATAAAAATGAAAATAAGTTTTTAAGTAATAAAAAAAATAAATCTCGTTTTATTGGTCAATTAGTGTCAGTGCTCCAAAAAAAATAATTTTGAAGTCAAGTGCGTAAATAACAGTCCTTCATACATCGCTGATACAGCAATACAATCAGCTACTGAATCTCGCTTTATTGTTGTTTCTCAAAATCCAGATATTTTTATATTGCTCATTGCTCATTCAGGCGTTGATGACATTATTTTTCATAATCCTGGAATCAAAAAAGTAAAAGAGCAGTGGTATTCAGTATCAGATTTAAAAAAGAAAAATCCAGAACTTCCTAACTGCGTGCTCTTTTTACATGCGGCGACAGGGTGTAAAACCACGTCCAGCATTTTTAACAAAGGCAAGAGGACAGTTTTTAAACTTCCTTTAAAATTGTCAGACATGGAAGAATACATAAAAGTTTTCAACTTTTCAGAAAATAGTTAAATGAATTTTAATTTTAATTGTTACACTTTGATTGACTATAAATAATAATATATAAATAAATACCAGTTTTGACCAATTAAATAAAAAAAATAAAATTAAGCAAAAGTTTGTTTGTTATTTATCAAAATTTTATCTAAAAAATTACGTTGTAAATTATAAATAATAATTAATTTCAATTCTCGCATTTCAATTTCAGAAAGGTAATGATTTATTCATAAAATAAAAAAAAATTTTTGTAGCTCCTTAATTATCATTTCTTAAATAATAATTATATTAATTATAAATAAAAAATATTTTACATTATAGTATTTTAAAGTAATAATTCATAACCAATGAAATTAAAAATGTATTATTGCTTTAATTTGAAAATTTCGATACATAAAAATTTTTTTTATTTTTTTTATTTATGAAAAATTTAATTATAAGTAATAAATAAAAAAAAAAAAAAATCCAACAAGTAGAGCGGATAGAAAGACAGCAACTGAGCTCCCGCGGAGAACAGTTCAGTTGAGCACAACTGTCCGTAACCCCCACTACTAGTCTTACTCTACTCCCGAGAGCGCGCCGGGCCATAATTGTAATTGCGTTCAGCTCACTATAACTCGGTGTGACTATAGAAATAATTGTTTTGAAAACAGCCAATTTACAAACAACAATATTCTTGATTTTTACTAATTTATCCGAGTTGATAGAGCAAAAGATATTGTCACGTAAAGTTGAAGTACATTTTTGGCTCTAAAAAATCAATTTTTTTTTTTTTTTAAATTCCGACCAACTTAAGAAAATGTTTATTTCAATGTAACAAATAAGTGGTTAAAATTTCAGAGCGATCTGATCATTTGTTCAAAAGATACACCATTTGTTTATAAAAATAAGCCGAAATTTCAATTATTAATAACTTTGGTGCTACTGATCGGACGGGGATTAAAAAAAAAGTAACATATTCTTCTTTTTAAGCTCAACAATTTATCTGTGGACCTCAAAAACCTAAAACCAATAGGTTCTCAGAAAAAAATTATTCAATTTACATTTTTTTCAAATGCTTATTATTTATAAACAAATGGCGAGCGTCTTCTGATTCTTTCTAGAATCTCTTAATATCCTATTGGGTATCGAAAAAAAACGATTGGAGCAAAATCAAAGGTGTTTCTATTTGATTTTGTAAATCCATGTAAAGCTGACTACTTTCTGTGGGCTACATCATTCGTTAGATATGCAAACTGGTGTGCGACGATTAAAGGGTACTCTAATGATTGGGAACTCGAAAATTGAGTTTGATGAGGATTCAATTCATATAGGTGATCGGAGCTATTCAACAATACCAGGATAAATAGATTTGTTATTCAAGAAATCTCCAAACAGTTCTATGATAACTGCAAATGATTCTAAAAATTATGGCACTATTATCAAAAATTCTAATGCACATCGAAAAAATTATAATGCTGAAAATAGTATTCGTGAAAATAACAGTATCAAATAGAGACAGTATATAGAAAAATATGTCAAGTCACCGAGAAAAAAGGGGAAAGAATTACCCAAGTACAAAATAGCACCTCGAACAGGACTAAAGATGGACTATGTCTATTCGGATGATCCCAATGAAATTGTTGATCGACTGAGATTATTGATGGCATCACAAGCAGCCGAAAATACTAACCATTCCAATGAAATCATTTTTATTATTGAAGAACTTCGTGAAGCAGGAATTATTCACTAATAGGACGCAACAATCAATACTAATCATTTGTAATTTAACTTTCAGGCCATGAGTATCGATATTTTTGGACGTCAGTCTGAAAGTAAGCCATCTAAAACTGGCCGTCGTGGACCATCAGGTCCAGGATTTCAAATTACAGACGACAGTCAGTTTGATATAGACAACGAACGGCTGTGTAATATTGCAGATCCTGAAAACTCTAGAGATGCGATTCCTCTAATAAGTGCACAAAACATTATTCAACATGAACTTCAATCATTAAATGAAGGAATTTTGCTGATGTGACAAGATACTGATATAATTATTCATGGTTTAGAAGCAAAATTTGATAATTACAGAAAAAACGAATTGAGAACGAAAACACAATTGAAGTCATTTCAAAGCTTGAAACGAAAGTGAAAGCATTAGAAAAAAAAAATTAGTGATCTCACAGAACAAAATTTAGACTTATTAAAACGTCTCAAAGTACAGAAAAAGTTAATTACTCTCAATTCATCACAATTCACAAATGCAGTAAACAATAAAAGAAACAGTGGCTCATGAGCTACATGCTCAAGCACGGAGAAATTATCCTAGACGTCATGTTGATATCCGTGGAATTGATGAAACTTGGCAAGCGGATTTGGTTGATATGACTGCATATGCTTTATCCAACAAACAACACAAATTCATATTGACAATTGTAGATAACTTTTCAAAGTTTGCATGGGCAGTACCACTCAAGACTAAAAATGCTCAAGATGTTACAAGTGCCATGAAATCTGTTTTGAAAAAAGGTCGAGTTCCTAAGAATTTGCATGTGGATCAAGGTAAAGAATTTTACAATAGTAATTTTAAGCTCTAATGCAAGAGTTCGGTATCAATTTGTACTCTACCTATAGCAATCTTAAAGCATCTATTTGCGGACTTCTCAATAGAACGTTAAAGAATAAAATGTGGGTAAGATTTACTGTTCGTGGTACTTACAAGTGGATAGATATTTTGGATGATTTAGTGGTTACTTACAATGATACGGAACATCGAACAATCAAAATGAAGCCAAAAGATGTCATTGCTGCCAATGCCAAAGAGTTAGTCACAAACGTGTATCGCCCTCTGAATGCGATGAAATTAACAAAAATAAAAAGTTTAAGGTTGATGATAAAGTTTGCATCACCAAATACAAACATGTGTTTGAGAAGGGATACACTCCCAATTAGACCACTGAAATTTTTACGATTAAGGAGGTTAAGAATACCAATCCAACGACGTACAAACTTATCGATTACCAGGATCAACCAATTGAAGGTGGCTTTTATGAAGAAGAACTCAGCAAAGTTAAATATCCATTTGTTTATCTTGTTGAAAAAATCATTCGTACACGTGGCAAGAAGCTGTATGTTAAATGATTAGGATTCGATAGTACACACAATAGTTGGATGAATAAAACAGATTTGTAATAATTTTTTAAAAAATATTTTTTATTGATAAAAAATTAATTAAAAAAAAAAAAAAAATAACTGTTTTGTTTTTCAACACATATTATATACAATATTTACATTTCCTCACCCACACACTATATACAATATTTACAATGATCACTCACACATACAAATTGAAAATAGGTTATTTAAAATTATTTACATAACCCCAAGGTACGGTGTCTGTTTGTCCTTGGATAAGACAACGCTTATCATCCTCCCAAGACAGAGCAAGCTTATTCTGTGTGATAGTACACACTTTATGTTTTTTACTCTGAATCAAGCGTTGCTCTCTGCTTACATTTTTATGACGCATTAAACAATCCACAAAGTCATCAAACGTGATTGTTTTGAGTGTGCAGCTTTTCACACCTTTGACCCGTTTCGTATCATTTTCACCTTGTGTTTTGAAGGCATAGAGCTTGGCACGCAGACCAGCAAAGTCAGTCATGATCTTGCCATTATTATCGTCGTTCATTTTACCGAAACTTTCTTATTAGCCTGAGGTATGTCATAAACATTGACCTCAGGATAATCTGAGGTATCGAAGCGTTCAATATCACGTTTGATTACGTCATAGATGTTACGAACAGAGATGTGATAAATTACGCTGTCGGTGTCAGTGTAGAGAAGCTTCGCTTGATCCAGAGTGAAATTGGTTTTAATGTAATTGTAATGAAAGTCATATACAATAATTTTAGATAAATCGAGAATAGAATAACCAACGTATATGTGTTTATTAAACAGAATCTTGACACGACTCATTTCAATAAGCACCATGTCTTCACCAAAGACAGTGCAGCTGTGAAAGTTTGGTTTTGCAATTAAAGATCATGCACCCCATCGTCCATCCCACTTTCTCACCAATTTGACATCCGTATGGTTTCGAACATTCTCCATGGTCTTGCCAAATACAGCATTGTTCATTAGTTTGTAGAAGTTTTTCTCAAATTCATTTGCAGATTTTTTACAGCACTCTGTATTCAAATCTATGTATGGCTTCAACCATGGAGATTGATCGAATTCCAAGACTCTGTGTACTTGTTTTACACTCATACCCAATTCGATGCACTGTTTTAAGTTACAATAATGGATAACATACTTTTCTTTATCATACAATGTTGTAGCTAGTTTTGTGCATGTGCCTTTTGGTGGGAGAAAGTATTCAGGACAAAGGGGCAAGTCTTTGTGTTGTTCGTGTAAGTGTTTCGGATACTCAAGACCCACTTCCAAGATGTAACCCTTGGGACTGTCATCAGGATTATTGAGAATTAAATCTAATGAGGCATCAACCCGTTTAAATGAGCCAGTTGGTAAGCACTGACTCATTGCAGCCCCATATCAATTATTTACATCAAAATACATGATGTAGGAATTTTCTCGCGCGGGATTGTATTCATTACCCATAAATGGGTTGTTGGCACGAGCATATCGATTGGAACATTGTGCCACTCCGCCACTAATACCTTTTTCAAAAAACAATAGCGTCGAAGGATCTGAAAATAAGTCTAAAGAAACATCAGTGTACTTTAACATTGCTTCAAATGCAAGTCCAGGCGCAGTGTAGTAGTGTAAAGGGTCTAAATTGTATGTTTGTTTACAACTTTTTCGGAAGTTTTGAAAAATGTCAGCCAAAAGCAGTACGTCTGTTTTTAAATACAGGTCAGAATATTCACCTAACGTCTTAAATCCAAATGTATTCCACACTCTTTCCACGTGTTTGTAATCATCATCAGAAACATCAGAATTAGTTAATTTAGAGAAAGAGTGTTTTTTTGCAAGTAATTTAGTATAATTTAATTTGTTCCAACTGTCTACATGCTCATACGGAAAAATTCCTTTCCGTGTAACTAATTCAAATTGTTGGGGATCAGCAATACTGTTGTGAGTAATAACTTTGTCAGCATCATTAAGATAAGATGCCAACTTTTCAATACTACTCGCCATAAATCTAAATGAATCGATAAACCGTAAACTGATGATTGTTTCATCAACTTTTTTAGTAAAAGCGATATATTTTTCTTTATTAATAGGCAATAATTGAACTGAACCGGAAAAACATTTAGCTACTGACTCGATAAGGAAATGTGAATCATACCCGGAAAGATTGTGGAATACAATTGGAATGTTATGAGACTGTTGATAAAGAATGTTACATTTCACATGAGCCGGTCCACGATAATTGCCTGTAAAATGACAGTGGTCTCGGCACTTGTCAGTTTCAGCGAGGTATTTATTGCAAGTGTGACATTTCTTTGATGTATTATATTCGAAATTTTCCTGTTCTGTGAGTGGATGCATTTTAATTAGTGATTTAATTAAATTATGAATTGAAATGGCTAATGACTTTAACCTAGACATGAACCAATCGATACATTTATCACTACGGTTACACTCATATCTAGACAGGGTATCATTGTAAGCACAATGTACGTAAAAAGCTACACTGTGGGGTATATGTTCTTCAGATTCATCGGCTTTTGGTATTAACATGCATTCGATATCGGCTTAGACAACGAATGGCACATCTTCCTGATATTTAAAATTTTTAAATTTCAATTTATCATTTACCGGCAGCTCGATCCTAATTTTATTGATTTGAATACAATCCCGACGATGTTTTTCATATATGATTTCCTCTTGGAAGTGGCATAAGCATCGATCACAAAAGTACTTTTTTCCGTTATGTTTTGATATTTGTTTATGTTCGAATCTCCCGCGCTTGCGTTTCACGTCGCTACTCTCAGGCCGGTTAAATAGAGTTGCGTCGGCGCATTATCATGCGCAGGCGGCTCCACCGGTCCCATTCTCATCTCAAGCTCCGCCCACTGATCCAAGTGGGGATGAAGAAGAAGGCGAAGCCATCATTATTGAAAACTCACCGACGCTACACGCCACGTGTTTTTTTGTACGAATTTATAATCTTTTGCAATCTCGCGATTATTATCAGTTATCATCTCATATTTAATATAAATTAAAACGTGAATAATTTTCACTTATTATTTTGTGATTATTTAAAGTCATATCACCGTAAATAATTATTAACGTAATTAATTTCATCTCACGGCGTGGTTGTTGGTTTGCCGCTAACCGCCATCTTTATATCACCTCACCGCGTGTTACCGCGTTTAGCATTTTTTCTCAACATTTATACCCAAAGTATTAGTGAAGTGTATATAGTGTATATAATATAATAAATAATTAATTTATTAATACTATTAAACCAAAAATAAAGTGTTGAAAATTATTGATTTTAATATAAACTCATCAACACCTCAATCCCGCCAATTAAGCATCCCAGCATCTCATATCCTTACTTAAAGCTTAATTTAAATTTAATTTTAAATATTTAAGTAAAATAAACAGTTTACTAACCAAACGCGAAAGATCTTTAATAAACGTAAAGTGAAACTTACGTTCAAAGCTGGCTATTCTATTCTCGATATTATCATCTATGTCTGCGTCTTTTGACTGAACTTCTAACATAAGAAGGTGAATTGTGGAATCACCTAGATTTTTTTTGCTAAAATAAAGTGGTACTATCACACTAGGTCCTTGTTCACACAATTCATCATCAGATTCTACATGTTCCGACTCAATACCGTATACATTTATCGATAGATCATTTAGTTTTTCGAATTTAGGTATATCTTTGAGTTGCATTGGAAATTTAATACCATCGTAATTTAGTACTCTACTATAATGTGGATATGATTTTACTCTACTCACATTCCGACCATCTTGAGCAGGATGAAGTGCAGCAATTACAGACCACAGGAAACAGTAGTTATCTTCATTAATGATATTGATCACAGCTTCCTTCTTGTTAATGTCTTCCGGTAAATCGGTGTAGGTTGATCCATTTCCACCTTGGAGTGGAACATATTTATTGATGTTCAAAGCAAGGTTGCCGATTTCAAGGAGTGACCATCCTGAATCTCGATGTTCGAAATCTTCAACCTTGGCATGCAGGCGATCGTTGACAAATTTATTGAACCATTCAGTAATGTCTGTGGATGGTATGATAGCTTTTTTTTTGTGTTGAATGTTTTTGTTTCAATTGTTCCTTGATCGGCAGTTGATTTAATGAATTTGCAGGTTAGGATGACATTTGCTTTGATGTCACGATCTGATTGTAGTGCAGTTTCTAATTTATCGACAATCAAATCACGTGCGTCTTGCAGGAATGCACGCAAATCATAATGAAGCAAGTTAACAACCATACCTGTGCGTATTCGGTTAGCGAAAGCACTTTCAATATCTTTCCATATGACGCGGTTATTGTTGACCTCAACTTGCTCAATATTATTTTTGATATTACCACCAACACCGCGTCCAATGATGCCATTTTGTTGTCTCTGGAATCGCTCGTAATGTGACCCAAGTTGTGTGATATAAAACTGAATTCGCATTCGTTCATGCACATTCAAATCTGGAGATCTTGCTAGCTGAGTCAAGGCGTCAATGTGTTCTGCTGCAATATCACACCACTCTACAATTAATTGATTTTGAACTGCAGGTGGTGACAGGAAAAGCTTATGGTAAGCATTTTCCATCGCTTGAAGAATTTCGTTGTAAACTCCCGTTTCCATCTTGATGTTTACTAATAAAAATAATTAACTATTAATAATAAAGAAAAATTATTAGGAAAAAATAATAAAAAAGTATATTTACCTTTCAAAATATTCTCAACAGTGTGAAAATTACTTCACAGTTTTTATGAAGAATTCACAGTGTAGAAAAATTATTGATATTAAGAAAATAATTGACAATAAAAATTATTAATAATAAAAGTTATTAATAATAAAAATTATTAATAATAAAAGTTATTGATAATAATTAACAATACAAATTATTAGTGATAATAAAAGTTATTTATAATAATTTGTATTTAATAGAGTTTGTGAAAGGTAGTGTGCCGTTTAGAAACTTCACAGCACGTAGATTATGTTTACTGGATGTCAATTCAGAGACTACTGATCACTGCTCTACAATGATCCTTCATTTATATGAGCCGCGCGACTGTGGTGGCGCTACTATACAATCCCTTAAAGATGATGAAATACTGAACGTTATTGCATCAGTCACACAGCATTTCTCGGAATGATGACGTATTCTTAACGGTTTTCCAGAGGGCGCCACAAGTTCCCTCTCCCCTTTTTCTGATGCAATCCTGAGACTCATTACGTCATAAACGAGTTTCAACTTGGTAGGAACAAGTTCAAGCATGTTTAGAATGGGGTTTTAAGCAGCTGAAAACAGGTTTCAACTTGTTTGACACACGTTTTTACTTGTTTCAGAATGGTGTTTCAACGAGTTGAAACTGGTTTCAACTCGTTTTAAAAAGTTTTAACTTGTTGAGAATGATATTTCCATAGAAAATTCAATAAATTATTGTACACAAATATTTTTAAAGATAATTGTAGGTTAGGATTAGGACTAGGATTTAGTTGGTTTAACCGGGCACTCAGCTTACGTTAGCCATTGTACCCGGGTCCAGTGAGGACAATTTTATAGTTATCGGAAAGGATCGCGGTCCTGGTGATCATTGTTATTAGGCCTTGCTTTATTGCCAGTCCACCTAACAACGAACTTGCTAAGCCCACTGTTCTTCCAACAACTATTTATAATTTGACTACTATAGATACTATTGTTTGTGAGTTTATAGGTGGAGGAGACATAGTTTTTATTTCGGTGATTCCCCGCCCCGAGTCCAAGGGAACACGTCGCGGGACACAGTCGCTGTCAGCAGTCCCCACTAGTTCAAGAAAAACCGGGACCTGGCGTTAGCTAAGCCCACCGTCGTTCTCCTGTCGCTGTGAGTCCTAGCTTTCAGCTACCGTGGCCATCATACGTCGTGTCCTTGTCATCGGGGGGTCTTGTCATCCGAAATTATGTCTCCTAAGAAGTTAATGTGGGTGTTATTATGGTCCATCCTTCAGAGCCCACTGTGTAGGATAAGGCACTTATACAATGGAGGATGCCTGTTATCCAAGGGCAACGTTGGTGGTGGAGGACTCCCTCTATCACTGCTTTGACACGTTGGCTTACACCAAAGCTAGAGGTTCTGCGAATGTTTATGGGCCTCTGCCGACACCTATGCTCGGCCAATACAGGTGTTCTTCTTTGATAAAAAGCCCCACCCGCTAGCCTAGTCATAAAAGCAGCAGAGCCCTGCAGATTCGATCGAGTTTTTGTGTTCCGCTATCATTTTGTAATGAAATCGGCGCCACTTCAATTCGGTCGAAAAATTGTCGGTATTCCACCACCAGGGAGCTGACAATATAATGCACATAAATAGTATTGTGAAAATAAAATTCATTGGTGCATGCCGGGATCGAACCTGGTCCTACGCTTTGGTAAGCAAGTACCTTGTTCGATAGACTATTGCCAGCCCCTATGATAATTGTAGGTGATTTTACAATAATTTTAAGAAAAATTAATCCGTACAGTTTCAATTAAAATATTTTTTCTTAACTAAAATAATAGATTAATTGCATTCCGTACGATGAATATTCATTTTTTCTATAATGAATAATTGCGGTCGAGAAATTTTTACAAAATAAGTCATTACATTAGTTTCTAAGAATAGAAGTAGATGGTAGCATACTTATTTCTCAAATAAACAACGCAATAGATGACATCATATTCTGAGAAGACGCCAACACATACTATAGATAACATTATAAGAATGTGAGATTGTAAAAACATATATAATGATAAATTTATGAATTATTGCTCAGTCTTGCATCATAATTCGACCGCTACGGAGTTAAAAATGGCTTTGATATTGGATATTCAAGGATTTATGACTGACAATAATTTTATTGTCAAAGAATTATCAACAATTAGTATTTGTTGCGTAATCACAACTACATTCAAATTTGAATGTAGTTGAACTTCCGGCAAATAGAGGCAGCACCTACTGGGGCCTAGTGTCCATCTATGAGAACTTGACTTGCACTGTGCGACGCATGCGCATGAATTTATCCTGCCTCGTGGCAAGAAGACCGACGCCATTATCTATTCGTATATACAATTTCAAGTGTCACCACGTATTTTGTATAATCTATTAAAATTGCGCTCATCTCGAGTAAATCATTAAAAGTAATCAATAAACTACGTTAAGGGTTCATAACTCTATCAAAAAATATAATTATTTTTATAATTGCGAGCTCAGAGCTCAAAAAATAAATATAAAACAACTTCAAGAAATCCAGCGTTCTACAACCTGTTCCTGACGAGGTTATATCATCGAGAAAGCAACAGGTGCATTATTCATTAAACATTTACTTGCTATCAGTGCTCAATTAATTTAAAAGACTCAGTTTTATTATTTATTTAATTAATATTATGCTCAATTTTTTAATTAAACTAAAAGTTATGTTTCGCTCAGTAGCCTCTGCTATCATGCTACCACGTGTTCAACAGATAAATTAAAATCAGTGTAATTTATCATGAGCTCATTAAATTCAATTCAATTAAGTGATCATCACTATTAAAACTCAATAACAAAAATATTTATGTATTCAGTGCTATTAAAAATAGTAATTAATGTGTTCACTTCGCTCAGTAACCTCTGACATCATGTTACTTATTATCATGACATTTTTGCATTCAACTCAGTGTTCAATTAAACTCAACTTGATTATTTTTAATTCATTATTTACTCGAGCTCAACTCAATAATTTGTATTCAATTATTCACGTATTCATGAGCTCAGACAATTAACAGTATTTATAAATTAAATAAACTATTTAATTTGCAACCCAGTGATATTTTGTGCTGTGACAAATAAAAATATTGTTATATTTTTAAATATGCGTATTTTTCAAACATCCCAACCACCAACCAGTCCTGGCATGTCTTTATTTAATTATTATTACAACAGTATTCATGATGATAATTTGGTGGATGCTACATGTTTGCTTTTTAAACCACCATTTGATCAAGAAGATTTAATTGATTCGGAAAAACGTCAGAACGATTAGCTAACTGATTATCATCATGGTTTAACATGGAATTCTGGTATAATAGCGTATGAGAATTTAAGGATATACTTACTATTATTTTACGAAATACAACCTACATTTATGTCAAAGGGGCTATAAAAAAGAATTGGTTGGATTCAGTACTTGATGATAAAAAACCAATCATCGATCTAGAGGAGTTGCAATGTCCATCATTAAAAAATTTCATTGAAAATTATTTGTGTCCATATGAAAAATTTCATAGCTCTGAGAATTATTATTCCTGTACTTATAATAATGTAAGATGTTTAAGAAAATGGTTTCTTGAAAATTATTCTACTGCATCAATAGCCAGATCAATATCACTATACTATCAGTTATATCAAAATATGAATGATATGAAATCAGAAGACATTGTTGATTTACCTGCTGAATTTATCATTAAACATGCACCAGATCAGATAGATCAAATTTGGAACAAATTATCTGAGAAATTGTAGACAAATAAAAATATAAAAAATTATCGTCGCTGTCAGCGCCATTATTTGTCAGATTTACTTGATTTTGGAGAATTTGATTGTATACTTCTATACACAAAAGATTGTTATTTTTGTAAGAACAAAACAAAGATGGAAAGTTTTTTTTTATCAATCTGGTGAATTAATAAAAATATCTTTAGAATTAATAAATCACGTTTGATGATTAAATAATTCCTATACTTAAATTAATTATTATTTATTATATTACGTATATTTTACAAAAATATTTATAGTCATAAGATATAAAAATAATTTTAAACGAGTTTAATAGAATGATTTACAATTTAATTAAATTATAAAATTCAAATTCAAACGTTCATACCAACTATTTTCGCCTAAAAACCTCCTGTTGATATTGCAAGTCTACCAGACGGTATAGCAAGTACATATTCGAATACATAGATGTCGCTACTTTCGGCTTCTAGTTGTATGAGTTTATATGTTGGGGGAGGGGGGGGGTCTGAGCGTTCATTTTCAATAAACGTAAGCATTTTTTTTAATAATTAATATAATAAATTTTTATCAATTGAAAAAAAAGTGGTGTTGTTTAATTATTATTTCTATTGTGAATAATGAAAAAGAATGCGAGTTTTCTGTGCATGTTTATTTTTTGTGTATTTTATATTTTTTGTGTGCGTGTAAATTTTTTATGTATGTGAATTTTTTTATATGTTAATTTTTGTGTGCATGTGTATGTTTAAGCATGTGAATTTTTTTGTGTACGTGAATGTTTCAATATGTTAATTTTTTGTGCATGTGTATGTTTGTGCATGTGAATGTTTGTGTGCTAAAAATAAAGATTTTGGTAAATTTTTTTTTTCCCCATCCTTTTTTTTCCTTTTCATGATATATTTTTTGGTTTTTTTTGGTTTCTTTTTTGACCGGTTTTTGTAGGCTTTTCATCATTTTAATCTAAAAAAAAATGGACGGTCTCGACTTTGTGTTTCCCTTCTTTGTGATCCCAGCACGCTGGTTAAGACACATAAGTGTGAACAATGTTTATGATCTATTGAAATCCCAAATCAAGGCAATCGTTTTCGGGGGTAAGTGTTTGCAACGGCAGATTTTTATTGGTCGCAATATTGCAAATGACTTGATAATGCTACCGTTGCACCAATACTGGTACTTCAGGATACCTGAAGTACCAGATGATCTTGTCATTCGCAACGATTATGTTGTGAATTCCACTTTGAACTACCTGCTTTAAAAGTTCCTCAACGATCTCATTATAGAATTTCCAAAATTGAGATCGTTATTCAACATTCCTTGCGATCATGAACAGATCCCTCCTCCAGAAATAATCGACCTGGTCGATGATTAAAACAGGTAATTTATTGTTATCCTTAATTCAAATTATTAAAATGTTAATAATTATATGTTATTTTATCACTAGCTTATCATTTACACAATCTGGCATCCCGGGCTTCAGTCATCACACTCATCCATTCTTGAATCCCATCCCAATATGAATAACCCTCACATAAAATTAATAACCCGCAAATAAAATCAATAACTCATACGTAAAATCAATCAATCAATAACCCATACATACATACATACATACATAACACATACTTTAGTAAACTGCTAATGCTTATTATTGTTTTAGATATTCAATTTTTTGTAATTTTCCCGATTTATTGTTTTTCATATTCGATTTTTTGTGATTTTCCCGATTTATTGTTTTTTTTCTTTTGTAATTATTTTCTCGATTTTGATTACCAATTTGTGTAATTTTCGTACTTTTTCCTGATTTATTGTCTTTTTTCCCAATTTTTTTATTACCAATTTATGTAATTATCATCTTTTGTATAATTTTTTATCATGTTTTTCTAATAATATTGTATTTTTTGGTCTCTAAGTTACTATAAAAAATACTATTAATATGAAGTATCATCAAGTTAATTTTAATATTATAACTATAATATATAAATCAATATTAAAAAAAATATTTAGCAAAAAAACAAAAAAAATCTGTTGTAAATAATTTATTATTGTAACATGTTACGTTCTGGCTTTAATTAAATTTAAATAAAAATTTTTAGAAATTTTTTTTTTGAAGTCTCGAATTATTTATTCGCCACAGTGGGCGAATAAACGGTCCGACACTTCTTATAATCATAATTAATTAATAAATTAATAAATCGTTACTTTGTTGGCGATATTATTTTTATTCACCGCCAACAATGTAACGGAAATCTCTTGCGATAAGAGAGTCACCGTGGCTCGCGGTTAGTCTAAACAGATAACGATGCATGAGACCCGGGCCACGACGATTCTCTCATAGGAAACCTGAGATTCAACGTTAACAGTTTTGATAATGTATTATACCAAGGAGCGACAGAATCAAGTCAGTCGATCACAAGATCTAATAAAGCTAAGAACTCTATACAAATCCGCTGGCTTGATCCTGTCACTCGGACTTTAAGGCAAAATATATATATATTTATCCGTATTTTTTCAAAATACATTTTCCTTCTTAACTTTGGGCGCCGCCACTGGCAGCCCAATATTAATACACACCTCATACTGGGCGCCGTCCCCGGCAGCCTAATATTCTCGCCTGCTTTGGACGCCGATACTGGCAGCCCAAGCACTTCCTTCCTGACTTCCAAAATTCATGCCGAGAAGCCGAAGGGCAGGTAAAAAGGCCCAATTACGTCGGGTCCTTCGTACGATCCATGAGGATCTCGGTCGTTCAGTTCACCAACGCCGCCGCCTAGAAATTGTCGCCGAGGAAGTTCTTCTCGATCCAGTGACGTTGGTTATTCCAAATTCGGGTATCGCGTTAAGTGAGATTCGTGAGTTGTCGAGCTCTTGTGTTGTTGAGCCGTCGAGCTCTTGTGTCGTTGAGCCATCGAGCTCTTGTGTTGTTGAGCTGTCGGGCTCTCGTGGTGCGGCCCAACAGCTGGAGTCACTCGTCCTTACGGAGGAACCGAGCCTTCAAAGCTCTTCCTGTCCAGAGGAGGATTCACGGGCGAACCCAGTCTTCTGGACTGGTATCAGTGAGGGTTGGCAGTTGGATCCAGTGGAGGTTCCATCCTTCCATCCACCCAGCAGGAGCATCCCTTTCCACGACCCTCGTTACGGGTACTATTCAGAGGCCTATTTCAAGGCCACCGGCCGAGACGAGTACGCACCAGCGGAGGCGAAGAAATTACGGAAAAAAGGGATTATTTGGGCCGACCTATGGGGCCCATAATCTCCACCATGGTAAGTCATTGAACTTTTTGCATAAAATAAAAGAAGGTCAACGGCCGACGCACCTGGGGTCTATTGACACCCTAACGACGTCAACCTGGTTAAATTACAAATATTCTGTCGGATTAATAGATAAGCCAGAATGTAACTTAACCTATCTTTTAATCTATCCTCTAAGTTTATTTTTAAGTCAATCTTTCTAATAAATTTATTTGTGAATTTAGTCTATTCTTATAACTATAAACCTGACATAACCTTTCAATTAATATATAAATTTTTTCTATACTTACAACCTATAAAACTTAACATAATCTCTTAATTATAACAAATTTAGCCTATACTTACAAACTATAAAACCTAACATAACCTCTTAATTAATATATAAATTAAGTCTATACTTATAAACTATAACTTCTTAATTGTAATCATTATTATGTTAATTTATTAGCCTATATTTATAAACTTTGATTCTTAATATAACCTCTTAATTAGTTTCTGATTGAAAAAAATATGAAAAATAAATAATCAAATTGAAAAGGTAATCACAAATAATACTAGTTGGTATGAGAGAGAATATGTTTATTGTATATTCAGAGTTCCACACATAAAAATTTAAATTTGTTGGATTTACCGCCCAGATACATAAAAAAAAATTGCCTCTTCATGGCTAGTATACATAGTTTTTTAAGCTCTTCAGGTTTGGCTTCATAAAACTTCGCCGTTCGTAGTGGTAAGAAAACGTTAAAATCCTCACGGATTCTTGCAATAATGCGAGGACCATATTTCGTATAGATCATCTTGAGTTCCGAAACTTCGAATTTTTCGTTAACCGGAAGATCTGCGAATCTGTGTGTTCATAGAAAATCCGCCAACCGGTTAATCAAATTTATTTCAGTAAGATCCATTGTTCTGTAATTAAATTTATTAATTAATAATTATTGTAATTAGTTAATCGTTGATAAACGACATTTTTGAGGTTATTCATACCTTATACTTGTTGAATATGATTCTTTTTTCCGGTTATACACTGAATTATGATATCTAGGTTATGATTCTTTTTAGCTCAATCACGTAGATTTGACATACGATTTTTTTCAAGATCCTGTTGAGCTCAGGGGAAAAGAGCTCGTTTATATGTGCTTCAACCCTCCACCATCAACTTGCCCTGATTGGTGTTCTAATTTACCCCCTCTACAACCTCATCGATAGTGATTGGCTGATGCAAGTCTGAACCTGCACGATGACGTCACAAAAAAAAAACTTTCTAGAAGGACGCTAACCTCAAAATTTAATCCAACTGCGCAGTTGAAACCGGTTTTAATTGCGTAGTAACAAAACTTTCAAGAATGTGACGTCATTAAACAGGTTTCGACTTGTTGTTCGATAGATTTCCGAGAATGTAACGTCATTCAATTGCGTCGTAACAAAATTATTGTAAACACACAGCGAGTGTATAAGTCCGTACCACTTAGCATAGACACGAACCATGTCAATAAAACAGCATGGACACGAACCATGTCGATAACAATTAGCATTGACACGAAACATGTCGATAACACTTAGCATGGACACGAATCATGTCGATATCCAATGATAATAATCAGTAAAAACTTACCGACTCAGCAGTCGATATGATACAACAAAATAGCCACGAATAAGCATAAAATGGCCAAAAATTGATAAAACAGAGCATACCGACTGCGTCGATACCGACTGCCAGTAAAACAGTCGGTAAAACAGAGCGAACAACTGGTAAAACAGGGCGAACAGTCGGTATCTGCTCGGTCAGTACGGCAGGTACCTACAAGTGCTGCTGTCCCAGTACTCTCCTTATATCACTACTACAATGTGGATGTAACTAATACTTTTCCAATACGTTTCAATTATTTTTAATCTTACGTCTGGCAAAAATTAGACGATTTCATTTTAATTTTATAATTTTTAAATAAGTACAATAGAATAATGAAAGTATACATTAAGTGCGTCGCTGGTCAGTTTTAGAAATCGTTTCGGTGCGTCACAAAAGCTTTTAACGGCTTAAAACCAAAGCAAACAAATAAATAGAAATTTTATGAGTTTTCGAGTACTAGATAAGATCTGAACACATTTTAAACTCATTTAAAAAATGTTTTCACTATACAAATGACTCATTTTTAATATTTTAACTAAAAATAATTCATAAAAAATTATACCATAGTCTGATAAATAATAACATTTCATATTTTTATAAATAATAAATAATGTTTGAAGGTTCTAAGTGAGAACACTAGACCTGGTAAGTAATTTAGTATGTTATTAATAATAATTAATAGTTAATAATTAAAGGTTGTAGGTGAGGACCCCAGACCTGATAAATAATATTTAATAAATAATAAATAATAATTCATATATGTTAAATAGTAAAGATGATGTACATGAGTATGTATATGTATTGTCACGAGATATTCCCGGCTGGGAATCTTACCAGCGAGAATTCTCCGTGCAATTAAATTTTGGCTTACCTGCAGTTCCTGTTGGACGCCAGGTAATTTTTGGAGAGAATTACCAAACTCACGACGCGGAAATTTACTAGTGTGGAGGGTTCAGAGAAAACGAGCTTCCTGGACGGCGGGGAGGAGTTGGGTCTGGGTAACTTACCGGCTAGTACTGTCAAAGCAATTGTTTTAATAAAAAAAAAAATTTTTTTTTTTTTAATATTTTGCGTGACTTGTAACAGAAATAATAAGTTTTACAAGCTAATAATCACTACAAGTAAGTTCAGTGACGATAATTACTTGACATCCCATAAACTCAGCAGTAGTCCATGATTCAAGCACAAAAAAAAATAATACTAATATAAACTAAGGATCGCGACTTATTTTATCAACAAAAAAGAATTAAACTCCCTACGAATTAAAAATAACAGAAATAAATGTTATGTCCGACTATTATTTATATTTTGTATTTGGTTGCGTGGATTGGGGCGTTCGGACTAACACATGCAATTTTCGGCTTAAATGTTTTATTCAAGCCTTATTTTATTTTATTTTAGGGATACGTTTCGATGTAAGTTTTCTTTTAATTCTTAGGTTACTAAAAATGAGTTATAGAATATGCGAATTGATACATACGATTTGGAATTTATAGCGTCCTTTTTCCAATTAAATTTTGAGGCCGATCGAAAAATTTGTTAAAGAATTAAAAAGATAAAATAGTCACTTAAAAACTTCCTACCTTTGGTGTGATAGTTTTCGTTGATTATTTTTCATCTTTTGAAGACTCCTTTGTAGTAGGCCCTTGGACTCCTGGGATGTATTCCTTGGACTGGTTGACAATATCTCTTTCTCTCGTGCAAGCGATGAACAAGCGAGGAAGGATGATCAGTATTGACTAACTTATTCTTAATTATTGAAGCACAAAAACGGTCTTTCACTTTTATTTTCCTTTTATTTAACTATTAAACTTTAAACCTTTACAAACCAAAAATACCTTTATGTTTCTTTGTAGAAATTAGAGATGATACTCTTTAAAGGCTTTTATTTCTATGCATGAAAATTTATTACACTTTAGTATACACTGATATTTTCTTACTCTTTATTAGGTTAATTTTGTGTTTTATTCTAATGGAACAAGATTCCTTTAATTTTCTCAAAGGAATTAGAGATGATACTCTTTGAAGGTTATTTCTTTTATTTTTGACCATGTATTCACTTTTAGTTACAATATTTGTTTTCAATTCTTAATGCACTGAACAGTGCTATTAACACTTAACTACTGACTCACAACCAATAACACTTTTTCTTTATCAAACTTTTTTTTTCTTTATAAAATTTTCTTCGCGATGCGATTTTATTTTGCTCTCTTTGAGCGGTATATTTTATATAGATATATATATATATATATATATTTCTTTATTTCACTGCTATAACTCTTCTTTACTTTTTACTTTGTATATTTGTTATAAATATATAGTATATATATTTATTTTAATGGTTTGCGAATTTTTATTTCCTGAATAAAATTATACGCGTTTTGTTTTTTTTTTGTTTGAAAGATACTATGTACCAAATTGCGACTCTTTGTTGAAAACTTTGAATTCAACTAGTGACCGGAAAGCAAGCCTGTGCTCGGTAGAGTGATTGCTTTGTTTTGTATATTTTTTTATAAATATATAGTATATATATTTATTTAATTGGATTTTGATAATTTTATTTCCCGAATAAAATTAATTGAGAGATTTGAAAAGATACTATGTACCAAATTGCGACTCTTCGCTGAAACTAATCAACTGATAACCGAAAAGCAAACCGGTGCTTGGTAGAGTGATTGCTCTTGAAAAATTTTGTAGATGCAACCATGGGGGTCCGAGTTTGGAAAAGAGGGGGTTTTGATATCTTTCATAGTGTGAGATGTCCCGTTGACAGAACTTAATTTAAGTCAATGCTAATTGTGGGTGTTACCACGCATTAGAATAATTGTTGTAAAAGTAAGTGGGGAGCTTAAGAAGGATAAGGGAATGAAAGACAGAAGAAAGAAATCTGGTATGACATTCTGTATCGCTCAATTAAACCCATCCTGGTTTCTCTTATGAGAAAATGGAATATTTATTCCTTTGGAGCGTTCAACAGGAATTTAAAAAAGTTTGCAAAGTCGGACATAACATAAATAATATAATATTCGCGTCCCGTACTCGCAGCGACGGTGAACACACACAAAAAAAAATTATTTCAATAATTCCAGGTTCTCACCCGCGGTTACTAAAACAACTAGTGAGTATCTTCGGTTTTAACTTACTATAATAAATCCGCTTAACTCGATTACTTGCGGTAACAATCAACACAAATCTCGGTAACTTTTTTTTTTTTTTTTTTTTTTAACAAAAATTATACGTCATCCCGCGACAACTGCGCGACACGCGAGGACTCTGGCGTGACAAAAAAAAAACAAATAAAATAGCGTTTTATTCTAACCAGAAGATAAAAAATTATATAGAGACACAAAAACAATAATAATAATAGTCTCCACGGTCACAAACAAAAATTACTCTCCACTAATACAACTACTGGGAGTATGTCAACCGATGAGCGTAATGCAAACCTCCACTCACCCGATGTTCTGGTCGCCACGTAGATGAGATGGTATTGTCCAGCTCTCGGTGACCCTGGAGGTGATGATGTCGCGGATCCTTCTGACTTGCGGCAACAACCTGGCCTCAAAACACTTGCGATGCACACGCGGTTTGGTGACGGAATCACAAGATTTACTTGCCTACGCGGCACTTGAATAATTATTCAATATTTATTATTGGTTTTCCGTTTTATTTTTAAAATTGTTTACAATAAATTGCCTTCGCGGCACTCGAATGAACCAGTAATTATCTTTTTATTACTAAAAAAAGTGCTGGGCAATATGATACAATTCGCGGCAACAACAAAATTCATACACGTGTTGTTAGCAACAGGCTTCCACCAAAGATGGCCGCGCTCCTCCCGGCATCGTGTATCTCACTCTTCGCTCCCCACTCCGCTGCCTAGTTAAGCTGTTGTCTCATAGATGGCGCCAGCGATAACATAATTCGTTCAATACTGAACCCTCGAGTCCATGGCTCGGATTTATGGCGCGTGTGCACTCGCGTTTCAAATTTAACGTGTAACGGTGCTTGAGAGCTGGCCGTCGTCACTGGTTTGCTGCTGATTTAACTTATGGCTGTTCTCGACTGGATCGCAGTTGTCTCATTCTCTGATCGTGGTCCTATTCCGAAGGGGTGAGTGGAAGTTTCTCCAGCTTATTAATACTAATCCTTAAATACTAACTTAAATTAACAATAATTAATCTCCACCTACCAGAGCCTTCGGGGATCGTTGTTGGAAGCCGGTTACCAGTCGTGTTACCTTACCTCTAACTTCCCATCACTCCCGTGTGCTTCGCAGGTGCCTAATTAATTTTATTATTCACATACTAAAATCAGAGACAACCAAAAAAAGAACAAAAAATAATGAACTGAATTTTTCGCGAACGCGTGGGATTCGCCGAGGACTGGACAACTCCAAATGTCACAGTATGTGTGTGTGTTTTGCTCACGTGTAAATGTGCTTGCATGTGGGTGGACACATATATGAACACATATGTACACATACACATAAGAGAGCATCCACCTGTAGTAGAGTTCATACGACACTCTCTGAAAAAACTAAGAGTGAGGGTAAGGGCCCAGGAATTCGGACACCTAATTGGTCACGCTTTTTCCCCCAATTGAGGTCAACTGGAACGCCCCGAAAATCGAGACCCAAAAAATTGGTCGTATGAACTCTCTCTCTTGACCTGAATCTCCAAGTGTGCGGATCGTAAATCTACCTTAAGTTCAGCGGCTGGTTTTTTCCGCGTAGAACAATAAAGTATATTTTTAAATAGAGTCAGTGAGCTTTATACTAAGTGTTCTCTAGTATATCTTTTTATTTAAATATTTTCGCAACGATAGTACTGCAAGGTGAAAACCCAGGTATGTTAATAAATATTTAATATAAAATACCACAGATAAAATTTTGTAAGAGACTTTAAGAAATAGTCTGGTCACGAATTTTATATTTGAAATTGTATTTTGGATAATTAATTTTATTAAGTGTTGTTTAACATTTAATTTTGCGATTAGAATTTATATTGGAATAATTAATTTTTATTCGGTTTAAGATTGTATTTTGGATAATTAATTCTATTAAGTGTTGTTTAACATTTAATTTTGTGTTTAGAATTTATATTGGAATAATTAATTTTTGTGGTTTAAAATTGCATTTGAATAATTAATTTTTGTTAAATACCGTTTATCATTTTTACTCGGTTTAATATTGTATTTGGATAATTAATTTTATTACGTGTTGTTTAACACTAAATATTGCGTTTAAAATTGTAATTGAATAATTTTTAATAACTAAATTTTTGTAATAGTTATTTAGCAAACAATAATATTTGTACGGTTTTTCAATATATGTATTAAATTTAAACCGAGAATTTATCATTTAATTTAACCTTCACCAACCATATTATTGAGACAAAAACCTCTGGAGTTCCCGGTCTATAGGCTTCGGCTTGGGCCAAATACTCACAAACTTAAATAATTACGTACCAATTTTTGGACGTAACATTAAACAGAGTAAAATATTAATAAAAAATATTTAAAAATTAATTAGTTATGGGTGTACAAGATCCTCGTATTCCACTTTACTGACATAGTCTAAGAGAATTAGAAATACTACAAGACCATTTCAGACTGGAAGCTGACTGTGCTCGGTGCTTGTTATGTACCACTGGATTGGTCATGTTAAAACGATACACATTCGAACGTCATTTAAACAGCGCCAAACATCAGGCAGCTATTAACAGACTAAACCAGCCAGTTTTTCTTACTCCCCAACACCTCCCGAACTTAAGCAGTCGGCAGTCTCCTTTCATTAAAGATTTCACCTGTTACGTCCCGGTGGTAATTGGGACAATGGGGGAAAGAGATTTTATATTTTAGGAATCTACAGATTCCCAGGAATAATCCCTGATCTTGAAAATAATTTAAAAATTTTATTTTTACTTACGTTGGTGGAAAAAGGGGACCGATTTTAAAAAGGGTACCTTTTCCTCTTGCTGTTATTCCAAAACTATCAGCTCCACGTGGTCGTCAGGAACTCCCTTGTACGGCTCCAACTGGGAAGGTCCGGTCAGGAATTTATCCGCGTAAAAGTGGAACCTTGGATCTGGGTCGCCGATGTAGACGAGAGGTATGGGCCTCTCGACCTCAGTGATCGGGAACAGTTTATATCGAAGTTTCTTGACCTTAAAGGTTTTTGAGAGTGAAGTGACACTCCTTACGAAGGACAAGTTAGGTCTGATTAGTGGTTGGTGGTAACGTTCACCAGAACACAACTTGTCATATTCCGAACAGGAGTCACACTCACAATATTTGGGTTTTAGATCAGAGCCCTTAGGCCGGCGTAATTTTGGCGCCATTGACTCTGTTCGAAAACATTTTATAACGATATTTTGTCTCGAAAGACGCTCTCAGAAGTAATTAAAAGAAGAAGATAAAGTAATCAGTCTGCTCCTGACTTCGTGACGCAGAATTCACTCACTGACTCGTAATACGAAACAAAGGAAAATAGTTAAATGTTCTACTTGATTTGAATGATTGTGATCCTTTATGTTTAGTGTCTTATAGGTAAGAGGGAGGTAATGGATTTACAGGAATTTTTGGATTGTACTCAGCGAATCAACGAAATGATCATTGACCAACCCAGGTCGATCTCTTGTTGCTATCCATCATCATCGTGTATCCTTTTGGGAATTTTGGGATAGCTATTTTCTTTGGTAATAGGAATGGGTGGAAAACAAGGTTTGAGTATCGGGTACAGGTGGGTTGAGTGGGATTGATTTTACCTTGAAAGACAAAAAAAAACAAATATGAACTGACAAGAAAACTTGATTTTGAGTGCAAACTTTGTTTTATAAAAATTTTAATCAGTAAGCAAATCTCTGAGTCTCGAGTAGGATTTCAAATATAATAGGTTTCCAATTATAATCTAATTGATATGTTTCTTAATCAAATAAAAGGGTAGAAACCTTTTCTTTTATTAAACTTTCAGAAAACATGTCAATAATCATAGGGAAAAGAAAATTATAATTTAAATATTACCAACTGATTACAATGAATTGAAAGCTCTCAAATAAAATTTGAGAACAGAGAAAATAACTTAAAATAAATTATATATTCTTGTCTAAATTGAATCCTTTGAGAGAAGCTCAAAATGTTAATGACCTCGAAAATAATATTATTAAAAGAAATTTTATTTAATATATTTTGGATAAATTTAAATGAAAAAAAAGAAAAAAAAGAAAGTTTTATAAACAAATTTGAATTAAATTTAACTGCATTAAATTGGATAGAATTTAATGAACAACTTCAGTAAAACGAGAATTTTTATATTTGAAATTTTCTTGTAAGTTAACTGAATTATCAAAAAAAAAACAAAATAGTGTTTCGTTGAGATAAAATAATGAT
Organism: Microplitis mediator; assembly: GCF_029852145.1. Classification (NCBI taxonomy): domain Eukaryota; kingdom Metazoa; phylum Arthropoda; class Insecta; order Hymenoptera; family Braconidae; genus Microplitis; species Microplitis mediator. The sequence continues at coordinate 19,975,224 of NC_079976.1, forward strand.
TATGAAACTCCTTAATGTAAAACAAAATTTCTATAGGAAATGTTTATGTTTTAATACAATATTTCTCCAACGACGATTCTGAATTAAACAAATAACAATAATGATATTTTCTCTCAATCTAATAACCTCCGATTTTGTCCGTCGGATAACTCAACTAAGATGATTTAACTAGCGAAACCTCAAATTTTATTAGATCTTATTATTTAGAAATTAATGTTAATTCCTAAATGATTAAATTAATGGTTGTTGTCCGTGTGGAAGGTCTGTTTTAAAAATTGACATGCAAAGTCTGTTTATTAAATTTATTCATAAAAATTATTTAAAGTTTTAGAAGAAAAAGAAAAATAATTGTTTCACAAATGTTTCACAAATTCTGTGTTTTGTTATTATATAAAAGGGAAAGAGAGCATACTTTCGTAAACCAAATAAAATCGTTACCTGTTATTGTGGTAAAACTGAAAAGAAATTCTAAACTTTAAATTTCACACACTTGTTTTAGAATCACCAAATTTTTATAGATTTCTCTCGAGTAATATTTTAATTTATTTGTTTTAATTGCCCATATATTCACAACACAAGTAGTAAAAAAAAAGAAAATCACTGCATGCTTTTAGCTTTTAACGAAGGGAAAAGAAAGGATTTTTAATTTTGATGTTAAGCGAACTTATTGAAAATTTTGACTGCAATTTGCTATATCCTTGAAACAATCCGTGGGACCTTGAAATCCGTAATTTGAAATCTCCCAATGAAAATTTGAAATCCTCGAAATACTCGTAAAAATTAACAATTGAACTCCTTGAAATAGTATTCGCAAAATAAAGATTGAAATCCTTGAAATATTAGTAAGATAAAAACTGAAATGAAGGCGGGATCACACCCGAAAACTGTACTCTGTAAGAAAAACTCAAAAGCTGGGTCGCACCCGGCAGTAACGAAGTGTAAAAACGAACTAATTAAATTAGCGGCTGCAGTGACTTTCTTTCTACATTGTAATCTTAGATGGCCCCCCCATGGTAGGGGCTATGAGAAAAGACGCAGAAACGCTCTCCCATAGTTATTGTTTAATCATCAAAAACTTTATCAATGATCCGGCTCTTCCGGCGTTACCAGGAATCTTTATTTATTTAAATAAATACGATATGCTTTATAAGCAATCATATTTATTTAAACAAATCTGAGATGCTGTCGTCATCTGATAAATTTATTAATGAATAAATTATTTAAAGTTATAGATAATTTTTAAATATTTCCAACCCAAAATATAATAAATACTAGGTAATAATCAAATTTACTATCTTGGTAAATTTACTTTCAAATTTGAGGGTTTTACAGCCCTCTGAACTGTCTTTTCTTGGTTTTTTAGTATTAGGATAGCAGCAAGAGTAAGTTGGTCGCTTACTCTGGCTGCGGGCGTTTCTTTTCATTATTCTTGGGCCTTGCTCTTATTGTTTTACTCCGCCCGGTACTCAGGTTACCGTATGGTATTCCTAACGCCCACTCATGTTTTGTTTCGCCTTCTCGTATGCTCTCTTTCGTACAAAGATGGTGTATTTAGGAATTGTTATTATAAGTATTATAATTAATTAAATTATGTTTATGCATCCTGCATTTTAAATGTTTTGTGTATGTATGTCATACATGCGGTATCTCTATATTATAAAAAAAAGTATATTTATAAATTTAATTGTATAATGAAGAGAAAAGAAAATATTTGTATGTTTTCTGTCATACATGCAAATTTTAGTGTATGTCGTACATGCACATATTGTTTTCTTAAATTTTATATGTATGTTCATATCAATAATTAATTTTGGAACTAATTTTTATATATTTTTGTTGCATTTATACCTACACATATATTTCTATAAGTACATATACATAATATTGTATATGTACGCATATGTACATATGTCATCAGTATATGTACAGATATAAATGTTTGTTTTAACCTTATTTATTTATTGGTAGGAAATTCCTATAGACCTGGTTATCTTCTTAATATATATTTTTATGTATGTCGTAGTTATTTATGTTTGAATGTTATTATGCATTTTCTTAATAATAATAAAAGTTATGTATAAATATATATATATATATATATATATATCCATACATATATATAGTTATTAACTTAAACTTACGTTTTTCTCTGAGATATAAGTTTTGTGAAAGTATCGTACGGGGATGGTCCGTATGAGTTGTTCATGCTGGGCATTTCCCAGAATAATAATAATAATTTTGGTGGGTTTATTTGAAAAAGGTGTTGAAGGGTGACGAGGACGTAACACACCACCGCGTGTATCAAGTCAGAAATTTGTTTCGATAAAGTGTGCCAACCTGATTTTGCAAGATTTTTCGAAACTCACACAAAAAAGAAAATCCCTGATCCAACGACGATGAGTAAAACTTACGTGCCAATCATTTATGATGAAACTCTTGAAGCAATACGGGAAGAAATCGGAGACAATCCTATTTGGATTTCTATTGATGAAACTACTGATTCACAACGTCGATGCGTGACCAATATTATTATTGGTGCATTGCACGAAGACAGAGCCTCAACGGGGCGATTGATAAGATGTGGCGAAGTGATGACACCAAATGCTGAAAATATGGCTGCATATGTTACAACTTCTTTGAATGAGTTTTGGCCAAGAGGGTTTGATGCTGATAGAGTTCTATTAAAGGTAACTGATGCCGCACGTTATATGAAAGCGTCTGCAGAAATTTTGAGAAGAACTTATCCTAAACTTGTTAATGTCACATACTTGGCACACGCATGTCATAACATTGCTGAAAAAGTGAGAGAATGTTATGAAGAAGTAAATGACGTCATTGCTGACGCCAAAGAAGTTTTTTCAAAATCAAAAGCGCAAGTTAAGGCATTTAAAAACGCTCTTCCTAACATTCCTCTACCACCAAAACCAGTAACGACACGATGGGGGACCTGGATTCAAGCATGTCAGTATTACTGTCTTCACTATGATGATGTACGAGAAGTTATTATGGAATTTGAGGAGAATAGTGAAGCTGTAAGAAGACTACAAGAAAGTTTACGAAGGCCTGAAAATCAAGAAGATTTCGAAGATATTGCAGCCAAATTCTCTTGTCTAGTTATTACTATCAAGCAATTACAGAGAAGAGAATGTAGCTTAGCACACGTATGTCAGGTTATTACTGACTTGAGACAAGAATTCGAGGAGGATGTGGACATTTATCAAGAAATCAGGGACAAAGTAGTCCAAGTTTTCGAAGACAACAGAGGACTAACACAACTGATAAATGTAAATGAATGCATTATTAGTGGAGTAATGCGAAACTTACCAAATAATTAGGTTGATAATGACGCACTCCGGATGAAATTCGCACCGTTAACCTGCGCTGACATTGAGAGATCTTTCAGTATATATAAGGCTTATTACAGGAACAACAGACAAAGCATGAAATTTGGAACGTTATGTCAACACATTGTTATAAATTACAACGAAAATATGAGACATGAGGAGGGTAATATAGACGAAGACTCTGATTTAGATTAATGAAGAAAGCGGTGAAGATCAAAAGCAAGATCACCAGTAAAATTAACAGTAAGACTACCAGCAATATCATGAGCAGAACCGCTGACGAAATAACCATTGAAATCACTAAGAAGACTGTCAGCAAGATTGCGAGCAAGTCTGTCAGCAAGATTACAAGCACGATCGTTATAATGTCGTCAGCAAGATCACAAACTAGATCGTCAGTAAGATTGTCCGCAGGATCACGAGCATGATTCTAAACTAGGCTAAGAGCACAACTGTCAGCAAGATTGCCAACACGATCGTAAGCAAGATTGTAAGCAAGATTGCGAGCAAGATCACAAGCAATCTCACGAGTAAGATCACGAGCAAGATCACGAGCAAGACTGCCAGCAAGATCACGAGCACGACTGTCAGCAAGATCGCGAGCGAGACTGTCAGCAAGATCATCAGCAAGATTGCCAGCAAGATCGCGAGCACGATCACGAGCAAGATTGCCAGCTAGATCGCGAGTACGACTGTCAGCAAGATCGCGAGCAGGATCACGAGCAAGATTGCCAGCAAGATCGCGAGCAAGACTGTCAGCGAGATCCTCAGCAAGACTGTCAGCAAGATTGCTAGCAAGATCTCGAGCAGGATCACGAGCAAGATTGCCAGCAAGATCGCGAGCAAAACTGTCAGCGAGATCATCAGCAAGACTGTCAGCAAGATTGCTAGCAAGATCGCGAGCACGATCGCGAGCAAGATTGCCAGCAAGATCGCGAGCACGACTGTCAGCAAGATCGCGAGCGAGACTGTCAGCAAGATCATCAGCAAGATTGCCAGCAAGATCGCGAGCACGATCACGAGCAAGATTGCCAGCTAGATCGCGAGCACGACTGTCAGCAAGATCGCGAGCGAGACTGTCAGCAAGATCATCAGCAAGATTGCCAGCAAGATCGCGAGCACGATCACGAGCAAGATTGCCAGCTAGATCGCGAGTACGACTGTCAGCAAGATCGCGAGCAGGATCACGAGCAAGATTGCCAGCAAGATCGCGAGCAAGACTGTCAGCGAGATCCTCAGCAAGACTGTCAGCAAGATTGCTAGCAAGATCGCGAGCACGATCACGAGCAAGATTGCCAGCTAGATCACGAGTACAACTGTCAGCAAGATCGCGAGCAGGATCACGAGCAAGATTGCCAGCAAGATCGCGAGCAAGACTTCAGCGAGATCATCAGCAAGACTGTCAGCAAGATTGCTAGCAAGATCTCGAGCAGGATCACGAGCAAGATTGCCAGCAAGATCGCGAGCAAGACTGTCAGCGAGATCATCAGCAAGACTGTCAGCAAGATTGCTAGCAAGATCGCGAGCACGATCGCGAGCAAGACTGCCAGCAAGATCACGAGCAAAATTGCCGGTAAGACTATTAGCAACATCACGAGTACGATTTCCAGCAAGATCGTGAGAAAGATTACGAGCAAAACGCTGGATCAGATCAGTATCTTTATGTTAGTTCTGTATTTTGGAGATTGTCAGCTTAATAATCAGTCCAATTCTATGATGATCTAAACAACTATCAAGGAGCTCTTGAATATAGCTTGCATCTCCTGATCTTTTATTGCTAGATTCCATATTTTTTTAGAAGACTTTGTTGATATTTACTAAACAAATAACATAAAATTGTATATAGACTATTATAATCTTAAATTAAACAATTTTCTCACTATAATTTTAAAATAAATAAATAATTATTGTGAACACATTTAATTCATTTATTTTTTGTTAAAATAAAATCAATTTTTTTTTAGTTTATAGATTAGATTAATTTTTTAATTTTGTTTTTTTTTTTTTTGATTTTTTGAATTATATTAAAAAAGAGTTACACATCTTGTGAATTCTTTTCTGGTTAGTTTATTATCCTTTTCTGTATGTTGCAACGTAAACTCTGAAACAAAATCATAATGTCACATTTTTTTATATACATACATGTATGTATATAAATATAGTTAAAATTATAAGTTTTATAGAATAATAATATAATTATTATTTACTTTCAACAGCCTCAAGGACTTTAGGTGGAATAACGCCTTGATGATTAGCTCCATTAATTGACATCTGTTTAAGCTGCTCTGAACCCACTATACTTAGTAACAGTCGACGCATCATCTCATTCGACTTGTTCTTAAAACGCAAAATGTCTTTCAACTTGATGGAACTTATGAAAACATGAATATCTTTCAGGAACTCAACTTTATCTTCACTACGAATAGTTTCACTAGTAGCTGTAGAAGTAGTTGCAGTATTTGTATCAGACATAGCGTTGACAGTCGTTGGTAAAGAGTTGAGAATAGGTCCAGACGCGGTAATATTAGAAGTAGAAGCTGCAATTACATTAGTACTAGTAACAGCAGTTGCAGCACCAGTAATGGTAGTCGTATAATCAAGAGAAACAGTAGTGCTAGCAGCAATAGCAGCTGGAGCACCAGTAGCCGTAGTTAAATATATATATATATATATATATATATATATATATATATATATATATATATATATATATATATATATATATATATATACACTAATGGAAAAAATTAAAGGATCAAAAAAAAATTCTAAATTTTTAGGTGATTTTCAACAGGCTCTAACTTTGAGAGAAATGGTCGTACAAGAAAAATAAAAAAAGGAAATTGTAGCTCCAAGTATCTACTTTTTGGATTAGAACTTCAAAATTTTTTAACGTTAGTGGTTTTAGAGTAATCTTAGAAAAACCAGTGACAAAAAAATTTTCAAATTTTTTTAATATTTTTTTTTTGGTCTCCGGGCGTGGAAAAAATTATTTTTGCTTAACCACTATAAGGATCAGATACCTTTATTATTCAGCTTTAATTTCTTTTTTTATGGACCTTGATACGTCCACTTCTCGCCGAGATATCGGGCTTCAAATGGAAAAGGATCCTTTTGTCTTTGATTATCGATATCTCAGAAACCAATCATCGCACAGAAAGTTAATGGTGGGTTTTAAAAACTTAAATAAATTCCCTTCAACGATTAGCCATTGCTTTTTCGAAAAAAAAATTTTTTCCTATCGTCACATGAATGTAAAAATGCAACAAAAAAAGGGCTTTTTGTGGTTTTTTGGAAAATCAAGAGCTGAAACGGAAATATTGTGGAAATCGATAATGTTGACTGTGCATTTTAGAGTTCAATATGTCCACAAAAACCCTGCAGAGAGCCAGATTAATCCAACCAGCCGTTTTTTTGTTTCACGCGATCAAATTTTTAAAAAAATTAAAGGATCACGTTTTTTGCTCTGAAAAGCTCATAATCTTTAACAAGATGAAAACAAACATTTTTTCTGAGCTTTGTCCACAATTTTATTGCAGACAGTGCTCAAATTTCCAAAAAAGAAAAAATTTTTTTTTCAAAACAAAAATTTCAAAAAAAAAATTTTTTTTTGAATTTAATGACTGAGAGATCAGTAAAATCACGGAATGCAGCGACGTGAACGTGTTAAAAATTATTGGGTGTTGGTTTTGTAAATTTTCTAAAGTTATTCCAAAAAAAAATTTTATTGAAAAAATTTTTTTTTTGAAATTTTTGTTTCGAAAAAAAAGTTTTTTCTTTTTTGGAAAATTTAAGCACTGTCTGCAATAAAATTGTGGACAAAGCTCAGAAAAAATGTTTGTTTTCATCTTGTTAAAGATTATGAGCTTTTCAGAGCAAAAAACGTGATCCTTTAATTTTTTTAAAAATTTGATCGCGTGAAACAAAAAAACGGCTGGTTGGATTAATCTGGCTCTCTGCAGGGTTTTTGTGGACATATTGAACTCTAAAATGCACAGTCAACATTATCGATTTCCACAATATTTCCGTTTCAGCTCTTGATTTTCCAAAAAACCACAAAAAGCCCTTTTTTTGTTGCATTTTTACATTCATGTGACGATAGGAAAAATTTTTTTTTTCGAAAAAGCAATGGCTAATCGTTGAAGGGAATTTATTCAAGTTTTTAAAACCCACCATTAACTTTCTGTGCGATCATTGGTTTCTGAGATATCGATAATCAAAGACAAAAGGATCCTTTTCCATTTGAAGACCGATATCTCGGCGAGAAGTGGACGTATCAAGGTCCATAAAAAAAGAAATTAAAGCTGAATAATGAAGGTATCCGATCCTTATAGTGGTTAAGCAAAAATAATTTTTTCCACGCCCGGAGACCAAAAAAAAAATATTAAAAAAATTTGAAAATTTTTTTGTCACTGGTTTTTCTAAGATTACTCTAAAACCACTAACGCTAAAAAATTTTGAAGTTCTAATCCAAAAAGTAGATACTTGGAGCTACAATTTCCTTTTTTTATTTTTCTTGTACGACCATTTCTCTCAAAGTTAGAGCCTGTTGAAAATCGCCTAAAAGTTTAGAATTTTTTTTTGATCCTTTAATTTTTTCCATTAGTGTATATATATATATTTAACTACTATATATATATATATTTATTGGAACTATATACATAATTAAATATTTATAGGTTTCATATCAATAAAGTCTGATCAGATTTAATCATACATAGACATATATAACTACATATAAGTTTATATCAGTCATGTCTGATCAGATCCAATCATATATAAACTTATGCACGACTATACATGAATTTATATTAGTCATGTCTGATAAGATCTAATCATGTACAGACTTATATATGATTATATATGGAGTTAAAACAGCTAGGTGTGATCATATCTAATTATATATAGACTTATGTATAATCAGATCTAATTATGTATGGGGTCATATATAATTATATATAATCATATATGATCATATATATGAACATATATAATCATATATGCTTAGAGAAAATCTTTTTTCATCGGGTAAGTACAGTGTTATATATACTTATGAAGAAAAAATGAATTCAAGTAAAAATATTCACATGATTCGAAATACTTAGAATGAAAAGGCCCTAGGGGTATAAGCATGGTGAATTTGCCCCCGAACGGTATCGGCTTGATACTGCGGGGATTTTTAGGTACTAATAAGATATTAAGATCCTGAGAGTTTCAGCTTTTGAAACCAATCGGTCTTCGAGAAAAAGCCAAATATGTAAAAATCAGATAAAATGAATATTCTCAGAGACTATTTTATCGATTGACTTATACTCGGGATATGTTTTGGTGGTCGATAGTAGCTCCTCGGAAAAAAATTGGGAGCTTGATCGGTCGACAACAACCTCGAAAAAAATGACTTTTTAGTTTTAATTTCGACTTTTCATGATGTTACGGTTCTGGTACAATTATGAAATAATTTTTTTTGGATTCCTCATCCAATTTCCTATAGACTTAAGTGCTTTTAAAATTTTTAAAAAAGGTACGCCATATAGAAAAAAAAATAAAAACCACTTTTTAAGCAAATATTTACTTTATTTACATGTTTAAAGTGTGAAACATTATTTTTCTAGTTTGTATATGTTCTTGAATGTTATTTGCAAAAATAATCTCTGCATCAGCAGTTAAATTTTGTCATATCATATAATATCAACTAAAATATTATGAACATTATACACATATAAAACAGGAAATAGATTTTAGTTTGTAAATCAAAATACATAACAACAAATGAAAGATATACTTGAGGAAAAAAATGTATAATCATATATTTGACTGTTCTTTCACATATTGAATAGTGAGATTACCTGTTTCATCAAGCATTTCTGCTAAATAGGAATCAGCTTGTTTCAATTGATAGGAACCAGTGAAAAAAATACGCAGATCATTTTCTGTCATTTCTGGAAAGTCTTCAAGAGTTTCAGATGAAATTGTTTGAAACGGCAATTTTTTTCGCTGCCAGCCATTTTTTTGAACGTCTTCAGCTAACGTATTTACTACATTATTTTGCGATTTCATTGTTTCGATGACTTCATCCAAAAACTCTGAGTCGGAAGTAAGACGCTTACTATCCATATTGAAACAGGCTGTTTCCTATTTAGCAGAAATGCTTGATGAAACAGGTAATCTCACTATTCAATATGTGAAAGAACAGTCAAATATACTCAAAATTCAAGTTCAATCCAGACACATTAATAGAAAGGTTTATAGGTGTTTTATTGAGTATAAAAAAAATGCTATTGGTCCAAAAAGCATATTGAGGCATAGTTGTGAGTGTGCAAATGGTCTGAGAACAATAGGATGTTGCTCTCATGTTGCTGCTGTTGTTTACTATTTATCACACGGGAGATATTTAACGAAGATTTTAAGGCCTGCTGAAATACTTAGCAAATTATTTGATAGCGACAGTATTTCACCTGTGATTGAAGAGGATAGTGATGAAGACTGATAAAATATGATTATACATTTTTTTCCTCAAGTATATCTTTCATTTGTTGTTATGTATTTTGATTTACAAACTAAAATCTATTTCCTGTTTTATATGTGTATAATGTTCATAATATTTTAGTTGATATTATATGATATGACAAAATTTAACTGCTGATGCAGAGATTATTTTTGCAAATAACATTCAAGAACATATACAAACTAGAAAAATAATGTTTCACACTTTAAACATGTAAATAAAGTAAATATTTGCTTAAAAAGTGGTTTTTATTTTTTTTTCTATATGGCGTACCTTTTTTAAAAATTTTAAAAGCACTTAAGTCTATAGGAAATTGGATGAGGAATCCAAAAAAAATTATTTCATAATTGTACCAGAACCGTAACATCATGAAAAGTCGAAATTAAAACTAAAAAGTCATTTTTTTCGAGGTTGTTGTCGACCGATCAAGCTCCCAATTTTTTTCCGAGGAGCTACTATCGACCACCAAAACATATCCCGAGTATAAGTCAATCGATAAAATAGTCTCTGAGAATATTCATTTTATCTGATTTTTTACATATTTGGCTTTTTCTCGAAGACCGATTCGTTTCAAAAGCTGAAACTCTCAGGATCTTAATATCTTATTAGTACCTAAAAATCCCCGCAGTATCAAGCCGATACCGTTCGGGGGCAAATTCACCATGCTTATACTCCTAGGGCCTTTCTTATTGACCTAAACAATAATTCTTCTTATTTTCATTAACCACTTATCAGTTTACTCATAAATTTTCTACACAGAGCGAAAAAAATACTTTTGACAAGAAAAAATTTCTTGTTCCAAGGCTTCATGTGCTTGATGATCATCAATAAAATATTTTTTTTTTTAATAAAAATAGACATATAGCAATATATTATATTTTTAAAATAAAAAAATATTTTAATAAATAATTGCATTAGATTGTTCAAAATAATTTTAAGATATTATTTGTTGTTTAACCGCGATTTTCCTGCTCAGTGCACAGGTGTAAATTTTCATTATGAACAAGAAAATGTTTCCTTGTCACTATTCGTGAAAAAGAATACTTCAATTAAGCATTTCTTATTGGAAATATACATTTTTTTCGCTCAGTGTATTATATACCATTTGTTAAAATTTAAGTTCAAATTACAGGTGAAATATTGGGCATACAAAAAATTTGTAAAAAATCTTTATGATAGAAAAATAATTTCCCTATAACAAAAATTTTCATCAACCTTATCGTATCTCTCATTGTTCTGATAGAATTTTGATTCGTCGCGATAATATTTTTTCGGTTAATCAAATGAAAAATTATTTTCTAAAACGTTAAAGCTAAAAATCGGGGTAAAATATGAAAAATTGTCAGTGAGCTTTTTTGTATGTAATTTTAATTGTCCTATAAAAAACTTTCTTATCAAATTTATCGTATCAGTTATCTTTTTAATAGAATTTTGATTCAAGTTTTAAAAAAATTTTTTTTGGAGTTATCAAATATAAAAAAAAAAAATTCTCCTAGAGCTTATGATTGTGGGTAAAATGAAAAATTTGATAAAATTGTAGGTTATTATTTTAGTAGGACATTAAAATTTCTATGAAAATGGTCCTTTCATTAATCTCATCATATCTCACATTTTTTAAACAGAATAATTATCTATACCAAACCCAAAAAATTTATCACCGTCATTTTATATCGATTTGATTGTGTTAAATTTTCGAGGACCATTTTCAAACTATTAATTTTTGCTGTGTGTACATTTCTGTTTGAAGCGATATTCCCTTAATTTTATCCGATACCGATTACTATAACTTTTTGAATCTCAAAACCACCCTTGGACCCACCTTCTAGAACTTGTAAAATTCTGTTTAGTATAAAATCTAGGGAGATTCTTTTATTTTATTAGATTTGAATGATTTATATTTTGTTTCTTCACATATCAATTCTATTTCACTTGAATTGTATTCTCCATGAGTAATAATTATTGTTTAATTTATTTTCCATGCAATTTGCAATACTTCTTTTATAAAATTAATAATAGTTAAATATTATGTTTCTTAAAGAATTATCATGAAGCTGATTCACTTAATCAAGATGTTAATGAATATGCCGATTCTTCTTGCATTAACCAATAAGAATGCTTATCAAATAATGATAATGATCATAGTTCTGTATTCAAACAAGACGAGCTACCTAAATGTCATCTTGTCAATAATCTTCTCGTCTTGGCTATCAAATGGCGACGTAATATCACTTATACAGTTGCACAAGATATTGTCAACTTACTTAATATTTCTTCAAAAACTAACAATGCTAAAACATCTAAATATTATTGGAAAAAAGTTATTAATCGTTACTCTAATAATATTTCAACTCACTATGTTTGCGTCGCATGTGGGAATTAATTAGATAGTGAAAATAATTGTCCAAGTAGTTGTGATGAGTGTTCATACGAATTTGATTCCAAGTCTAATGAAGGCTCATTTGTACACTTGCCATTAATCGACCAATTGCGTGAAGTATTTGAAACATCTGATGCTCATTATTTGTATTCCGTCAATCGAAAGAAGGCATGCAAATATGCTATTGAAGATATTTACGACGGTAAAATGTATAGAAAACAGGGGACTCACGATGATATATATATATATATATATATATATATATATGTATGTGTGTGCACATGTGTTGAATGCATATGTTGTATATATGTACATATGTACTCACACCGTAAGAAAAAAGGCCGGAGCGTCCGTATATATACACATAGGGGAAATATATACATTTTTATGGTCATCTAAAATATAACAGCATAAGTCCATAAAAAAATAATAGTTCATATGGTATACACACGTATGTGTATTAACGTGTAAGGGTAATATCATATTTAAATCCATGTATACACTAGGTACACTTGCTCTCGTTCTTCACGACGCTGAGGGGGGAGAGGGGCAAGAGGGGAACCCCAAGTTTACGGGTAAGACTAAAACACATCAGAGTTAGTCCTCTAGTTTCCTTATTTTTCCATTCCCATTCGGGACCCGCAGCTGCGTGATTTATGAGCTATAAAATCTCGGTCTTGATATCACGCTCGCCGTCCACCAAAAGCTCTCGATTTAATTGCCGAGCGGATCCTCTACTACTCCTGGTACCGAACGATGCCCCTCAAGATGTCACCCTTCCATCTAATAACGGAGGTCAAGCCCGGATGACGCGTGCCGCGGATAAGACTGTTACTTGACCCACCAAGTGCTCCGTTTTAATTATCAAACGACTCTTTTATTCTAGTGGCTCCCGACCACGACCGGTGGTCCCCCCAACGCTTAGAACTCTTTTTCTAACCCAATAAGCGCGACATTATCCCTCGGAATCCCCACTTCTGGCACTCTTGTAGAGGCCCGAGCAATCCCGCTACCATCCTGGTGCTGAGCGGTACCCCTCAGATAGCGCCCCCTCCAATCGCCAACTTGGAGGTTAAGCTGAGATGACGTATGTCGTCAAGGGCAAGATTATATTTGACCAACCAGGGTGATCGCTTCCAGAACCTTCTTACACTATAATTGCATAATTATTAATCTTCCAAGGGAATACTGAACTTTTCAGATAACTTGCCCCCGTAATAGAAACATTTTATATAAATGAGCTACCTAATAATTAAAAGGTATAATTCAGATATTAATGATTTTTTTTAATAAATTCTTTTTTTATTTGCTTCCACTCGTGATCAGTAGTTAAGCGCGATATTACTTCGCGGAATTCAACCTTTCATGTACCCCCAAGAGAAATAATGAGCCCTAAATAACTTATATCCATATTAAAAATATTTATTATGAAAACCAAAAACTGAAAAATTAGAAGATTTAATTTAAATATTAATTTTATGTTTTTCTTTTTTTCTTCTCGCCTTGATCTTTAACCTTGGCTACCACACGTGCAGAATAAAACCGCAGGAGGAGAAATACGTTAGAAGCCATCAGGAGCTCATAAAAACTAGAAGCTGGCATGGTTCGCATCTTATTCTTGTACAAGAGCAAGGACACGGTCCATGACTCATGCCATTTCCCCTCATTTGTTAGTCTGTATAAACTCGCGATTTTCGATCCAGTTGTCCAATCTTATTAATTTTCGTTGAGCTTAAACTTCGTTACGATACCTTTTTTTTTTTCTACACTGTGCGTCGGGTTAAGAAATTATTCTGCGAGATTCTCAGTTCTCCAACACTATTAAATTACGAAAGCCAACTCAGGGGTACAAATCGAATAGAAATTGAACGCGAAATCTCTACCTGGTTTATTAAACGATTTATAATAACAAACGGCCTTCCAATTAACAACAGCAATTCAATTGTATAACTGAAGCTGACTAAAAATAACATAACCAATTGTAAGTTCTAGTTCTTTTATTATTATGTATTTTTCTAAAATAATTCCTTATATTGGCTACTATTTCATACTCATTACCGTCACGACGAGGTCTCCGTCGCCCGAGTAAAGGACTTAAGTGTCTTGACTCGAAATAAGAGACTGCATATGAATAATTGCATGTTAGACGTTGAGACAAATCGCTTTTCGTCTTCGCGATTTTTACCAGCAGCCACCAGAATTCGCGAGTTGAACCCTGGCTTAGGCTGGCCTCTAACGAATTTTATTTTACTCGGACAGAGCAGTGGGCTGGGGATCTTGCAAAGCAAAGACCCGCACTTATTCAAACTCGGCAACGTATGAGAAAACTTATCAACTTACCTCACGGCTTATGAAATTATAGGGTATTCTTATTGATGGTCAAATTACTATTTGTAACTTAATTAATATTTATTTTGTTAGACTATTCGATAATCTTACTAGTAAAATAGGAAATGAATAGGATGAACAGATAATGGATACAGTGAATGATTAACAATTGCAATGATTGTTTATTGCCAATAATAATAATAAAAATTACTTACAAGAAAGTGCAAGCGCTGGATATAATGTAGACAGATGCGTGGCACAGTATAATTTTATATCACGAGTGTATCGCCGGTAACGTACAGTAATATTTAATTGAACTAACTTTGTTTATAATAATCAGTAAACTTGGACAGTAAAGTATATCGCAAGAGAATTGCCAGTAATACAACTATAACGCAAGTTAATTTCCCGATTTCCATAGTAGTTATCCGTATTAACATAGTCGAAAAAATATCGAGTAAGTACTCTTGTATTCTCTTTCCGTGCATTGTCACTGATAACCTCCCCGGGAATTGATGGTATTCGCGACGCAAAATTCACGTGTGCGCATCACACACTCGTGAATAATTTGGTTAATTTCGTAATTCGTTTTCCCCTGAATGATACATATACACATATAAAAAGGATTGTGTATAATAAAATGATCATATTTTGTTTAAATCTTAATTTAAAAATTAGAAATTGCGCGCTTACAGCAGTTTGCTGTATAGATATACACTTATCCAAAAAATTAAAGGAACAAGAAAATTTTATAAATTTTTTAGTGATTTTTGGAAGGCTGTATTTTCGTGAAAAATGATCGTATCGAAAAAATAAAAAAAGCAAATTGAAGCTTGAAATCTCTAGTTTGAAGATCTTTCTGCAAAATATTTTTTTGAGCCACGGTTTTTGCGGAATCATAAGAAAAAGGTCGAGACAAAATTTTTCTAAATTTTTTGGTTTCGTTTTTTAGGTCTACGGGG
This sequence comes from Microplitis mediator, assembly GCF_029852145.1. Classification (NCBI taxonomy): domain Eukaryota; kingdom Metazoa; phylum Arthropoda; class Insecta; order Hymenoptera; family Braconidae; genus Microplitis; species Microplitis mediator. Next base: position 19,990,740 of record NC_079976.1, read on the forward strand.
CCGGGAAAAATTTTTTCAAAAAAACGAATTCATGGCTTGTTTAGGAAATTTATTCAGCTATAATTTGCTTTTTTTTGTTTCTCTGTACGACAATTTGCTGCTGAGATATCAGCCTTCAAATCAAAAAGGATCCTTTTGTCTTTGATTATTGATATCTCAGCAAGAAATGGTCAACCAGTAATTTAAAGGGCAGTTTAATAAACTTGAATAAATCCCCTACAAGCTCCATTTTTGATTTTTTCAAAAAAAAATTTTTTTTCATCCTTGATATCCATTTGAAAAACCTTTAAAAAATGGCCATTTTCTGGGTTTTTAGTCGACTCATCGCTACTCTGCAAATATTGATAAAAAAAATAATGTTGCCAGGTAATTTTACAGCTTAATGTACCCCCAAAAACCCTGGAAATTTTCAGATTGATCCATTGAACCGTTTGTCCGGTCCGATTGCTCAAAGTTTTACAAAACAATTAGAGGAACAAGTTGTGTTCCTTAATCCGTGTAATCGTTATCAAAATAAAAAAATCAATTTTTTTCGGATTTCCTTTCATTTTTGCGTTAGTTATTCAGTAAATGTAAGGTAAAGAGGAAAAAAAAAAATTTTCCAAAAAACGAGACCAAACAAGAATTTTTTCCAATTTTTTTTTTTTTACGTTTTATTCGGGGGGTTATTTTTTTTTTTTCGTTTTTCGGAAAAAAATTTTTTTTTTTTCTTTACCTTACATTTACTGAATAACTAACGCAAAAATGAAAGGAAATCCGAAAAAAATTGATTTTTTTATTTTGATAACGATTACACGGATTAAGGAACACAACTTGTTCCTCTAATTGTTTTGTAAAACTTTGAGCAATCGGACCGGACAAACGGTTCAATGGATCAATCTGAAAATTTCCAGGGTTTTTGGGGGTACATTAAGCTGTAAAATTACCTGGCAACATTATTTTTTTTATCAATATTTGCAGAGTAGCGATGAGTCGACTAAAAACCCAGAAAATGGCCATTTTTTAAAGGTTTTTCAAATGGATATCAAGGATGAAAAAAAATTTTTTTTTGAAAAAATCAAAAATGGAGCTTGTAGGGGATTTATTCAAGTTTATTAAACTGCCCTTTAAATTACTGGTTGACCATTTCTTGCTGAGATATCAATAATCAAAGACAAAAGGATCCTTTTTGATTTGAAGGCTGATATCTCAGCAGCAAATTGTCGTACAGAGAAACAAAAAAAAGCAAATTATAGCTGAATAAATTTCCTAAACAAGCCATGAATTCGTTTTTTTGAAAAAATTTTTCCCGGCCCCGTAGACCTAAAAAACGAAACCAAAAAATTTAGAAAAATTTTGTCTCGACCTTTTTCTTATGATTCCGCAAAAACCGTGGCTCAAAAAAATATTTTGCAGAAAGATCTTCAAACTAGAGATTTCAAGCTTCAATTTGCTTTTTTTATTTTTTCGATACGATCATTTTTCACGAAAATACAGCCTTCCAAAAATCACTAAAAAATTTATAAAATTTTCTTGTTCCTTTAATTTTTTGGATAAGTGTATATCTATACAGCAAACTGCTGTAAGCGCGCAATTTCTAATTTTTAAATTAAGATTTAAACAAAATATGATCATTTTATTATACACAATCCTTTTTATATGTGTATATGTATCATTCAGGGGAAAACGAATTACGAAATTAACCAAATTATTCACGAGTGTGTGATGCGCACACGTGAATTTTGCGTCGCGAATACCATCAATTCCCGGGGAGGTTATCAGTGACAATGCACGGAAAGAGAATACAAGAGTACTTACTCGATATTTTTTCCCAAATAATCCCAAGCAAATACTCGAACTGACAACAAATTCAGCCGGTGAATTTATTCACTGTGATTATTTAATTACAGTTAACTGTAACGTACAGCAACGTATTTTTCTAAATTTTACTACGGCAGCGTCCACTCGTCAAGACTATCCGTACCTTTCTATTTACTTTTTGGGCCGGCCACTTGTTGGCCACCCACGTGGCGCAACAATCGCCCTTAATTATTATTAATATTGTTATCTAGCCCTGGGCCTATTTTAAATCAAATGAATAAATTATAGAAACATTCTTTCCTAACCTGAATGATACATAATAAATTAAATACATATATCTAGTATATATTCCTAGGAAAATTATTTATTTTAATACTATAAATTTAATTAATAAATGAGAAATTTTTATAACAATTGATAAAATTATTAAAATTATTAATATATACTGTGCATGGAATTTTATATAAATCATGGCGACGCGCGCAACTTCTCCCCACTATGGATATGCGCAGACCACGTCAGTACAAACAGCAGCTGTTAGGCTAGTATTTTTTTCTGTTGATTAAATTGAATAATTATTTTCATAATTAATAATTAACATTTTCGTATAAACTTTGTGACCAAACGATTCATAAAAGATTGAATTATTTTATTTTGTACATTTCATTAACTGCATGAGAAAAATCTTTATCCAAAATTCCGTTAAAGTAGACTGAGGCTTTACTTGCAAAACATTTTTGTTAATAACAAAAAAAATTACACCTTTTTTGCCGGGTTTCTGTATCGGGTTCACGAGATTTTTTTCTATTTTATTCAATTTTTTATTTGACTACGGCAATTGTTTGCCACAAAGTTTCGTAGTAGGACAAGTAGACTAATACTAGGAACATACTTCGTATTTTGTCACTTATACTCTTTCAGTTCTAACCCCTCTCTCACACACACACACACACACACACACACACACACACACACACACACACACACACACACACACACACACACATACATACATACACATAGATATATATCTTTATATATATATATCTATGTGTATGTATACTGTATATATTAGGGTGTTTCAAAATAAACAGTTTTTTTTTTCTTAAGTCTTATGGTCTTAAAAGTTGGTCTTAGGTATTCAAAAAATCCTTCCAGAAGAGCAGCTCAAAAGCTCAATCCTGCTAAGACCTCAACGAATATTAATTTTCTCATTTTAATTATATGTAAAAAAATTTTTTTTTGTTCTTTAAAAATAAAAGTATTAAAAAAAATTTTTTTCAAAAGTCGAAGTGCATGGTCTTGTAGGGAATTAAATTCTCTACAAAAAATCCCATGAGTATTTTGGTAATGCGCGTTTTCATCCCCCGACAAAGTATCCCCGACGAAATATCCTACGAACAAAATATCCCCTAACAAAATATCTCCGGACATTATATCCCCGACATAATATCTTTCGATATAATTTTCACAATTTTCCTGGAAAACTAGTGCTCTAAATAGGCAGTTACTTTTTATTTATAAATTATCACAATTTTCCTTAAAAACAAGCATCTAAATTAGTTTTAAACAGTACAAATAAAACATTTTAATAAAAAAGAGAAATTTTGCTGATAGGATATTTTGTCGGGGATATTATGTCCAGAGATATTTTGTCGGGGGATATTTTGTCGAGGATATTTTTCGGGGGATGAAAACGCGCGCATTTGAGTGTTTTCTTCGTACAACCAACAGAAAAAAAGATATGAAGCTTGAAATAATAGTGAATTAAAAAACTCAACGTACCCGAGTCGAAATATCAGATCCGTTTTAGCTGTAAAAGTGTTCGAATCCTTTGCAGTTTGATTTGCAGCCTTAAAAGACGCCTGTTTAAACAGTCAAAGACGGAATGAACTAAAGATACGGTGAAAACAGCTCCACTGTGTTCCGTTTTCAATGTAAATCTTATCCAAAGAATTATTATCGTTATTATTATAATCATTATTTTAATTCAAAGGTATATATTAAGCTTGAGAATTCCCAACATCTTATAAGGAGCACCATAGGTTTTAATGCGTAGCGATTCGATTTCAAATCAAAGCTGAACGTTTATTTATTAATTGTTTTTTCTCCATAAAACAATAATAATAATAATAATAATAATAATAATAATAATAATAATAAACACGTACGTGATCATGGCTTGTCCACCCAGCTGACGTTTTACTTCCTTAAGTCAGCTGGCATGATGTCCGAGACCGAAGGATATATTTTTGCCTGTCAAGATGGTGTGATCAATACCCTCGAATACCGTGCGAAAGTACTCCAGATGCATCTACCCGACACACTGTGTAGGGTGTGTAAGCAACATCCTGAGACGCTTATGCATCTCTTGTCAGCGTGTCCTGTGCTGGCAAGAAGTGCATACATCCAGCGTCACAATGCTGCTCTGCGAGTACTTTACTACCGCCTTAGACATACGCACGGTATCGACAAAACACCAGTGCTGCCTTATCTGCCAGGAGATATTTCGCAAGTTGTTGAGAATGACCGTTGTCGTATTTATTGGAACGTGCCATTCGCAACAACTCGGAAAATAGATCACAACAAACCTGATATTGTGCTCTTCGATAAAACCACTCGTGACATTTATGTCATCGAGTTCTCAGCACCTGCTGAGTATAACATCACGGTTAAAGAAGAGCACAAACACCAAATATATCAGGATCTCCTGTTTGAAATTGGCAAACTTTACCCAGGTTACCGTGTCAAACTTGTCGTCCTCATTGTTGGCGTCCTAGGAGGGATGAAACAGTCGTTTGTGTCTGCACTGGCTAGAATACCAACTTGTTCAGCGCAAGTTGAGTTTCTGGCATCGCGGATGCAAAAGGCTGTTATTCTCGGGTCCCTCCGTTTACTTATGCAACGAAACTTGGCCTGCTGCGCATGCTGATCATCTTGTTGATGAAGCATCGCAGCAGTAACGATTGGCGCTCAAGTGTGGCCCTCGGTAGAGTGTGACTACCGGGGATAACCCCCTGAGCATTTAACAAAAAAAAAAAAAAATAATAATAATAATAATTCGATCACCCATTTACTCTACATGGATGATCTGAACGTATATGCTCCTGATGAGGAACGCCTTCAGACAGCCTTGAATATCGTAGGGGAGTATACACGGGATGTCGGCATGGCTTTTGGGTTGGACAAGTGCGCGGTCGTTAATCTGGTGAAGGGTAAGTGCTCTGATTTGCGCGAAGATATCGAGTTAGTAGATGGGAGCGTCATTGACCATCTTGACGCCGGAGAGTCGTTCAAATATCTAGGAATTGACGGGAGTCCTATGCAGGCCGTCTCGAAAATCAAAACGACTCTCTGCAGCGAGTATGGGCGGAGACTCCGGGAAATCTGGTCATCAGAACTTTCCGGAAAAAACAAAGTCTCTGCAACAAACATGCTTGTTGTCCCAGTACTTCTCTACTCTTTTGGTGTCCTTAAATGGACCCGAAAAGAGCTTAGAGATCTCGATATCAAGACACGCAAAGTCATGAATATCAATCGGAGCATGCACCCTAAGTCCTCAGTCACCAGATTATACCTTTCCCGGCACATCGTAGGGAGAGGTCTACAGAGATTGGAGTGTCTACATGATCGTTTGGTTTTTGGTCTAACATACAAAGTTGTCAATGTCACAGCAGATGATAACGACTTTCTTATGCAGATTGTTCAGTCATGAGAATCTGCAGAAGGGAGCGTTCTTATATAAGGTAGCAAGGTACGCGGCAAAATCCCTCGGTCTTGGAAGAGTAAACCCTCTTATTGAACTCCCTAAGGAGGAATTTAAGAGTATCGTCAGGAATGCTGAGCAGCAAAAACTGCTCAGTACACATATGGACCAGTCCATGCACAGCGTGTTCTTTAAACACGTGCGTGACCATGGCTTGTCCACCCAGCTGACGTTTTCCTTCCTTAAGTCAGCTGGCCTGATGTCCGAGACCGAAGGATATATTTTTGCCTGTCAAGATGGTGTGATCAATACCCTCGAATACCGTGCGAAAGTACTCCAGATGCATCTACCCGACACACTGTGTAGGGTGTGTAAGCAACATCCTGAGACGCTTATGCATCTCTTGTCAGCATTTCCTGTGCTGGCAAGAAGTACATACATCCAGCGTCATAATGCTGCTCTGCGAGTACTTTACTACCACCTTAGACATACGCACGATATCGACAAAACACCAGTGCCACCTTATCTGCCAGGAGATATTCCGCAAGTTGTTGAGAATGACCGTTGCCGTATTTATTGGAACGTGCCATTCGCAACAACTCGGAAAATAGATCACAACAAACCTGATATTGTGCTCTTCGATAAAACCACTCGTGACATTTATGTCATCGAGTTCTCAGCACCTGCTGAGTATAACATCACGGTTAAAGAAGAGCACAAACACCAAATATATCAGGATCTCCTGTTTGAAATTGGCAAACTTTACCCAGGCTACCGTGTCAAGCTTGTCGTACTCATTGTTGGCGTCCTAGGAGGGATGAAACAGTCGTTTGTGTCTGCACTGGCTAGAATACCAACTTGTTCAGCGCAAGTTGAGTTTCTGGCATCGCGGATGCAAAAGGCTGTTATCCTCGGATCCCTCCGTCTTCTAAGGCAACGAAACTTGGCCTGCTGCGCAAGCTGACTAACTTGTTGATAGAGCATCGCAGCAGTAACGATTCGGCGCTCAGGTGAGGCCCTCGGTAGAGTGTGACTACCGGGGATAACCCCCTGAGCATTTAACTAAAAAGAAATAATAACAATAATAATAAATTCAATATTTCTTCAACAGAAAATTTAGTTAAATATGATTTTGTGAGCAAAATAATTCTGATTTTATTTAGTATTTTTTGAATTTACAGGCATCGCGATATACAAATTATCGTCAATTTTTATTTCAAAACAAACAGAAATCAATTGGTCGATGGAAATAGATACAAAGTTTTCCATTCTTGAACATTTATAAATATATGAAAATTATTACTGAACATCATGGTCACCTTTTGCGTTGAATACTTTTTCACTTAATAATGTTTGAATATTCGCTTGATGAAAAGGTGGACGATGATTTAAACAATCATCAGGATTTAAACATTGACAACAACGAAATTTTACGAAGCATTGAATTGAACCCAAATGATACCCATCATGATCCCTATTCAGAGTAAATGACGATGACATTTGTTTTGCTCGAGTTTATCGTTCAGACACATTAAGCTTCGAATCTTTTAATAAACGGAATTACTATTCGATTTTTTGCACTGTTAATAAATTTCTTAGAGCTTGCTGAACACTCTCAGGAATTCTATAAGTCTCATTGAAAATTTTATAAGTGCCTACAGTATAACATCTGTCTTCTAATCGATCATAAATCTTATTATTATGTTTTTTGTTTGGCGCAAAAATCTTTCATTCTTCCTTCTGGTAATTGCTCAAAATATTTTTAAACTTTCAACTGCTGGTATTGGGATCTCACAACTTGTGAATCAATGTGACGTGTTCCGTGAATTACATTTAAATATTGTCCATTCAAATTTTCATATCGGAAACAATCTTTAGCCCACAAAGGTCCAAGAGCAAGTACACTTTTAGGCAGAAGTATCAGAAGATGAACATTAATAGAGCAACAAAGGGTATAGCCGGATTAATATGGGAATTCTGCCCCCATGGCTTTTTTGACTCAAACTTAGGGGGTCGATTTGGTGTCGAATGAAAATAATTCACCTCAATTTTTAGCTCTTTAACTCAAACGGTATTCGAGAATTTTAAAAAAACCTGTTTTTTCGAAATTATTTTTATTTTTATAGTAAAATTCGGAATTAATCAATAATGATTTTTTTCCTAATTCTTACGAGTCCAAAACATGAAAAAATCATATGATCGTGATTCTCAAACGGAAAGCCGATTTTTAACGGAGAAAAGAAAATTATAATCTTTTTTTTTTTAGCCTTTTTGAAATATGTCACTCACCAAAATTCGTCAGAAAAAGTCTTTCATACTCCTCTATACTGAGGAATTTTTTTGAATTTTTTGAATTGGTGGAACAATTAAAAAAAAATTAAAAACTCATTTTTGTCTTAAAATCTTGCGTTTTAACAAACTTACATTTTTTATTAGTACAAATAAATACGTAGAAAATTTTTTTTTACCAAAAATATATCTTTGCAAAAGATAAACATAAAAAATCAGTAGCCTACAGTCATTATAAGGGTTATTAATGATCCAAAAGACACTTAAAGGTAATACTTATTAGGGTGTCCCAAAAAAAAAAAACAAATACATTTTTTTTCAACGTCTTATTAGCTCAAAAGTTACTTTATATTATAAAAAAAATCCTCACCGAATTTCAGCCAGATATCTTTACAATTGAGCTATCAAAAAGGGGGTTCCCTTTTCCCATTTAAAATACAGGCGAAAATTTTTCATTTTAGTTTTTTGTTATTAAGACTATGAAAAAAAAATTTTTTTTTCCAATTCCACCTGGTATAATTACATAGGGAATTAAATTCTCTACAAAAAGTGCTTATACATTATGTACGTTGAACAAACTGGGAAAAAGATGTTAGATATTTTTTGTAGGAGATTAAATTTCCTACAAGAACGTGCCGTCAAAATTTGAAAAAAAATATTTTTTGATAGAACAAAAATGAAAAATAATAAAAAATAATTTAACACTGATAAAACTGAATTTTTATTTGATCTTTGAAGCCCCTTAACTTTTTCCCATATTAATCCGCCTATACCCTTTACGGAGAAAATTTGACGCCATATTCACATTAGCATTTGTAATGGAATCTAAATTTAAAAGCGCAATTCCAGCAACCAATAAAGAAAAATTTTTAAATACTCTTGTTGCATGACTTCTTTCATAACTGGTAAAGCATAATAAAAGAACAAATTCTTAAGCTCAGATGCTTTCCAGTGTACAAGATTTTCCGTTGAGCGAGGCATACGATGAACAAAGCTCGGTGGTTTGATATGAAATAGTCGGTTATTAATGATATTTGACATATCAATTAATGAATAACATTCGCCTCTATTGCTTGGGTCAAACCATAATGACAGTAGTTTTTTTATCACACCACCAAAAACGCAGTGCATTTGATCTATAGCAGTTCCAACGATGAAATCGGGCATTAATTTAGATAAATCACAAGGCTCTTTGACACCTATATGAGGAAAACCATTATTTAATGCGAGTCGAGCAAAGGTAACACATTCTCTTGAAGTTTGCATTTGAGGATCCAGCGTGTAACGATAAACATGACTGTAAGGATTGCCATAAGGTCGTAAGTGATAAGTTTCGCCAGGCCATAAACATGATGGACAACCATAACTGCTCATAAAATAAGTGAAATTAAAAAACTGACACTTTGCTGTAAGGTCACGAGTTCCTATGAGTAATACCGCGTTGACTTCTACGATCTGATTATCAGCCAAAGTAATTTGAATGCCTTCAGATAAATTTTTTAATTGTTTATAAAATTTATTAAAATATTTATTAACGTTAGGTTTCTCAGATCCAAACCACAATCCAACTAGTAATAAATTTTCACCTTTTGTGCGCTCAGCAAATGGTAACTCATTCATAGATAGGTATACTGGCCACATGCTAACTTTAGAGGATTTGTAAACTGGTATCCCGTCGGTGTACCAAGTCAATGAAATATTATTTCTGTCTGATGAAAATCTAATTTCAATGAATTTTTTATACAAACTTCCTTTGTACACATCATCAATATGAAGATTATCATCATCTAAATCAGGATGAAAACGTTGTTGTAAACTTTCGTAAAATCCTGGTCTTCGATATAATTCTTTCAGATGACTTTTGATCGGAAGCTCGACGAAATAAGCAGTTTTTGTTGATTCGATGTATGCTCATATTTCATTCTATGTTTTTAAATTTTTAACTTCCCGCTAAGAAAATCGACGATTTTAAAAAAATTGGGAAGTTATTGTTTTCACCCCGATTTACGAAAATCGAAATTTTACCAGATGTCGACGTTTTGAGGTCCTAGGAAGCTATTCTAACTATTTTCAGAATGATGCCCGAGTGTCTGTATGTATGTATGTACGTTGTGTGTGTGTGTGTGTGTGTGTGTGTGTGTGTGTGTGTGTGTGTGTGTGTGTGTGTGTATTAGGGTGGCGCAAAAAAACCGACTATTTTTTTTTTTTCCATCTCGCATGAAAATTTGTTGGTTTACGATGTTTTAAGAAGCCTCTCCACAAATCAGCTCGATAGAAAATTTTTAAGAGGTCGCTCACGAATTTTGAAAATATCAAAAATGATCGAAATTCGGATTTTTATTAAAAATTTTTTTTTTTTCTCGTGGCAGCAATAGTTTATATTTGTGAAATCATGACTATGCTGAAAATTTCAGCCCAAAATTTAAATATTTGAACGGCGCTCAAGAATTTCGAATATTAACTGATAATATGTAACTAATAGTTTGAATTAGTTTTTATAACTCAATTATTGTCATTTCACTCAAATATAACTTTTGCATAACCAAAAATATACAGAACAGTCTTAAACAATGAAATTCGGTCAGTTTTGAATAATCGAAAAAACCTACAAATTGGATTAAAAAATAAAAAAGTATGTAAATAACTTATTATTTCTATTTCTCGGGTTATATTTTCATTCATTGTCATGCAAATTGATGGTGAAAAATTCGAGAAGCTTTATTATTAATATTTAAGGGTCGCTCAAAAACGTCCAAGAGACTGCGCTCGGAAACATTCAAAATTCTTGAGCGCCGTTTAAATATTTAAATTTTGGGCTGAAATTTTCAGCATAGTCATGATTTTACAAATATAAACTATTGCTGCCACGAGAAAAAAAAAATTTTTTAAATGAAAATCCGAATTTCGATCATTTTTGATATTTTCAAAATTCGTGAGCGACCGCTTAAAAATTTTTTATCGAGCTGATTCGTGGAGAGGCTTCTTAAATTATCGTAAACCAACTAATTTTCATGCGAGATGGAAAAAAAAAAAATAGTCGGTTTTTTTGCGCCACCCTAGTGTGTATGTATGTGTGTGACCGGTCTATAACTTTTTAACTAATGAACCGATTTGGATAGTTAAGGCGGTAATCGAAAGAGCTTGTTGGCCATCAACTTTTCTGAAAATTTTGGATCATTTGATCAAGTAGACTCGAAAATATTGGCGAATTACGAAAAAAAAAATATTTTTTTTGTTTTTTTTTGATTTCTCAGAAACGACTTATGCGATCAACTTCAAAATCTTATCAGCTCTAGAACTTAATAAAACGCGTCGATTGCCGCCTTAGCCATCTCAATCGGATAATTTGCTTGAGAGTTAACGCGGGAGAAAGAAATGGTAAAAAACGGTTTTTTGCGAATATCTTTGAAACAACTGAACTAAAAAATTCCAAAATCTTATCAGCTCTAGAACTCAGTAGAATACGTTAATTGCCGCCTCAATCATCGGTTTATTCGTTCGTGAGATGTGGGAGAAAGAAATGTCGAAAACGGTTTTTTCGAAAACAATGGTTTACAAAAATATTTTCGAGCTCGATAAGCTCGGAAATGTATCCACAACAATGTTTTCTAGCTCCTTGAGCTCAAGGAGCTCGAAAACAGCGGGAAGTTTTGGGGCTGGCCCGCAGGTTCAACCGATAGACAGATTTTTTTGACAAGTGAAGCAGTAAAAATGTTTTTTTTTCTTAATTTTTTCTTTTTTTGATAGTGAAAAAAATTTGCGGAATTTATGGGGACTATTTCTGAACCCATTATTATTATTATTATTATTGCGATTACAGTGTAAATTGACGACAGTAATAATATCACCCAGACAAGTTTGGGTAACATTATGTCAGGCAAGTAAAGATAATATCAAGGTCATACTTCAACTTACTGTCAAAGGTGCTTCTGGATATAACAACTGTTCGTAGTCTAAATATCTGAAGCAATTGCTTTCCTCTTCATCACTATCACTCTCCACTTCATCTTCATTATTCTCATATTCTTCATTTCCATTAAAAACTTCTTCATCAATTTCATATTGATCGCTTTCCTCTGGAATATCATGTATATCATCAGCTGCTTCAACCACATTCTCTGCATCTTCAACCTATAGTGAAAAAATTCATTCAATTAATCTACTTGATAAAATCATAATTTATATTAAATTTTAACAATTTTTAGAATCTCAGTTAATTAAAGGAAAATCTAAATATTGATAACGATCAAATTTACAGCTTTATGCGTAATTAGCAATTACACAAATATATAGAGATAGTTACAACCTATTGGAGTATACGTCAGATCACATAACCTTAATAATTGTTTATAGACTTTCATTGACAGTACATTTTTTTATTTAATGCATGTAACCTTCCGTTATTTTTTTGGTAATTAACAATAAATATTAATATATATTAATTTTACCTTATAAGCGTTGATTAGTTCATTTAATCTGGCATTGTTAACATCGTTGTCATTGATTGCATGATCTACGTTAACAATCAAGTTGTCCAATTTTACATTTAACCTGTTACCAATATCATCATCGTAATTGACTTCATTAATTGCATTAACAATTTGGTGATCTAATTCATTATTAAATTCATTGTCATTATTTTCGTCATCACTGGTGTCATCATCATTGACAATACTCCTCAAGCAATCAAGTTTTCGTTTTTTTGAATAGTCATTATAACCTTTTCTAGAATTTCTTTTCACCATTTTCACTGTCGTATTTTCACTTTAATAATTTTTAATTATCGTTCCCAATAAGAAAACACTCTAAATCATCAGTTAGTTTATTACACAACGAAATAAAAAGTAATCAACAGAAGAGGATGAGTGCGCATGCGTTCAAACAGAGCATGGTAAGGTAATCTACTCTGTTACCGACTGCAGTTTACAAGCTACGTTACCTAAAGGAGACTGAGAGGGACTTAATTGCGAAAATGACGTATATTAGCCATCATCTTGAGTTTTAGTTTGCATTGTATTTACTCCATCGAAGAAATTATTAAAAGAAAAAAAAGCTTGAAATAATTATTATTATGGCTCCAAAACGACCGAAGAAACTTAATGACAATAAATACTGCTTGATCTGGTGGGTTGTGGAGGGTAAAAAAACAATTACAGAATGGTCAAAAATACCCAAAACGAAGCGTGAAAAAATTGTATACATCAAACTTAAATGTGGTGGTAAGTATACTTTTGGCTCAATAAGAAATAACTCCGGGTTAAAGTGATTATTATTTGAAAGTACTAAAAAATAAATTTTTCTATTTTATGAGACGATTGAACAGTTAGACCAAATCAAGTTAGATAATAAAGGCAATATTTCTGATGAGAACACGAAGATGTTCAGTAAAACTATAATACAACAAAAAAAAGTAATAAATGTTTAAAAAAAAATAGAAAACGAATTTGAGAAGAAAAACAAAAATGAAACAGAAAAAGTAATTGACAAACAAAAGCCTATTTTCTCGATCGATGATCCGCCATTTTTCACTAACCATGAAAAAAAAATGATTAAGTTCTAAACTACGCAAGAAAGCAAGACACGAGCTGTTGAATACAATGACCTCTAGATACCACCTAACGCAGCATCTATTAAAAAAAACAGTATTTCAGAAAATATTGATATTGATAAATGCGATAATATTAATACTCTATATGAAGCTCGATTTCCTAATACTGTTAATGAAAGTCAATTTTCAAATCTACCAAATGTCGAAAATTCAATAATTGATGAGGTTGACTCAGAAGCTCCAATAGAAAATGGGTTAGGGTTGTTTTCTATTTAAAGCAACGACTATTTCAGTAACTGGGCAGTTCCAAATACATTAGTTATCAAGGATTTTCATTCTTCAGTTGAGGAATCTAATGAACCACCAGTTATGTCATCAGATCTATTAGAGTTGAAAAGTTCAAAATATGAAAATTATTCTAGTCCATTGCTGTCATATTCTGATCAAATACAACACAATCGAAAAAAAAATGCTGGCATTTTCCGACCTTGGGATTCATCATCCAATATTCACACTATCCTTTATCCGATTACGTAGGAAAAATCTACCGAAGAATGACATTTGAAATCATTAGTACTAGCTGAGATTGACACGAGGAAAAATAAATCAATTGCTTCTAAGACGACAGAGGATTTGAATATTGGATCCATGGTTGCATTTCTGAAAAACGAAGGTTACCTTAAATTATATTTATAATGCTCTAGTATTATTATTTTTACAAAATTCAAAACATTTCTTGTAGTCTATCAATAACTAATAATAATTTAACGAATATTTGTAATACATTATAAAAAATGCCGGTGTATTTATTATTGACTTACATTTTCAGTACGAGAAACAGATGTAAATTTTTTTTTTTTTTGAAATTTTTGTTTCGAAAAAAAACGTTTTTCTTTTTTGGAAATTTAAGCACTGTCTGCAATAAAATTGTGGACTAAGCTCAGAAAAAATGTTTGTTTTCATCTTGTTAAAGATTATGAGCTTTTCAGAGCAAAAAACGTGATCCTTTAATTTTTTCAAAAATTTGATCGAGTGAAACAAATAAACGGCTAGTTGGAATGATCTGGCTTTTTGTAGGGTTTTACTGGACGTATTGAACTGTAAAATGCACAGTCAACATTATCGATTTCCAAAAAACCACAAATAGCGCTTTTTTTGTTGCATTTTTAAATTCATGTGACGATAGGAAAAATTTTTTTTTTCGAGAAGGCAATGGCTAATCGTTGAAGGGAGTTTATCCAAGTTTTTAAAACCCACCATCAACTTTCTTTGCGATCATTGGTTTCTGAGATATCGATAATCAAAGACAAAAGGATCCTTTTCCATTTGAAGATCGATATCTCAGCGAGAAGTGGCCGTATCAAGGTCCATAAAAAAAGAAATTAAAGCTAAATAATGACGATATCCGATCCTCATAGTGGTTAAGCAAAAAAAAATTTTTCCACGCCCAAAGACCAAAAAACAAAAATTTAAAAAATTTTTTTGTCGCTGGTTTTTCTAAGATTACTCAAAAACCGCTAATGCTAAAAAATTTTAAAGTTCTAATCAAAAAAGTAGACACTTGCAGCTACAATTTCCTTTTTTTTTATTTCTTGTACGACCATTTCTCTCAAAGTTAGGGCCTGTTGAAAATCACCCAAAAATTTGGAATTTTTTTTGATCCTTTAATTTTTTCCATTAGTGTATATTTATTGGAACTATATACATAATTAAATATTTATAGGTTTCATATCAATAAAGTCTGATCAGATTCAATCATATATAAACTTATGCACGACTATACATGAATTTATATTAGTTATGTCCGATCAAATCTAATTATATATAGGCCTATATCTAATTATATATGGGTTTGTATCAGTCATGTCTGATCAGACCTGATCATAAATAGACCTATATATGGTTATATATGGAGTTTTAACAGCCAGGTATGATCAGATCTAATTATGTGTAGGCTTACATATAATTATAAATAATCATGTATAATTATGTATAATTTCATGTATAATAATATATAATTATATATGATTATATATATAATCATATATAATTAGACAAAAACTTTTTTCATCGGGATATGAAACAATTGATAAAAGAAATAAGGCTATAAAAGAATTAATTCATTTTAAAAAATAACCATTGTAAAAAGACAGTAAATATTGATTAGGAATATGCTTGGTTCTGCTGATTAAAAAATGGAAAAAATTGAATTTAAAATAATAGCCAAAATAAATTAGTTATTTTAAAGAAATTGCATTGTAAAAAATAGAAAGCGAATATTGTATAGGGATATAAGCTCTGCTTGCTGATATAAAAATATTTCAAATTACATGTAAAAAAAATTAGGTTTAAAATATTGGCCAAAAATAAATTAGTTAATCTCAAAAAATTTTTATCGTCAAGAAAACAGAGCGAACATTGTATAGGGATATGGCTCGATTCTGGTAATGAAAAAATTCAAAAAATAGATGTACGAAAAATAGAATTTTAAATAATGGCCAAAAAAAATGAAGTAATTTAAAAAAATTTGCATTCGAAAAAAGTGAGAGCGAATATTGTACAGGTATATGGACTTGGTTCTGGTGATGAAAAAAATCTTTTAAAAATTTATGGAGGAGATAAATTGATATAATAAATATGGCTTTAAAATAATTAATTTATTTTATAAAACTTGCATTGAAAATAGAGAGAAAACAATGTATATGAGTATAAGCTTGGTTCTGTCAATTAAAAAATTAAAAAAATACAAGTAAGAACAATTGGGTTTAAAATAATGGCCAAAAAAAAATAATTGAATTAAATTAATTTTTATTGGAAAAAAGAGAGAGCGAGTATTGTATAGAGATATAAGCTCAGTTCTGCTGATAAAAACATATTTCAGAGTAAATATATGATGGGAAAAAATTGATATAAAAATATGGCCATGAAAAAATTAATTTATTTAAAAAAATTTTAATTTTCAGCAAGCGAGAGTGAATCTTGTATAGGGATATAATATCAGTTCTACTGATAAATAAATATTAAAAAATAAAATATGAAATGGGAAAAAAATGAGATAAGAAACATGCCATAAAAGAATCAAGTAATTTTTTTTTAAATTAGCATTGTAAACAAAGAAGAGTAAAAAATGCTCAGAGAAATGTTCATTAATTTTAACAATCATGGGTTATCGAAATCAATTTTTGATAAAAAATGTTTTCATGCATTTTTTAACAATGCTTACAAAAAAAAAACAACTCTGCTCTGAAATTTTGCAACACTGGAGCACTAACTCTCCGCTTCGCGTTCGAAGTGAGCAATATTACAATATTATTAAATTGAAATCGTAAATATTTATTTATAACTAATTTTTTTGTATTATTAATTATTAGTTTTTTGACATGCTTATTTGCTTGTGGTTAGAAATCAATTAACTGCTGCTTAGTTTTATTATTTTACTTACAAAACTTTTACTGAACATCTTTTGGGAAACTAAAAGTGCGTTTCGACAAAAATCACAACGATTTATTCGAAACGTGGTTCTAAATAATTTTGTAAGTCTTTGATCATTTCTATTTGAACTTAAGGATGTGTCTTATGCCAGGAGCATTGGCTTTTTAATGATTAGAAATCATTTAACTGTTGCTTAGTTTCATTATTTTCCTTACAAAATTTTTTACTGTGCACCTTTTAGGAAACTTAAAAGTCGTTTCGATAAGAATCACAACCCTGCTCAAAAAATCCGATAGATTCTAATAGTTGTATGCATAAGGCCCTATACTTAACTATAGCACTTCTCATTCATTCTTATAAAATTTCTATGGTAATTCATGAGAATCTATTGGATTCTATAAGATTTTCTAAACAGGGAACGATTTGACCGAAATGTTGTTGTAAATATTTTTCTAAGTCAGTGATGATTTCCATTCGAACGTAAGAATGCGTCTTATGCCACGAGAATTGACTTCTTGACGATTAGAAACTATTTAATTGTTGCTTAGATTTATTATTTTACTTATGAAATTGTTAACTGAGCACCTTTTAGGAAACTTAAAGTGCATTTTCATAAGAATCTTCAAGATTCGTCTGAAATGCCGTTCTCAACATTTTTCTAACTACAAAGCACAACAATAATTTGATGGCTTTGTAGAATTTCATTTTTTGTTATTTTTTAGGCAATTGCTATTGAATTCGGGTAAACACGACATGTTTAAAAGGAGCTTTGTTTTTTAATGAATTTCTGCTTGTAGTTATTTCTATACATGTAACATAATGTAAGACATATCATAATTTTATATGAACACTGATAACATCAGCTTTACAGTATGTAGATTCCGAGTTCTGTAATTTAAATTGAGTATATTCTCATACATAAATATTTTGGCAATCACTATCTTTGTCAAAGAACCGGAATTTAAAATTTGTAGATGTGACTGTTCTTCCATTCCCTGAACGTCGATAAAAGAGTTTGTCACATGTATCTCTACTGCTCACCACTAGATGGTGCTCGCTAATGTCGGTAAGGGACCTTTTTATCAACTAAAAACGGTACTACACGCTTTTAAAAGAAAATATACTCGTGAAGATTCAAAAAAATGGTGAATAAATCGAAGAAGGTTTTGATTTTTGTATTAATCTATAACCCCAAAATAAATAATTCAACATTTAATTTTTAAATTATAACGAAGACAATTATTTTTTTGCTAAACTAGAAAAATAATCGTCTACATTTCGGAAAAATAAACTCGAGTATTTTTTTCAATTGTAAAATAAATTTTTTTCAAACTTGACAGTCATTAATTTAGAAAATGTCAGATGTCAACTAACTCCAGGGTCATTCCTAAAAATTTCCAAATAATAATTTACTATTACGTAGCGAATCTCAATTGTATTATTCAATAATAAGCCCTGATTAAAAAAAAAAACGATTTGGAACCATGTGCAATGTTAAATGTCCATTAGAAGGGCGATTTAAAAGTATTTCAAGTATTAAAAAGCATCAAAAAGTATTCAAAATTTTTTTTCTCTAATCGTTTCAAATTGTTTTTGGAACGAAGTTACTTATGGCGCGTTGCGAAGGGGTACCCTAGCCGGCAAAAAACGTCCGTAACGCGACAAAAAAGCGTAACCTTTTTATGTATAGTCTATGTATGGTGGCTATACACTGTCTAATGTATAGTCTATGGGATGACTGTTATTATTATTGCCGTTTCCTATTATTATTATATCATTCGATAACTACACCATCTGGTGATCAAAAGTGGAACCATCTGATCATTACTACTACGTTAAACGCAGGGAGGTTATACACAGGGTTGCGAATTCTTTAATAAGAATATTTGCAATCAAAAATTGCATTTTCAATCCGTCATTGAAATTATATCGATTAAAATTACAAAGTTAATTTTTAATTCAACAACTTGAATTGAAAAATTGAAAAATTAATTTAAATATAAACAAGTGGGATTAAGAATCGAAAAAACAATTTTTAATAAGAGAAGTCAAATTGAAATTTAAAAAAGTAGTTTTTAAATTGACACGTGGGTCTAAAATTTCAAAAATTAATTCTAATTCAGATACGTGGGATTAAAAATTAAAAAATTACTTATTAATTCCAACACGTGGGATCAAAAATTGAAAATTACTTTTTAATTCAGATTCGGTACGCAATCAAATAAGTAATCAAGACAAAAAATTTGACAGCACTTATAACAGGAAAGAATACTGTTTTACTTGATCTTCAAGTTTGAATATTTTTAAACTTACTGTTGATCGTTAGATATAATAGAATTTGAATTAAGAAGATCATGCATAGTTAAGACATTTGAGCATTAAATTTTTTGAATAATTTTCAGCGTAAGCAGAGAATTTAAAATTAAACCAACACCAATCCGATGTTCAGAATTAAAAATATTTCATTTAATTTTTTTATTCGAAAATAGACAATTTAGAAACATAATGTAATTTTCTAATCCCCTTTAGCTATGGCTAATTTAAATTTTTGATTGACTTTTCAATTATTAGATATGGAATTAGAGATTAGAAAGAAATTTTTTAATCTGGTTTTCCGAATTGAAATTTTTTATTTTATGTTTTATTTGAAAACGTAGATTTAAAAATTAAGCCATTACATTTTAACGATACTTTACGAATTGAAAATTTGAAATTTAATTTTTAATTGAAAAATATTGGATTAAAAATGAAAAAATTATTTTCAATTCAAAGATATTCAATTAGAAAATTACAAAATCATTTTTAATTTGTTGTTTTTGGATTATGAAATATAAAAAAAAATTTAATTAAAACACTAATGCAACTATAAATTTAATGCGCTATGTGCAACTCTGGCTATACACTATGTATAGGAATGTATTAGACTGGGCTAAAAAATCGACTATATGTTTTTTTTTCGATACTGTGAAAATATTATTCCTGATGACTAAAAAAAATTACTGTGCAAGTTTGAGCCCTTATTATTGATATTAAGAGGTGTATCGTTACGACTATTAGTTTTTTGACAGAAATTTCATTTTTTACCCAAAACTCGTAAATCATCTATCTGAAAAATTTAAGCAATGTATATTCTTAAAAGAAATTGAATTCCCTACAAAAAATTTCTCTTAGTAAATTCACGTCAAATAAGCCGTTCCCTTGTAACCGTGCCTTAAACATTGATTTGTTTTTTTAATTTTTTGATTCTATTTTGGATCTTTGTAACTACTAGAAATATTAAAATTTTTTTTCACGCAAGATTCATATTCTTGAAGAAAATTTAATGCTCTACAAAAAAGGTCTTCTAACATTTTTTGCTAAATTCACTTCTTCGAACGTTATTCAGGTTATTGACTTCGTTTTGACTCAACTTCAACCTTGAATAACTTTGGAAGGAGTGAATGTAGCAAAAAATGTTAGAAGACTTTTTTTGTAGAGCATTAAATTTTCTTCAAGAATATGATTCTTGCATAAAAAAAAATTTTAATATTTCTAGTAGTTACAAAAATCCAAAATAGAATCAAAGAATTAAAAAAACAAATCAATGTTTAAGGAACGGTTACGAGGAAACGGCTCGTTTTACGGCAATTTCCTAATAGAGATTTTTCGTAGGGAATTCAATTTCTTTAAGACTATACATTGCTCAAATTTTTCAGATAGATGATTTACGAGTTTGAGGTAATACATGAAATTTCTGTCATAAAAATAGTCGTAACGATACACCTCTTAATATCAATATTAAGGACTCAAACTTGCACAATAACTTTTTTTGGTCATCAGGAATAATATTTTTACAGTATCGAAAAAAAAAAAAAAATAATCGATTTTTTTGGCCCAGTCTATTGTGTATGCTTATTCTTTACAGCATACACACCTATCGAGAAAAAAATCATAATAAAAATGTATACCCCAATAATTATTTTCTTTATACTTCGAATAGAACTTGAAATTAATATTTTTATAATAAGGAACTTCGTTCCTATCTGGTGTCCCACGACACCACGCAATTTTTTTTTTTAATAAGGAAGGGTTTATGTAGAACGGAAAAGGAGCTTCTCTCGAGTGTTCCATGACACACATGTCTTTTTTTTAATTTCATAATTTTATGGCAAGAATATGTTTGGGTCAACACAAAAACAAAATTCTTTAAATGGGAAAATAATCTTTGCCGAAGCATAAGAAGGTTAATGACAATGCAAGAAAGAGTGCGAAAGAAAGACAAGAGTACGTATAGTAGACAGACGCGTCGTATAAATCTCGACGAATAGCCGTAAATAACTGAGAGTATATTCAATGAGAAAAAAGTAAAGAGAAAAATAAGTTTTCGATAAATACCTAACAGAGACGCTTGAATGCTCAGCTGAAATCATTGAATATCCAATTACGGAAATTTCCTTTCTCACGCCTTCATTGTCAATTGTCAATCTTGCAATAACATTAACATATCTACATGATATAAGTAAAAGTTATATTTTGCTCAAGCAATTCGTTCTCGCAATTCTAAAATAAAAAAATGCCATCTGGGAGCCAGAATGAAAGGTAGATTTTTCGAAAATTTTTGACACTGCTCTGATGTTTCGCTAGCTTTCTCTTAGCTCAAAACGAAAGTGAACCTTATTCATTTTTATCAGGATTGAACCAATTTTTAAAGGTCAGTTTTTCAATCCGAGGATCTTAATCTGCGATTCGAATACTGTTATTATACTTATATATTTATATACATGTACGAGTAATACTAATTCAATCACGTATTACTAAAATCTCGGATCGACAAACTAGCTTTAAGTAAGCTGTATTATATCCATAAACCAAGATTTTGATACTACATTTGAAGTCTGCTTAATGCTTGTGCATACTCAGATGCTGAGAAACAAAAATATACATACATAATAAAATGGATAACAAGATGAGTTATAATCACAGGGCGTACAGGTACATTTGAAACATCTAGAGTAATGAAAGAAATACTTTTAAAATATAAAATAGCTGTGAAATTTGCAGGTTATTTTGTTTACAATAAAATACAACTGACGGAATTGGATTAAAATAGGAAATGCATAAGTTATGAGGAATGAAAACCATAGTTTCAAAATTTTTGGATTCTATCAAGACTTTCAAGGCTTTTAAATGATTGGGAAAAACGATCAAAACATAAATTTAAAGTTCATAAATAAAAGCTTATTAGACAAGCTTTAAGATACTTTCTACGAAAATTGTCTATGAGTGCACTGAGAAAAAAATTTTCTCCTGACAACTAAATTTCAGTTTTGACAAGAAAATAATTTGATTACCCATTGCCAATCATATATTTGGTTGTTTTAACTAAATAATTTATAATCCACCAACAAAATGAGTTATTAAAAACTATAAAATATTTATTAAAGATAATTACGCGTTTAGTAGCAAGCCTAAAATCAAATTGATTACTTGTAGAGTTTATAAAGTAGTCATAATGAAATGTATGAGTGATCATTATAGAGAATGAGTTATTAATAATAATTAAATATTATTTTTAAGTGACAGAATACTTATTCCACAGTTCAATAGATGCATATGTAGAAAAATTATTTATTTCCTTCACAAATACTTTTTTTCGTACTATGACAAAAATTGTTCAGGAAAAATATCAATATTAAACATTAATGTCATAGCGTAATACAGTAAGCCCCTATATTACTATCAAAAATTTTCAGCGGATAAATCGTCCCATAAATGCTTCGAGCTCAGAATATGAAAACTCTGTAATAAGTATCTTACCAGGGACACCACAAATGGTGGGCGCGATCTAGTGGCGAGCACCGAACTACTCAAGCTGCTGCTGCCTAACACCATAACTTTTAAATCAATAATCATTTGGTTCAAATATATATTTATTAACCTCGAACAAATATATATATTTATTCTAAACGAATATATATTTTTTTGTGTCTACTTGATATTTATTAGAGTAAATATAATAACATTTTGCTCTCATATTTGGATTTGTTGGCACTACAAAATAGTTAAGTTCTCCATTAAATAAATATTTTCTTAACTCTACCATGTGATTTTATTATCTTAGAGAGAGAAATATTTATGTCAATCAAATATAGTCTATTAAATCATTTGTTTAAAATGATAAAATAGATTATATTGACGTAATAAAATTTAGTTGTCCCAAATATATTTTAGTTTAATAGAATTCAATAAAACCAATTTAATGGTCCAAAGAGAAATTTTTGGTCAGTGTATATATATATATATATATATATATATATATATATATATATATATATATATTAGGGTGGTCCTTAAAAGGGGTGTTTACGAATTTCTTTGCTCCCAGGAGCTCAAATGCTTCCAAATTGATAAAAAAAAAATTTCCTCAAAATTTGAGCTCTTAATATTAACGTTAAGATTGTCCGCTTTCCAATCGATGTTTTTTATGGAAATAACATGGGAAAAATTTTATTTGTTCTTTAGAATTTTATAACTTATCGAGAAATGGATTAAAATTAATGAAAAGTAACAAGTTTATTGTAAATTTAACGCTCTACAAAAAAAGATCGCTTATAATTTTTCGCTAAGTCTATTGGCTGAAAAGTTATTCGAGCTCAAATTTTAATTTTTATAGAACCATTCAGATTGTTAAGTATGGTCATTAAGTAAACAATTATATATTAAAAATATATCAAATATTTCTTGTGAAATTTTTATTTATACTCAAAATAAGCAAATGGAATGTTTGTAATTTTCGTAGCATTATGGACTGAGTCACTTACGCCATCTATAATAGTATTTGTGTACTCAAATATTTTGACCCTCAAAAATATTTATAAGTCATTTAACCTCTAATTAAAATGAACAACCTGTGTAAGCTGTCAAAGAAAATATTTATTCATCATGACATCAAGAATAATTTTACGTTAAAATATTTATTTAATTGGTGATGTGGACACTCAAATTATCGGTAATAAATTGCCGTCAAAATTACAAGTGCTAAAAATTTTTTTTTATCATATACGTATTCTTAAATTAAAATTACGTGAAAGTGCTGAAATCTGTATAGATGAAGTTAAAGTATTTTGGCAAAAAGCTCAGATACCAATTAAAAGAAAAAACCATTGCATAGATCAGTTGTTCAAATTGTATGAACAATATCAGCTCCTCCAAAAAATTATGAATAAAGACTCAAATAAAATTAAAGAGGACAAATTCAAATCTTCATTATTAAATTTATTTGACATTGCCCATGCGAATGCGGCAGTTATGGTCAATGAAAATATAATGCATTTTTTGACTCAACAACGAAAAGACGGTAGAGTGGGCTACATAGCTAACATTGAGTCTGATGATAATGAACAAACTCAAAAATGAAGGATGAATTACTACAGCTTCGTCGTGAAAAATCGGAGAGAGAAAAAGCTCGATACGGTCAAATTGATTTCATAATAATTCATAAAATTAAATTTATTTATTAAAAATGATTGTATCTTAATTTTAATCACAAGTTTTTTTTTTATTTCTTTTATGTTTATTGAATAGATGAATTTGTGGAATTCACATCAAGCAGCGAAGTGAAAGGAGTAAATCCATTAAGTCAAAAAACAATATCGTCTGCTTAAAATTTCTCCGATGAACTGGCAACTACTCAGCACCAAGAATCAACACAATCTCGTGGTACAATAAATATCATAAATGATAAATTAGTAGCGGTCTTCGATCATTGTAAAATAATCGACCGCAATGCTGTACGTTTGATTGTAGCTTTATGCTCATCATTAAATATTGACGTAAATCCATTAATAGTAAATAGATCATCAATTCATCGAAGCAGAGAGAAAATACGTGATGAAAAAGTGAAACAAATCAAAGAACTTTTCAAAACTGAAGACTTGAATGCTAGTGTCTTACACTGAGATGGAAAAATTCTGAAAACATCAAGTGGAGATAATAAAGAACGACTACCAGTTGTATTAAGTTGTGGACAAATTGAAAAAATATTAGCAATCCCGGTATTAGATGATGGTACAGGACAGTCTCATGCCGATGCAATGTTTGACACTGTTATTGATTAGGGTATTCCTGACTGTATCAAAGCTCTTTGCTGTGATGTTACTGCTGAAAATCGAGGATCAGGTAAAAGAGCTGCAGTTCTACTTGGACAGTTACTTGAAAAAAAACTCCTGTATTTGCCTTGCAGGCATCACATATTTAAACATATTCTAAGGGATATTTTTGAACTTAAAATACCTACAACTTCAGGTCCTGATGTACCTTTGTTTGAAAGATTTCGAGAGAATTGAACAGACATTGATACAACTCAATATTCTACTGGCATTGAAGACTCGTATGTGCAAGACAAAATGCAGAATCACGGTGAAAACATCAATGAATTTATCCAAAAGCAACTTGATTCTGAACAACCAAGAGAAAGACTACAGAGAACTTTTGGAGCTTGTTCAGATATTTATTGGTAAAGGTCCGTGCAGTCAAGTGAAATTTAGAAAACCGGGTGCATTCCATCATGCTAGATGGATGCCGAAGGCCACATATACAACCAAAATATTTTTATTTCGTAAACATTTCAAAATGACGGTAAAATTAATCAATTTCTGAAATTTGTATTTTTATTGCTACAGTGTTTATCAAAGCATGGTTTACTTGCCCTCTAGCATCTGAAGCTCCAAATAATGATTTATCATTTTTAAAAGAACTTATTGATTATAAATTGATAGATGCTAAAATATCTGAAGTGGCGTTAAAAAAATTTAGCAAGCATTTGTGGTATCTAATCCAGAAACTGCAGCTACGGCATTTTTTGACGAAAGAATATCACTAAACATTAAGAACCAGATGGGGATTATGTTAAAAAGTGTTGACAAAATTTCAGAAAATTTGAAACGCTTCGCAATTAAAAACATTACAGACGCATATAACTGGAACATTGTTTCATTCGTATCATCAAGATCACTCTATTTTCTCAAACGATTTGGAATAAATACAGGTTTTTTAAATTTAGATCCGTCTGAGTGGTGTCGAAATGAAGATTACCAAAAGGGTTTGCCATTGGTAAGAAGTTTATAAGTTGTTAATGATATAACTGAGCGTGCAGTAAAATTAATTGAAGAATACCATATTATACTAAGCAAGGACCCAGAGCAGCATCAATTTATAGTTCAATTTCTATCAGAATATAAGCAATATTATGCTGATACTCGAAAATCTGCAATAATGGAAAATATGAAAATGGATTAAGGCTAAGTATCCAAATGGTATCATATTTCATTCGTTCTTTTATTTTATTATCTTAAAAATTGAAAAACTATCTGTATTTTAATCTGTTTATGAATTGAAAAATCACACATTAATCACAAGTCTCAGGATAACATTGTAATTACTTGTTTTTAGTATCATGTCTAAATAATTTTTTTTATTTTTAATAATTATTTAAAATAATAATTTCTGAGCTCCTCTTTGCAAAGCGCGCGAAAACGCAGCGTCAGCTTTTTCACCTTTTTATGCGGCAAAGAATAGTGGAAAGACAACTGCAATAAGTTTAACGAATAA
The DNA here is from genome assembly GCF_029852145.1 of Microplitis mediator. Lineage (NCBI taxonomy): Eukaryota > Metazoa > Arthropoda > Insecta > Hymenoptera > Braconidae > Microplitis > Microplitis mediator. The sequence continues at coordinate 20,017,103 of NC_079976.1, forward strand.
ACAATAAACTGTCGTCACTTTCCACCAATAACGATAATTAAAAATTCCCCATCAATTGTCAAAGCAAAGTTTATAAAAAGCCTGAGCACCATGGCTCAGGGCCTCAGTTTTATTTAAACTTCTTGGTCCGCGTAAACGGCGTCGATAGCCCGTAATCTTATTGCAGAAATCTTCCGACGTGGCAATAAGTAATCGTCGCTGATCTAGGTATCCGGCTGATTAATTTCGTGTAGGATATTATTTTATCAGTTACGGTTTTCCAAAATTCACTTTAAATAAATTGTAAATCGATCTAGATATCCGGCTGATTAATTTCGTGTAGGATATTAATTTATTCATTTACAAAAATTCAGATCAATTATACCGTAAATCGATCTAGGTGTCCGGCTGATTGAGTTCGGGTAGGATATTAGTTTATTCATTTACGGTCATTATTAATAAATTAAATTGCCAATTGAGTTAGATACTCGGCTGATAGTCAACTATCGTGTAGAGTATAGTTCTTAATTGCAATTGAAAGATCTCAAAGATCTATCCGGTTCGAGTGAATTGTGACACAAATCACGTGAATTTGTGATCTCACTTTGTGCCGAGTTTCTGCTCATAAAAACCCATTTTGGGTGTGAAAAAAGACGCATTTATAAACAAAAATCTTATAAAAATATCTGTTAAGGATAAATAATCCTATATTATAAATAAAATATAAAGTTGTGAAAAACTAGAGTGAATAAGTGACGTTCAGTTAAGACGTTGTAATTTAAAATACAATAAAAGATCAAATTCATCACTCCAACCTTGCGGTTTCATTCGAAAGTAGTACATAAGATATCATCCTACCAACCCAGCCGCACCCATTCCACCAACCCTACAGGAAGGTCGAGTGAGCTGTTTAGTCCTGGAGGGATAATAGCTGCCGCACTAGAAGAATTGACATCGAAAGGTAGGTGAAAGAACTATTTTTCTATCATTCGTAAAATACTTTTGGTTTAAACAAGAGCACCAGTCTCTTTGAAGACGTTTGGGTTCTTAATTCTCGAAAAGATCCACTATAAATAATAAATTATAGGAAGATAATTTCTTCTTCGTATTCTTTATTGTTGTCCGCACCCTCCAGCCCGCTTGTCGAAAAATTACTATCGCTACCAAAGGGAGAAATCCCGGATAAATAATTACAAATTAAGCGGCGGACATAACAGGAGCATAAATAAAAATTTCTCAGGAAATATTTGATATATTTTTATTATATAATTGTTCACTTAATGACCATACTTGATAATATTAATGGTTAAACAAAGATTAAACTTTGAGATCGAATAACTTTTAATCCAATAGGTTTAGTGAAAAATTATAGGAGATCTTTTTTGAAGAGCGTTAAATTTACAATAAACTTGTCACTTCTCATTACTTTTGATCCATTTGTCGATAAGTTATAAAATTCCGAAGAACAAATAAAATTTTTCCCATGTTATTTCCATAAAAAACTTAGATTGGAAAGCGGACAATCTCAACGTTAATATTAAGAGCTCAAATTTTGAGGGAATTTTTTTTATCAATTTGGAAGCATTTGAGCCCCTGGGAGCAAAGAAATTCGTAAACACCCCTTTTAAGGACCATCCTCATGTATATACACTAATGGAAAAAATTAAAGGATCAAAAAAAAATTATAAATTTTTAGGCGATTTTGAACAAGCTCTAACTTTGAGAGAAATGGTCGTACAAGAAAAGAAAAAAAAGGAAATTGTAGCTCCAAGTATCTACTTTTTGGATTAGAACTTTAAAATTTTTTAGCGTCAGCAGTTTTTGAGTAATCTTAGAAAAACCAACGACAAAAAAATTTTCAAATTAAAAAAAAATTTTTTTTTTGGTCTCCGGGCGTGGAAAAACTTGTTTTTGCTTAACCATTATGAATGTCGGATACCTGCATTATTCAGCTTTAATTTCTTTTTTTATGGACCTTGATATGTCCACTTCTCGCCAAGATATCGGTCTTCAAATGGAAAAGGATCCTTTTGTCTTTGATTATCGATATCTCAGAAACCAATAATCGCACAGAAAGTTAATCGTGGGTTTTAAAAACTTGAATAAATCCCCTTCAACGATTAGCCATTGCTTTTTCGAAAAAAAAAATTTTTTCCTTTCGTCACATGAATTTAAAAATGCAACAAAAAAAGGGCATTTTGTGGTTTTTTGGAAAATCAAGCGCTGAAACGAAAATATTGTGGAAATCGATAATGTTGACTGTGCATTTTACAGTTCAATATGTCTACAAAAACCCTGTGAAGAGCCAAATTAATCCAGCCAGCAATTTTTTTGTTTCATGCGATCAAATTTTTAAAAAAATTAAAGGATTACGTTTTTTGCTCTGAAAAGCTCATAATCTTCAACAAGATGAAAACAAAAATTTTTTCGGAGCTTTGTCCACAATTTTATCGCAGATAGTGCTTAAATTTCCAAAAAAGAAAAAACTTTTTTTTCGAAACAACATTTTCAAAAAAAAAAATTTTTTTTTAATTTAATGACTGAGAGATCAGTAAAATCACGGAATGCAGTGACGTAAACGTGTTAAAAATTATTAGGTTTTGGTTTTGTAAATTTTCTAAAGTTATTCCAAAAAAAAAATTTTTTTGGAAAAATTTTTTTTTTGAAAATTTTGTTTCGAAAAAAAAGTTTTTTCTTTTTTGGAAATTTAAGCACTGCCTGCAATAAAATTGTGGACAAAGCTCCGAAAAAATTTTTGTTTTCACCTCGTTAAAGATTATGAGCTTTTCAGAGCAAAAAACGTGATCCTTTGATTTTTTTAAAAATTTGATCGCGTGAAACAAAAAAATGGCTGGTTGGATTAATTTGGCTCTTCACAGGGTTTTTGTAGACATATTGAACTGTAAAATGCACAGTCAACATTATCGATTTCCACAATATTTTCGTTTCAGCGCTTGATTTTCCAAAAAACCACAAAATGCCCTTTTTTTGTTGCATTTTTAAATTCATGTGACGATAGGAAAAAATTTTTTTTTCGAAAAAAGCAATGGCTAATCGTTGAAGGGGATTTATTCAAGTTTTTAAAACCCACGATTAACTTTCTGTGCGATTATTGGTTTCTGAGATATCGATAATCAAAGACAAAAGGATCCTTTTCCATTTGAAGACCGATATCTCGGCGAGAAGTGGACATATCAAGGTCCATAAAAAAAGAAATTAAAGCTGAATAATGCAGGTATCCGACCTTCATAATGGTTAAGCAAAAACAAGTTTTTCCACGCCCGGAGACCAAAAAAAAAAATTTTTTTTTAATTTGAAAATTTTTTTGTCGTTGGTTTTTCTAAGATTACTCAAAAACTGCTGACGCTAAAAAATTTTAAAGTTCTAATCCAAATTTAGATACTTGGAGCTACAATTTCCTTTTTTTTTCTTTTCTTGTACGACCATTTCTCTCAAAGTTAGAGCTTGTTGAAAATCGCCTAAAAATTTAGAATTTTTTTTTGATCCTTTAATTTTTTCCATAAGTGTATATATATAGCAATATATACACATTATGTAATAGGGTCGATCGCAGCGGTGTTAAACACGAAATATTTACTTCATACACTACTTAAATAAGAATCAACAGGAGTAGCATAAAAAATTTCAATCAGGTAATATTGATAGCAAACCTTAAAATAAATAAATTATTCATTAGATATATGAAAACTGATTCGCAAAAATTATTTTAAACAAAACGATTTTCGTAATATTTGAAAATTTATAACTCAGATCCAAGCTCGATACTAGAGTTGAAATTCTCAGAGCTTTTTAGAGATATAACAAAGCAACTTTTATAAAAATTTGAAGCAAATCGGAGGTTCGAAAAAAAAGCAATAGCTATCTGAAAATAGCGATTTTTTAAAAACTGATCGACTTTGGATCAGCAGATCAATTTATCAGAAAGACTAACATATCATTTTGTAGGAAATTGAGTCTTCTACAAGAAAGGTCTCTTATCATTTTTTAATAAATCTATTTTTTCAAAAATTATTCGAGGTCAAAGTTCAATTTATAGCAAATTTCAATATTTTTCGACTTTTTCAGGGATACTATTAGACTTATTTTAAAATGTTAGAGTTACTTTTTTGTTAATCTATTTATTTCCTATAAATTATCTCTTTCCAAGTTTTCGAAATTCCTGAACACTTTTGAGTTATTTATGTTTTAATGTCAGATATTTCTAAAAAATCGTGTTTTAGTCATTTTAATTGATCATAAAATCGGAAATATTGATTTTTTCAGACTGAAATTTATTAATTTATGATCATAATATCACAGAGAAAAAAAATTGCTTCTTTCAGTCAAAAATACCTATTAGTATTATTAATTTTTTTGTCATTGAAAAGTTTTTATAGTCCCAATAAGTAATTATAATTATCAAAATTGAAAAAAAAATTAATGATAATAATTTACTTAAAGTTTAAAATTACACTATACGGAAGAGTAGCATTTTAAGTATTATTATTTTCGAATATTTTATTACATGCAATTTTTCATAAATAAAAAAACTTTTATACTTTAAAAAATAAATTTGAACAATTTTAAAAGAATGTTACACGGACAGAAATGTCAAGTAAATATTCCTATGCAACATAATAATGGTGACATTACTTTACGGTTTGAGTCACACCACTCTTATGTGACTGCTTATGCAAACTATATAGTGATGTAATCATTCCTATGCTGCATAGGAATATTCATAAAAATATCTCCATACAGCGGGCAGAAACATGCGTGTTTCTTCCTTGGGAAGAAACACAATTGTTTCTGCCCGGCGTCAGTTATTTTTAATGTTCGTTTGCAGGCTTATTACTATCGTTTGTTTATTTGTCACTTCAGTTTACTCATTTTATTTTTTAAATGACAGTTTTAATTAACCAAATAAAATTACTAAAAAGTGAGTGAAAATAATATTTTTGTGTCATTTACTATTTAATAAGTGACTGTAAATCACAGATTTCTGAATTCAATTCTATAACAGTTCTTCGCATCATCGGCTTGAAATTAACTTGTTTCTTACTAGTTGCTGACACTGAATCTTAAAGTTCCGATGCAGGTAATCATGAAAAATATAGTGTGTGACTCTGAGAAAATTCACTTAAATATTCAAAATTAAATTTAAACTTAAATTGAAGTGAGAGAGTGAGATGCTGGGATGCTTAATTGGCGGGAATGAGGTTGAGATGCGTTGCAATTAAATAATTATTTTTTAATTCCTTTATTTTTATTTTTTAATTAATAAATTAATTTTATTATTTATATACACTGTGTACACTGCACTGTAATAATTTTAATTTTGATTTTAAGATGATAAATTTTATTAGGCGGCAACACGCGGTGATTTGAGAAAAATATAGCGGTTGGCGGCAAACCAACGACCACGCAGTGAGATGAATGTAATTAATTTGATAATTACTGAATTTAGAATTACTTAAACAATCACTAAATTTAACAGTAAATAATTTATACTTTGAGTTGATAATTGAATTGAGATGAAAATATGAATATAATCAAGCGATTACAAAAGATTTAGAATTGCACAAAAAAACACGTGTTGCGTATAGCGTTGGTGAGTTTTCAATAATAGCTTCGTCTTCTTCTTCATCCCCACTTGGATGAGAGAGCGGAGTTTGAAATGAGAATGGGACCGGTGGAGCCGCCTGCGCATGATAACGCGCCAACGCAACTCTAATTAACCGGCCTCAGAGTGGCGATGAAAAACGCAAGCGTGGGAGATTCGAACAGACTCAAAATAAAACACGATTTCAGGCGGCGGGTGACGTCAGCCCTCTCCTGCGGCTCGGGCAGCCAACCTCACCCGAGTCTGAAATCGTCTTGTTTCATCCCTTGCCACACAATATACTATTATTTATGAAAAATTGCATATAATAAAATACTTGAAATGCTACTCTTTCGTATAGTATAATTTTAAACTTCAAATAGATTATTATCAGTAATTTTTTTTTCAATTTTGATAATTATAATTACTGATTGGAACAATAAAAACTTTTCAATAACAAAAAAATTAATAATACCAATAGGTACTTTTGACTTAAAGAAGCAATTTTTTTTCTCTGTAATATTATGACCATAAATTAGTAAATTTCAGTCTAAAAAAATCGATTTTCGAAAGTCGAGTTTTTATCAGATGTCGACGTTTTAAGGTCCTAGGAAGCTATTCTGACTATTTTCAGAATAATGTCCGAGTGTGTGTGTGTGTGTGTGTGTGTGTGTGTGTGTGTGTGTGTGTGTGTGTGTGTGTGTGTGTGTGTGTGTGTGTGTGTGTGTGTGTGTGTGTGTGTGTGTGTATAAACTCTGTAACTTTTTAACTAATGAATCGATTTGGATGGTTGAGGTGACAATCGAAAGAGCTTGTTGGCCATCAACTTTCCTAAAAATTTCAAATCATTTGATCAAGCAGACTCGAAAATATTGGCGAATTACGAAAAAAAAAAATTTTTTTTTTAGTTTATTAGTGATTTTCAGAAACGACTTGAACAATCGACTTCAAAATCTAATCAGCTCTAGAACTTTATAAGCCGCGTCGAATGCTGCCTCAACCATCTCAATCGGTTAATATGTTCGAGAGATATCGTTGGCGAAAGAAATGATAAAAAAAGGTTTTTTTCGATTATCTTTGAAGTGACTCATCCGATCAATTTCAAAATTTAATCAGCTCTAGAATTCAAGAAATTGCGCCGATTGCCACCTCAAACGTCAAAATCGGTTGATTAGTTCAAAAGATATCGGTGCTGAATTGTTAAAAAAATAACATTTTATGTTATTTTTCCCAGATAAATCAAAATATAATGTGCTAAAATGTGTCTGAAATCATACCAACTCTTCCTTTTTCTAGTCTCTTCCGATCATCAGATAACGTCATATAACTTGTTCCTTAGTTTTAAACATATTGTCAGCAAAAAATTCAAAAACCCAGTCTTTAATGTTTTTCTCGGATATTCCATATATTATTGCTCTGACCTAAGTCAAAACTCATTCAAATCTTGATTTTGATCTCTGATATTGATGTCTGCCTCGACATGTTTATTTCAGAGAACATAATCGATAATAAAAATTTGGAAGCCGCTTCTTCATTAATGATTTTCGATTCTCAACTTTTAAACTCTAGCATAAAACGTTACTTGTTAGATCTTGAAAAGCTCATGAAAAAATGATTGCATGTAATAGCATTTTCGAGCTCGAAGAGCTCGAAAATATATTCACAGTGATGTTTTCAAGCTTCTTGAGCTCAAAAAGAGCGGGAAGTTTCGGGGCTGGCCCGCAAGGCCAACCAACGCCCAGATTTTTTTTTTTTTTTTAAATCTGAAACGTAATTTCTTGTGTTTTTTTTTTTCCGAGCAAAATTATTCAAGAATTGAATTTCAACTAAACTTTAATATTAAATATTAAAGTCATGATGTATTATAGGATATACTATAGTACAATTCAAAAGGGTACTTGTAGTTCTGTCAAGTGACAGAAGAGTACTCGAACAAAATCGTAATGAAATTGGGAATATAACACTTCTGAAATAAATGTCTTACCAGGGACACTACATGTCGTAGGCGCGATCTCGTGGCGAGCACCGAACTACTCCGGCTGCTGCTGTCTAGCACCAGTGACTTTCCCCTTCTCCATATCGATCTTTTCTCCCAAGAAATTTTATCTCTTGGCTTAAGCAACGTTTGTTTTCTTGGTCGGAGAATACAAAAATACTTGCGTAAAAAAAATAGTACTTGTTCCAAGAAATTTTATTTTCTTTAACCAATAAAATGCAATATTGCTACAAAAAAATAATGTATCTTGCTCCAAAAAAAATATCTCCTACTTTAAAAAATATAAACTCTTGAAACAAGTGAAAATTTTTTGATTTAAGCGTAAAAATATGTTGACGTGAGAAAAAAAATTTTGATTCAAAATAAAACTTTGAAGATAATTGTTTACTTGGGGCAAGTAAATTTTTATTTTCCGAATCGATCAAAAAAAATTTCTTGAATCAAGAATATTCTTCTTGATTCAAATTAACTGTTTTTTCTGTGTATAACTTTAGAACTAATACTCATAGACAATCTTTGTAAAAAGTATCTTAAAGCTTGTCTAATAAGCTTTTATTTATGACCTTTAACTTTATGTTTTAACCATTTCTTCCAATAGTTTGATAGCCTTGATAGTTCTAACGGATTCAAAAAATGTTGAAAATATGGTTTTCATTCCACATTACTTCCGCATTTCCTATTATAATTACATTTCGTTAGTTGTTTTTTATTATGAACAAAATAACCTGTAAATTTTACAGCTATTTTATATTTATGAAGTATTTCTTATATTACTTTTGATGTTTCAAACGTATCTGTACGCCTTATAATTATAACTGTCTTGTCATCGTGATAGCCGTTAGAATTCTTATTAGATCCTAATGAAATTTTCCACGCATATTCTATGGGTACTTTTTCTTTATTAAGTTCGAAGATTGGCGAAATTGGTCTATTGGTTCAGAAGTTATAGCTGTTCGAAATTTTAACGATTTTTCGATAAAATCAGTTTTTATTCACTGTTAACATTGTATATCTTCGGATTTAATATTCTTAGACCATTTCTGTACAAAGTATCCTAAGGTTGGTTTAATAAGTTGAAATTTTTTACCTTAAACGTTAAGATTTGACTCCTTTTTTCAATAATTTGATAGCCCTGAATGTTTGGACAGAATCAAGAAAATTTAAAAATATGGTTTATATTCCTGACAGTTATATTTTATTGTGATCCTTTAATTATCAGGTTCGTGTATTTCTGAAACTAAATATTTTAGACAATTTTTACCTAATGTATCTTAAAGATGACTCTATAGGCTTCAACTTTATACTTTAGATTTGACATTGTTACTGTTTTATGATACTTTTAAAGCATTGAAAATTTCTTTCAATATAGAAACGCGTATCTTTTATGGTTTTAAGTATTAATAGCATCTTAATAACTTATGTATTACACATCAAAATCTATTTCCATTAAATTTTTCATGTCGATAATAAAATAATCTGTTAATTTGTTTGGACTGAAAGATAATATTTTGTTAATAGTAATACTGTTAGGTTATAGTCATCATCTAAAAATTGAATAAACATTATAGACTATGAATATAGCAATACTTTATTTACGTAAAGGTTATATTGGTATATTATCTATACCATGTTTTGTCAAATTAACTATCTAAAGTTCTCCGAGAAAGTAAGTCGTTGTTCTTTTTTGCCCTTACTCTTAGAAAACGAGACTAATTTCATAACATGACTACACACTAACATGTATACAAGTTATTCATGTACGAAATTAACTTATTCGATCGATTAAGTGAAAATTCTACTTTCCATTTCTACTGCCGAATGGCCTTTTTGAGCTTGAGAAGCTCATAAAAAAAAAATTTCATTCAAGAGTATTTTCGAGTTTGAATATGTATTAAAAATAATGTTTTTGATCTCTTTGAGCTCGAAAACAGTGGGAAGTTTTGGGGCTGGTCCGCAGGGTCAACCGGTTTCCAGATTTCAACTTCTTAGCATTGTTTGTAATATTTAAACAAAAAAAAAAATTGTTCAATAAAAAAATGAAAAAAAAAATAAAATTCTTTAGCTCGATAAATTTATTTGCTTAATTAAAAAAATTAATTTCTTGGCTGAAAATTTTTTTTTTGTTTGCGACAAAAAAAAACGTTTCTTGGCTCAAGAAAGTTTTTTCTTGGTTTAAAAAATTTTTTTTCTTAGTACAAAAACTTTCTTTTTTTAGCTCAAGACACTGTTTCTTGACTCGATAAGGTAACAGTCTTTAGACGAGAAAAAAAATTCTCGAGTTAAGAACAAACTTTCTTGGCCCGAGAAAAATAATGCTTTAAACCAAGAACAAACTTTCTTGGGCCAAGAAAGTTTGTCCATGGTTCAAAAACTTTTTCGTTTCAGCTCGAGACATTTTTTCTTGACTTAAAAACGTAACAATTTTCAGCCAAAAAAAAAAAATTGTTGAATTAAAAAAAAAATCTTCTCGAACCAAAAAAAAAATTTTTGGGACCAAGAAAGTTTTTTCTTGGTTTAAAGAATTTATGTGTCAGACTAAGACAGTTATGACTTCCGCGTAGGAAATAATTTCTTGATCCAAATAATTTTTTTACTTTAATAAAGTAAGAAATTTCGCTTGGTTCAAGAAAAAAATTTCGAAGACATTTTATTTTTTGGTTCAAGATTTCCTTTTTTTCTGTGTATGACTGAAATTGACAATTAGCTAAAAATCAATACACTGATAAGTTTGAAATTTTATCTATTTCAAGGCTTGAAACATTTTTCCTTGCAATAATGTCAATTTTATTCATAAAAAATGACAATGACTAAAAAAATATGAAAATAAAAAATTAAAAAAAAAGTATCATTTTTTTTTTTTAATTGAAAAACGTTTTTTTTTTGTTTTCAATCGAAGGAAAATTTTTCCATAATCATAAATGTAACAGCTATGGTATACTGAAAAATAGACGATAGTGCCAAGCTAAGGCGCAAAAGACGATTTGCTATTCGTTTTTTGAAATATTGTTCTGGCACTAGTTTACCATTTTTAAACCGATTGATTCTATACATCAATCTTCAGTCCGTACGTTAATGTTTGCGCGCCCGACAAGTAGCACTGCAGAGGGAATCTAGAACTGAGCACTGAACATACGTTGTTCGAGACCTACTTAAACTTTTTGTGTTTTGCAAGGCCAACCCCCACCGGAGCTTTACCCTGTACCCTACCGAGACTTTGACCCTGGACCTCCTGGAGACGCTCTTTTGTCACGAAAAAAATTAACAGGGGAGTTAAGAAACATTGAATGACATGACACAATCAAATAGTAAAGCAGAGTATAAAGTTCCACCTGAAATCGATAGTCAGTTGAATAGTTGAATTTCCGGGTCTATTTTTTCCAAGTCTATTTTTTCCGATTACCAAAATTATGTCATCTTCTTTCTGAGCCTATTGAAACTTATTGTTCAAGTTAAAATAATACACTCATATATAAATATATATCTAGCTCATTGTTAATGAATTTTCATAATCATATCTCCACAGTCGCCCAAACTTCAGAATTAAAATACCTAAATTCCATTTTGATTAAAGCATAACAACTGTTGAAAGCACTTATTCGTGAGCACTATGGATAGAATCAATAAATTGCTCACGAATGAAGTAAAAAGCAATTTCAATCTTACAATTAACAAAAAGACCGTTACTGCCTGTGAACATCACTACGGTCGTAATATTGAAGTAAATATTAAACCAGTTAAAGAAAGACGAATGTAGTTGGACTACACTTATCCAATTGGTTCGCTTGAAGTTGATATCAGATCATTGCTATAAAACTATCGTATCATTTAAATACGCACTGAAAGGTGAGGTGATGCATCAGAAGATAGGCAGCGGTGGCAACGTTGGTTAGTCAGCAAACTCTAACTTCGATGTACACCTTAGATATCTGCATCGGAATTCGTGAGAACCATGGAAAACAAGACTCAGTCCGATAACCTTCACTACTTGCTGTAAGGTTTTCATAATAAACGATCGATTTTATTTGTTTTCTTTCTTTTTCAAGGGTCGCAACAACTTGTTTCGTGTTTCGTATCAATTCCGTACTTTTGTTTAGCATTATCTTACTCTTTCTTCATTTTCTTTTTATTGTTTATTCATTTTATTTGAATAATTTTAGTGTGTACACTTTATATTATGAAACTAAACAATGACATAACTCAATAATTTCCATTAACATCCTATTTGATTTTCGAACTAATTTAAAAAAAATCGAAGATAGAGTCTTGCGATAATATAATAACTAATATCATAGAATTTCAATCTAGCTCAACACAATAAGTTTTTTCAACTGTACATTTCAATGAATGCCAATAATTTTGAGCTCAATATTTAACATTAAGATTCTTAAGATTATTAATTAGTTGATAAAATTAATTTTCGGCTCAAAATCGGGCATAATGGGTTGCACAATTTCATTTTTACACAACTCTTCAGTCGAACTGATTCTGAGCTGGTTTTCAATCATCACAATCTACATTCGCATATTTACATATGATTTAAATTTTAATTTTCAACTTTTAGTCAAAAATTAAATTGCTAATCATAAAATAAATTTTTAAACAAAAGATCAGACCACCCTGATTAAGAAATCTAATTTGGAACGATTTGAGATTGCGTAACTCTTAATTATTTTGAATCATTCCAAATTGTCTGAATTATATTGCTTTTGAGTATAAATTTTGGAATGAATTATTATTTTGAATATTATTATCATTATAAATATTATTTCCTGACTTGAAATTATTTAAAATGATTCGAACTCTCGAATCATTTCAAATTAAATCAAATTAGAAAATAATATTGCAATTTCTGGTTCCTCGAGCAACTCAAAATTATTTGATATGATTTGAACCCTCGAATCATTTCGAATTAAATTAAATTAGAGAATAACATCGCAATTTCTGGTTCCTCAGACAATTTATAACTATTTAAAATGATTTGAACTCTCAAATAATTTCAAATTAGAAAATAATATCGCAATTTCTGGTTCCACGGACAATTCAAAATTATTTAAAATAATTTAAACTCTCAAATCACTTCAGATAATTTTGAGTTGCCCCAGGAACTAGAAATTGCGATATTAGTTTCTTATTCAATTCAATTTAAAATGATTCAAAATCATTTCAATTAATTATGTAAATCCTCAAATTACATTCTTCTGTTTCATGATTCTATATAATTAGAAATGATTTATATTAAAATTATACTTGAAAGCAGCATGGTTTAACGATGTGGGCAGATTCGCAATATTAAAGATTCAAATTATTTCAAATTATTTGAAATAATAATAATTTACAATTTAAAATAATCCGAAGTATAGAATTTTCAATTCTTATGAAATACACTTATCCAAAAAATTAAAGGAAAAAGAAAATTTCATAAATTTTTTAGTGATTTTTGGAAGGCTGTATTTTCGTGAAAAATGATGATATCGAAAAAATAAAAACAGCAAATTGAAGCTTGAAATCTCTAGTTTGAAGGTCTTCCAGCAACCTAATTTTTTGAGCAACGGTTTTTGTGGAATTATAAGAAATAGCTCAAGACAAAAATTTTATACGTTTTGTGGTTGCGTTTTTAGGTCTATGGAGCCGGAAAAATTTTTTCAGAAAAATCAATTCATGTATCGTTTAGGAAATTTATTCAGCTACAATTTGCTTTTTTTGTTTCTCTGTACGACAATTTGCTGATGAGATAACAGCCTTCAAATAAAGAAGGATCCTTTTGTCTTCGATTATCGATATCTCAGAAACTAATGTTCACACAGTAATTTAAAGGGCAGTTTGAGAAACTTGAATAAATCCCCCACAAGCTACATTTTAGATTTAAAACAAAAAAAAATTTTTCATTCTTAATATTAATTTGAAAAACCCACAAAAAATGGACATTTTACAGCTTAAAGTACCCCCAAAACCTTGGAAATTTTGAGATTGATTCAATGAACAGTTTGTCCGGGCCGATTGCTTAAAGTTTTACAAATCAATTAAAGGAACAAGTTTTGTTCCTGAATTCGTGTAATCATTACCAAAATAAATTAATAAATTTGTTCGGATTTCCATTCATTTTTGCGTTAGTTATTTAGTAAATGTAAGGTAGATGGAAAAAAAAAAATCTGTCTATCGGTTGACCCTGCAGGCCAGCCCTAAAATTTCCCGCTGTTTTCGAGCTCCTTGATCTCTAAAACATTGTTGTGAATACATTTTCGAGCTCTTTAAGCTCGAAGATACCTTTGTTTCCCTTTTTATGAGCTTTTCAAGCTCAACAGGGTTACGTTTTATGTTAAAGTTTGAAAATTTAGAATCTAAAATAATGAATGAATGAGCATTTTTTATATTTGTTCACACTTATGTTCAATAATTAGCTCAAAAATAAGTATTTACGTGATACGTTGTATCTATATCGTGTAAATATATACTGATACGAGCGAACATGACGATTTTCAAACAATCACTTCCAATGACTTATATAAAGAAGAACATATTAGTTTTGAGTAATTTTGTTCAGTAATTATTATGTTATTCAATGAAAAAAACAGATATTGATTTAACATTTATTATTCCGTTGACGATATCTCTCGAACGGATTATCTGATTGGGACGTTCTTGGCAGCAATCGAATGATTTTATCAAGTTCTAACGCTGATTAGATTTTGGAATTAATCGATTCGATAGTTTCCGAAATATTCACGAAAATCGAAAAAAATCGATTTTTTTTCATTCTTTCGTCGACGATATCTCTCAAACGGATTATCCGATCAAGACGGTTGAGGTGGCAATCAGCGCGTTTTATTATGGTCTAGAGCTGATAAAATTTTGGGATTGGGGTTTAGTCGTTTCGACGATATTTGCAAAAAACCGTTTTCTACTGTTTCTTTCGTCGACGATATCTTTTGAACGGTGTAAGGGTTTGCCCTTGCTTCCCCGTACTAGGAAGTTCGGACAATCCTTCGATAGTAACTTGAGTGTTTGAAATTTTCGGGTTCTGAAATGTCTGACGTAGCTGAGTACGCAGCTCGATTTGGAATAGGGGAAAAGGTTGTTAAAATAATATAACAATGATTCTAAATTTAATTTTGGCTCTTTTATTATAAATAAATAATTAATTGTTTAATATACACTTAATGCTAAATTTAGTTATAATGAACAATTAATAATCAAGAGTTTTGCGATATATTTTTACTGCGCATGCGCCGCTTCCGTTTCACCGGGATACTCGTCCCAACTTTATTAATATGAATTTTCTCAATAAAATTCATCACGACAATAATTAACAAGCTTCTATTTAATTTAAACTAGTAAAGAAATTCAGCGATGTCGAGGGAAAATCCTGACAGATAAAATTAACCGGTAATAAATTTTCGCATGCACAGAGAAAGAAATAATTTGAATAAATGTAATATAAGAATTTAGAAAAGACGATAAAATAAATGAGGAAATCTCCTCCACGTGTTTGACAAATGTAAAATTGTAAATATCAAAAACCTTTATCCAGAAGAATTTACATCGACCTGTCCCAGGTGTTTCGTGGTGCTGGTCATCTTTATGGCGAGAATAACAGGATCTTTTTCTTCCAACGAGAAAACACTTGAAGTGGAACTTAGACGAAAGACATTATACTTAAAATTGGTGGCGTCTGCCTGAATAATAAACTGTAGAAATATTGTGATGTGATGGAAAACTTGAGCGACCGCTCGGTTCGACAAGTGGATGGTAATTAATTTTCGGTTGTGTCGTCTGGCGACGAGGTGTCCAGTTTACCCCTACCTTCGCGCCGTTAAACCAAATTCGACGCAAGGGCGGGTGCGCAGATTAAAAGGGCGCGAAATTTAATTTTTGCTGACCTGGCAGTCGAACACCAGGTCACCCCGTTACAACGGATTATCTGATTAAGACGTTCTTGG